>NC_077227.1:672453432-672770852 GCF_027887165.1 Monodelphis domestica | reverse complement strand
GGGCGGGGGGGAGGAAAAGAAATGATCTTGTTTCCAATGAATAATGTTTGGAAATGACCAAATAAAATAATGTTTAAAGTGGGGGAAAATAAAACAAAAAAAAAAAAGCCCAAGCCAAGCCAAGAGCTACTAGTCTTAAGATTCTTGAATGGCAATTATACTCATACTCTCTACATACTGCCTAGAATTTAAGCTAGTTATGACTGTCCCCCAATTCCAGCTCAAGTGATACACAGTACAATGCCTCCCTGTCACCATGCCCCCTTTGCTTTTGGTCATCATTTATGAAAAGATTCATATTTTTCTAAGGCAAGTTCTTTCAAGTGGTTCTTTCCAATGAAGTGTCAAATTTGGATTGTTTTCTAAATGTCTACATAAGGAAGCCTTTAGCAAACCACTGGTACGTTCTTCTGAGGAGCACTGGGCCACATAGCTTCTAGATTTGAAACATTACTATTTGGAGGAAAAGAATACTCCTGGCCTCCATCAATCCTAATTTTGAATGGACTCAATTTCTGAATTTCAAACAGCAGTCTCATCATAACATGAAAAACAGTCCCATTAAATCCAAAAGAAGGCAGTTGTGAGATGTGGACAAGACCTTGTTGGGCAAAGAACAATATTGTTTCATCTTGTACTGTGCTAATTAGTTGGGCAGGCCAGATGACCTCATCTTGAGATGAGAAGGGAGTGAGGCTACACCAGTAGCAAAGGGGACCCTAAATTGAGTGAGATCAATTGGAAGCAATCTACATATAGCCTGGAAATCAATTTTTCCAGCCCAGAGCCAAAAGTACCAACCAGCATCTAGGCCATGGAAATGACAAGGAGAAAGGACAGAAGTTAACATGGCCCCCATAACTTATCTTCATGATGCTCTTCAAGGGAACAAGCTACCACTATTACTCAGAGGATCTAAAACCACCAGTGTCAAAATTGCTTTTTACTTCTCTAGTCCTAACTTTTAGGATCCTGACAAAGGGAGTGTAGTAGAACTGAAAATAATAATTCTCATTTATGTAGAGCTTTAAGGTTCGCAGAACAGAAATCATAATCTTGATTGTGAGTAATGCAAGTAATTATTCTCATTTTTGTAAGGAAACTGAGAGTAGGTAACATTTAATTCCACTAACCCAGAATGCCCCAGAAAGAGAAAAGGAAATAGAAAAGGGAAGGGAATGAGAGGAAGGAAAGAATTTAAAAAAGGAAAGAAGGGAAAGAGAAGGAAAAGAAGAAAGGAAGGAAAGAGAAGGGAAAGAGGGAGGGAGGGAGGAATTGAGGAAGGAGAGAAAGGAAAGAAAGATCCATGTAGAAGATAGGCAAAATAGAAGAGAGCAAAAAATTAGGGAAGAGGAACAACAAAAGGGAAGAAGGGGGAGGAAAGCCATGATAGGAATAGGGTGGTAAATGTAAACAGGAAAAATGGCATACTTGTTTGTGTATGGTCATGAAAATATGGAGCAATTGAATCAAGGATCTGTGATTACCTCATTTGGAGAATTCATTCCATCAACTCATCTATTATTTAGTAGATGTGTTCAATGAAGTTGCATGAGGCTTAAAGAAGCTACTGAACACATTTATGGCCACACAGCTCCTAAGCACCAAAGGTAAGATATGAACTGAGAACTTCCTAGCTCCAGAGCCACCAAGTTCTCCATTATGTCCTTCTTTTTCCTTTTAACTACTAGCACTGTTTAATGTCAGACCATACATAGAACATGGTGTTTTAAGGCTTAGAAATTTTCTCTCTGTCTCTGTCACTGTCTCTGTTTCTCTGACTCTGGCTCTGGCTCTCTCTCTGTCTCTGTTTCTCTCTGTCTGTCTGTCTTTGTCTGTGTCTCTGTATCTGTGTGTGTGTGTGTGTGTGTGTGTGTGTGTGTGTGTGTGTGTGTTGTAGATTGGCGATCAAGATGAAATGCAATGACTACCAGAGCTAATATTTAGTGGCCATTGGAGCAAAGTGTAGAGCATGGGTAGTGGGTTTTGTGGTTTATTCTCCTCTTGTTTTCATTCCACACCTGGCATGGTGCTCAGCTTGCCAGCTTGATTTTGGCACAGTGGCTCTTACGGAACTCGATAATCTAGTATATTGTCCAAGTTGCTCTCACTTAAGGGACCTTCATTGTGGTTGTTCTCAAGTGTGGGTATTTGTATGTGTGTGTGCATTTTTTGTGCATATATGTTCATTGCATTTCTGTGTGGCATGTACACATGCGCATGTGTGTGTGTGTTGGAGTGATGAGGAGGGTGGCTCATTCACTTGACAGCATCTCAGAGTGAAGAAACACACCCAAGAGGCAGAACTGGAAGGAGGGTGTGACATGCTGAACACACATGCAGCCAGAAGAACCACCACATGTTTCACTGAATGATACCAGACATTGAGAGGAGAAATAGATGAAGAAGGTAGCATGAGAGACTTCTTGGCATTCTGGGGGGAGCACAATGCTTTTCAGGGAGAAGGAAGAGTCCCAGTGTTTAAGTGATTGAGTCAATGAAGACCAGAACCATTTCTTTTGTAAAATGTCCTATAATCATCTACTTGAAAAAAGTCCAATTCATGTTCAGGGGTGGATGTGGATGTGGGAGTACATTTGCATAAGTGTGTGTGTGTGTGTAAGCATGAACATATGGGTGTATGCCTATATGTGTTTATATGTGAGTGAATGCAAAAATTGCCTCCCTGTCACTGCTAGGAGAGTAGTGAATACTTCAATCACCAGTAATATATTCCCCCACCTTGAAACAAATAAACTCTCATACTGATGAGGGGCAGCTCAGCAGTAGTCCTAAACCCTAGACCAAGAGTTTCTTAACCTGGGATCCACAGACCACCAAGGGGACAGTGGAGAGGTTATGAGAACAACAACTGCATCTTTCTTTTCACTAACCACTAACTGATATTTAGCATTTCCTTCAATTATTTAAAAGCCAAAAAGGGATTCATAGGTTTCCACGAATGGATAAAGGGATCCGTGATGGTTAACAACAGCTCCTGCCCTAGCCAAGTACTCCTCCAGGCATACTTCTTGTTACTATGCTTCCCCAGTCTTCTCCAGATCCCTCTCTCATCCTATCTGGTTCCAAGGAAACTGTGATGCAATGTCGTAGGGGCTAAAATATCATTATCACCCTCTCTAGGTGTGTAGATGTATCTAAAGTTCCTCTCTATGAACATTGACAGGGAATAGGAAAAAGGGAGGTCTCTCTTATAATAAACCGATGGGCTAAGCCCTTGGGCTCTGGCCTCTTTGCCACACTCAGGGATGTTGATGGTATCACACCCAAAGAGAGAGTTGGGTTTTGTAAACCACTAAATCTTACAGCATTGTGAATAGCCTATGGGCTACACACTCTATACAGGCATGACATATATTCAGTATAGCTTCAGTGTGAGCTCTCAGCCTGGCTAATCAAATTATCCAGCAGAAAAGATATCGAATTTGAAGTGTGCAGTCTTATATTGAATTCTTTGTTATTTACTGCCTGTATAACCTTGAGTAAGTCACTTAAACTCTCTAGGTCTTCATTTCCTTCTCTGTAAAATAGGGGATTTTCTCAGTGACCTCTAAGGGCCCTTTCCTGCTTTCATGATATGATGCTCTGACTCCACTTCCAAGGCTGGCAATGATTCAGACTAAATTTATCGAATAGTCCCTTTTGGCTACCATCTCTTTTCACTCCTTTGGCTCCAAATATGCTTTCCTATTGGAGACTCTCTAAAGTTTTTGCATCACAGAAATAGCTTTGGATTTACCAAGCTTACCCTCTATATATGAAGTAATATCTTCTAAGTTCCATACTTGCAATTTAATTAGCTGGCACCAAGTTGACAATAGTACCATTTAGAGCAACATATCTGTAGCATCCACAGTTTGGCCATCCCCAAGTAAGAAGAAATTAAAGATGAGATTAAAATATAACATCTAGTTCAATTATTCGTGTTTTCCATAAAATGTAACTTTTACAAGAGAACCAAATAAAGTACTGATAAAATACTAATTTCCTGTTACTGATACTAAGAGAAAATAGAATTGGGAGCAATAAAAATTCTATTATCATTATATTGGACTAGACTAAGAATTGCCGCTAATAGTATATGTACTTGATAGTCCCCCCATTAAATTCCTGCCTCTCACAGAATACATATCCAACAAATAGAAATAAAAGATTATAGTAACCTTGTATTTTATTATATATGTGTATAGAGAGACATAAAATAGAGACATAAATAAAGAGAGAGAGGGAAAGTGGGAAGGAGAGTGAGAGAGTGAGAGAGTGAGAGAGAGAGAGAGAAAGAGAGAGAGAGAGAAAAAAAAAAGAGAGAGAGAGAGAGAGAGAGAGAGAGAGAGAGAGAGAGAGAGAGAGAGAGAGAGAGAGAGAGAGAGAGAGAGAGAGAGAGAGAGAGATCCAGGCTATTGGAATAAGAAATCACTATTTGGTAAAAATTGCTGGGACAACTAGAAAGTAGTTTGGCAGAAACTAGGTATAGACTAACATCTTACACCATTCACTAAAGTAAGATAAAAATGGATACATGATTTAGACATAAAAAGGGATTCAATAAATAAATTAGAAAAACAGGAAATATATATTACCTATCAGATTCATAGATAGGAGAGGAATTTATGAGTAAATAAGAGATAAGGAGCTTTATGGAATGTGAATAATTTTGAGTATATTAAATTGAAAAGGTTTTATACAAGTAAAATAAAAGTTGCCAAGATTAGGAAGAAAGCAGAAAACTGGGAAAACTTTTCATAGATATCTCAGATAAAGGACTCATATTTAAAATATATAGAAAATTGGTCACATTTATGGGAATGAAAGCTATCTCCCAAATGGTAATTGGGCAAAAGATATGGACAGACAGTTTTTGGATGAAGAAATCAAATCATATATTGATACATAGAAAAAAAGGTTCTAATCACTACTGATTAGAGAAATGTAAACCAAAACAATTCTAAGGTATCTTCTCATACTCATCAAACTGACTAAAATAATAAAAGGGCAAAATGACAAATGTTGGAGAGCATGTGGAAAAAGTGAGGACACATACACTGTAGGTAGAACTGTGAACTGATTCAATCATTTTGGAGAGGAATTTGGAATGCTGCCCAGAGAGCTATGAAACTGTGTATATTCTTAGACCAGGTATTGCTGAGTTTATTTCCCAAGGAGATCAGAGAAATAAGGAAAAGAGCCTATATGTTCCAAAACATTTATAATAGCACTCTGGTGGCAAAGATCTGGAAACCAAGGGGATGCCCATCAATTGGGTAAAGGCCAAGCAAATTGAAATATTTGGTTGTGATGTCAAAAAGCAGATTAATTTTTTAAAACATAGAAAAAACTATCTGAGATAATGAAGAGTGAAATAAATAGAACCAAGAGAACATTATATGCAGTTACAGAATTAATTTTTGAAGAAGAGTGGGGCTATGCCACTTGATCAGAGTAGTATGGACCTCAACTGTGAATGTTCACCTTTAGAGAGTGGACTGAACACTAGAAATTTGAAAGACATAATCTATATATTTTGCCAGATGATGCCTTCTATGGTATGAGGAAGAGAGGGAGGGGCTGAATAAAAAGAGAAAGAAGGGGGGGAGTATATTTGATGATACTGAAAAAAAAATACCTTCCTCTCTCTTGAGCCAAATTGTATGTGTTTAGTCTGTCAAGGCAAGTAATTTTTCAAGCCAAGCAGTGGAAATGAGGAAAATCTGCTAAAGATACTTTCTTCAATAGGACAGTGTGTTATTTTGTTTTGTTTTTCTTGCTCAGACCTATGATTTCATCAGTTTAGGGAACTCCCATTTAGGGAGAAAATTCCCTCATGTTAAAAAACAACCACTCCGGAAAACAGATCAAGGAGAAAAAAATTTAAGGGCCGTTGGACGACCTGGAAGCTATGACAAAAAAAAATAATGTAGAAATCATATTTTTAAAAATTATAAAACTGCCCAAATCTAATTGAACCAGAGGCCAAAGTAGGAAATAGAAAGAATATACCAGTCACTTCCTGAAAGAAATTCCAAAATAAAAACTTCCAGAAATAGTGTAGCCAAAATACAGTGCTTCCGGGTCAAATTAAAAAATACTGTATATAGTTACTAGAAAGAAAAATTTCATGTCCTAAGAAGTCACAATCAGGATAACATATTCTTCATTAACTACTACTATAAAGGCATTGAAAATTTGGAATAGAGTATTCTAGAACACAAAAAATTATAGCATTACAACCAAGAATTATTTATCCAGCAAAAATGAGTGTAATCCTACAGGGGGACATGGATAGTCAATGAAATAGAGGATTTTCAATCATTTCTGTTGAAAAGAGCTGAGCTGGATAGAAACTTGAAGTAAAATGACAGGAGTCAAGACAAACATAGAAAGGTAAATATAAGCAAATAAGAACTAAACAAGGAGCAACTGTTTTCATTCGAATATAGGAAGCTGATACATGTTTCCTTACAGAATCCTATCATCACGGGGGTCATAGAGGGCATCTTCTTAGACAGAAGGCCTGGGGGGTCATTCTGTTATGTTTTAATTATCTTATAGGAAGAATGGAAAAGGAAAGGAAAAGGAATAGGCTAGAGAGGAAAGGGGAGAACAATGGGGGAAATTATCTCACATAATAAAAGTATTCCAGGAAAAGACCACACAAACAGGGGCAGCTAGGTGACTCAGTAGATTGAGATCCAGGACTGGAGACAAGAGGTCTTGGGTACTAATCTGGTCTCAGATACTTCTTTCCTGTGTGACCCAAAGCAATTCACTTAACCACACCCCCCACCACCACCCCCTGCCACCACCACCACCCCACCCCACCCCAGCTCGCAGTACTTTTCTGTTTTGGAACCAGTATGTACTATTGATGGAATATATACTGGATGGAAGTTAAGGGATTTTTTAAAAGTCCATAAAGGAAGAAGGGGCAAGAATGAGCAACACTTGAACCTCCCCCTTGTCTGAATTGGTCAAAGGAAAGGAGAGAGAGAGAGAGAGGGCCAACAGTGAGCAGCAACCTCTTGGTTGCATGTCATGGTAGGACCCAAGAGGGGCCCCAAGCACTTCCTCATCTACTCATTCTCAATCAGAGTTCACATTTTGCCTTGAGTTTGTTCCTTTTGATTCTTTCTTCTCTTTTCAGTGACCTGAATCCATCAAAGACTGAGCTCCAAACAGAAGAGATTATAAGGGTTGTGGATATGAAGAGAATGAATGGTCACTATACAGATTAGAAAAAAAATACTTTTGCAATTTATTCTAAGCCTTGGCTCATAGAATACCAAGGAGGGAGGGAAATGGAAATGCACTCCAGGAGAAGTCTGATTTCTTCATAAGGCTGTCATGAATATGGATTTAATAATCTTGCTTGCAGACAAACAAGCTTTCTAGTAAGCAGAGTGTGGGGAATATGCAAAACAGATGCTGAAAATTTAGCTTGGTAAAAAGCTCCAAAAATTCAGTATGATTTTCTGAGCCCTGGTCTTCAAACTAAAGCATACTGGTTATCTTCTCAACTTTATAAAAGCAAAATTAAAAATTCTCCCAATAAGACTTATGAGAAAGAATGCTATCCATACCCAGAGAAAGATCTGTGGGAACAGAAACACAGAATAAAAACAAGTACTTGATCACATGGGTTGATGGGGATATGATTGGGGATGTAGACTCCAAGCAATCACCCTAATGCAAATATTAATATGGAAGTAGGTCTTGATCAATGACATAAGTAAAATCCAGTGGAATTGTGCATTGGCTATGGGTTGAGGTAGAAGGAGGGGAGGGAAAGAACATGAATCATGTAACCATGGAAAAATTTTCTTCATTAATCAATAAAATTAAATTTAAAAAAGTTTTCCCAATAAGAGAAGGTAAAAGATAAGTTTCTTCAGGAAGAGCAGAAACATCTCAACATTAGTTTGTAAGGCCACTCTTGAGATTTTGGTCCCAGTCTTTGTAGTGGCTAGAATTTTAATTTTCCACATTAAACAAGGTGCCCAACAAATAGAAATGACTTTATTCTTCTCTTGATTTTGAATTGAGAAGACAATAGAGAAAACATATTTCATTTTATTTTTTCAAAATCAAGAGCAAAACAGCAATAAGAACTAGTTTATAGGGACAGCTCTCTATACCTCCTGCGATGGAAGTATGGAGTCAGGAGAAGAAAAGGATTTTGACTAGGTATTTATTTACTTAATTATTAAGTGTTTTCAGTATTTGTATTGTTTTATTTTTATTTTTATTGCCTTGCAAAACACACTTCCATATTGGTCATTGCTGTAAGAGCAAATTCATGCATAACCAAAACCCCAAAATAAAACTATAAATACATTGATATGAAAGATGACTCCAACAGTTCTTTGTCTGGAGATGGATAGCATTCCCTGTCATAAGTTTTGTCCCAGATCTTTGCATTGCTGAGAATAGCCAAGTGTTCACAGATAATAATCATACAATATTGCTGTTATTAAGTACAATGTTCTCCCATTTCTGCTTATTTTGCTCTGCATCAATTCATACAGATCTTTCTAGCTTTTTCTGAAATATCATTTTGCTTATCATTTCTTATAGTATAATGGTATTCCATCACCATCAACATGTACCACAATTTGTTCAGCCATTTCTCAATTGATGAACATCCCCTCGGTTTCCAATTCTTTGCCACCACAAAAAGAGCTGCCAAAAATATTTTTGTACAAGTAGGTCCTTGCCCCTTTTTTCTTAACTCTTTGGGATAAAGGCCCAGTAATTGTATTACCAGATCAAATGCTATGCACAGTTTTATAGCCCTTTGGGCATAGTTCCAAAGTGCCTTCAGAATGGTCGGATCAGTTCACAGCTCCACCACCAATGCATTTTTATCCCAATTTTACCACATCCCCTCAACGTTTTTCTTTTACTGTAATATTGGCCAATCTGATAGGTGTGAGTTGGTACCTCAGTGTTGTTTTCATTTGCATTTCTCTAACTAAGATTAAGAAAGGACATATTTTCTTATAATTATTGATGCCTTTGATTTCTTTGTCTGAAAATTGCTAGTTCATACCCTTTGACCATTTGTCAGTTGGTGAATGGTTTGTATTCTTATACATTTAACTTAGTTCTTCATAGATTTGAGAAATTAGACCTTTAACAGAGACATTTATATTTTTTAAAAATCCAGTTTATAGTTTCTCTTCTAATCTTGGTTACATTAGTTTTGTTTGTACAAAAGCTTTTTAATTTAATATAATCACAATTATTGATTTTGTATCTTGTAACATTATCTCTTGTTTGGTTATAAATTCTTGCCTTCTCCAAAACTCTGTCAGGTAAACTATTATGTATTCCTCTAATTTAGGTATGGTATCAATTTTACATCTCAATTATGTAACCCTTTTGATTTTATTTTGGTATAGGGTGTGAGATATTGGTCTTTACCTAGCTTCTGCTATACTGCTTTCCAATATTGCCAGAAGTTTTTGTTTAAAAGTGAGTCCTTGGGAGAAGCTGGGTGGCTCAGTGGATTGAGAGCCAGGCCCAGAGATGGGAGGTCCTAGATTTATATCTGGCCTCAACCATTTCCTATCTCTGTGACCCTGGGCAAGTCACTTAACCCTCCTTGCCTGGCCCTTAACACTTTTCTGCTTTGGAACCAATACACAATTTTGATACTAAGACAGAAGGTATGAGTTTAAAAGAAAAAGTGAGTTCATATTCTAAAAACTGGGTTCTTTGGGTTTATCAAACACTAGGTTGCTAAGGCTCAACTAGGTATTTAAGACTTTTTTGTGCTTCCTCCTCTCAAAAGTCTGCCAAAAGTTGCTATTCAAAATTAATTTGATGACTGAAAATAATGATGAGATGAACAGTCCTGTGAAAGTATTCATATATCACTAGCTGTCACCATGGATCATGAGAGGGTCTAATCTCCAAAAAAGAAAGAGAGAGAGAGAGAAGGGGGGGGGGGGGAGAACAGAACAGAAGAGAGAAGAGAAGAGAAAAGAAAAGAAAAGAAAAGAAAAGAAAAGAAAAGAAAAGAAAAGAAAAGAAAAGAAAAGAAAAGAAAAGAAAAGAAAAGAAAGGAAAAAAGAAAAGAAAAGAAAAGAAAAGAAAAGAAAAGAAAAGAAAAGAAAAGAAAAGAAAAGAAAAGAAAGGAGAAAATGTGATGGAACTGAGATCCCAGGATCAGCTCTCACACTGTCCATTGCACCGTAGTTTCATTTGGCTCCATCTTCTAGGGGAAATCCAAGTGAACCACAAGTTCAAGTACTTCAGTTATGCTTAGAAGAGTTATGGGGTCATTCATAAGACTAAAATAATACTTGATAACCCCCAAAGAGATCTTTTTCCCTTTTAAGCTAGAACAGCAAGATCATGGTATGAATAGTCAGTGAAATGCCAAAAATAAAAAATAAAAATACAACCTTTACTGTTCACTCTAATCTCAAGTGACGACATGTCAACAAAGGTAATAAGCTCCCTTATAAAAGAAAAAATAAGTCTCACAAGCCAATATCCAATGGGAGAAACAGGACAAATTTTCATTTTTACTTAAACAGCAAGGAGGGAAGAACAAGAGGAAAAAGAATTTGCCCCTCAACTGTTCAACTTTGAAGAAAGAGGAAGAATAGAGTGGCTAAATTCACCAGATCTCAGTGAAAGGCAGGGTCATCCAGGGAAACAGCAAGTTCTAGCTATGCATCTCACTCCTTAAACAAATCCATGAACCAAATGAGATAAGCTCCAAGAGCTCATAATCACACTGAGTTCTGAGTAGCCATACCCTTCAGTTGAAATCAACTCATTATTAGCACAAAAAATCCCCCTGAAATCCCATTCACCTTAGATTCAGAACCCAAATGTTTCTAAGCTTCCTTCAACTTACAATGGTCCTCCTATGGTCCTCTGGTGCTTCTTTGTATATGGGAAAAACCATCCTTTCCATCAGTCCATCTGTTGACACCAAATTGTGTTAGATGCAATATCCAACCCCCTTAGGGGTTACATAGGAACAACTGTGTAAATTAGGATAGATTTTGCTTAAAAGATATTGAGTTTGGGGGAAGCTAGGTAGCCAATTGGATTGAGAGCCAGAGTGGAAGATGGGAGTTCCTGGGTTCAGATCTGGCTTCAGATACTTTCTAGCTTTGTAACCCTTGAAAAATCACTTAGTCCTTACCATTCTTCTGCCTTGGAACTGATATTTATATCAATTCTAAGACAGATGATAAAAGTTTAATTTTTTTAATTATTCTGAGAAATGGTCCATAGGCTTGAATAGACAGCTAAAGGGATTCATGTCATTAAAAAAGTTGAGAACCACTGTCTTAAAGGCATCGTAATGTGGTGGAAAGTATGTTAGATTTGGAGTTAAGAGGACTTGATTTTTAATTCTACATCTGTTATAAGTATTGCCTCTGGAACCTTGAGTAAGTCATTTAACTTCTTTTCACCTCAGTTTCCTCATCTGTAAAATGAAGAGACTGTACTGGATGGCCTCTAACTTCCCATCTAGTTCCAAATCTATGACATCTGAATGAGTATGGACCATCTCCAAAGTCTTCTGTTCCTTCTAGGCTCACCTTGGATGCCCCTTCCTCCATGACATCTTCCCTCATGACTTGACCTCAGCTAAAAGTGTTTCTTCCTTCCTCACATTTTGGGCACTAACACCAGTAGTTATTGGGGCTGGAGGTGGGAAGAGGGAGAGAGTATCTCATATGGAAGGAACAGTAAAATTGAGACAAAGATCAAGCTTTGTTGGAGTTTTGGCTATTGTGTTGAGGAACAGAAAAGGCTGCTAAGGTACATTGCTATCATTTATCTTCAAAACCCAGCCCCTAACCCAGAAACAATAGGGTTTTCATAAATATTTGTTAAATTGAATCAATTTTCTGCTGTGGATCTGGGTTTAAAAACAGCTACGGAGTAAGTAACTGACCCCTTTGAGGTGACTTTGCTCTTCCTTCTAAGGTAGAATGAATCATTAACTCGCCACTGCCCTACATGGTACCCTGGTGGCCTGGAAGAAATCATTCGCAGTTCAGTTTATTTCTAAACAGTAGTTTACCATAACACACTTAATTTTATTTTCTGAAAGAAGTACTTGAACATTGTATATTGGCATAAGCCAACTATAAACAGACCAAAGGAAAAGGTCCCATAAAATCTCTCCATTTATGGGAAAAGCACTTGACAAAACCCTAAATTTTCCTTGCCATAAATTAGGGATGTTGGCTGTGAAAACTCTGCTTAAGTTATAGCCCTCAGCTGTGTGAACAGCTTAGGAGCCCATATGAATTCTTTTCCAGACCCAGTTCTGTAACTCAACATTTCCCCACAACATCCACCTCTCTGTGCATTTAGAGGTCACTTAAAAGATCCGAGTGAGGGTTCAGCAAAGGGATTTATGAATAATTCTTCCAGATGTTGATTTATCATAGACAGGGAGAGGTAACAGCATGATATTCAGGGTTCTAAAAGAACCAGTTCTTCTAAGGAATAGGAAAAAATCCAAAGTGGCCTCTCCCTGCACAAAACTCATTTAAGATATTTGGGTGGGGAGTGGCAGTTAGGTGGCTGAGTAGGTTGAGAGCCAGCCCTACAGATGGGAGGTCTTCAGTTCAAATTTGCACTCAGAAACTTCCTAGCTATGTGTCCCTGAGCAAGTCACTTAACCTCCATTGCCTAACCCTTACCACTCTTCTACCTTGGAACCAATACATACTATTGATTCTAAGGTGGAAAGTAAGGGTTTAAAACATAAAAAGAATTTTAGGTGGCATCACATATTCCTCAGATACCTTTCACATCTTTTTTTGCATCATAGTTAATTGTATATGTTCTTCTCTCCTATTAAATTATAAGATGCTAGAGAAGAGGACATATGTTTTATTCATTTCTTCAAGCCACCATGGAGCCTAACAGAGTAGGCTTTCAATAAATGTCTTTCTTGTTTTATTTTTCTTTCTTTCTTTCCTTCTTTCTTGTTCTTTCTATCTTTCCTTCTTTCTTTTTCTATCTTTCTTTCTCTTTCCTTCTCTCTATCCTTCTCTTTCTCTTTTTCTCTCTTTCCTTCTCTCTTTCTTTTACTCTCTCTCTCTTTCTTTTCTTCTTCATTCATTCACTTATTTTTACTATGCTTCTGACACTCTGGACTAGACCATCATTACTCAACTTCCTTCTCATCCTGGAACATGCCTCCAGCATGCTAGCCCCATTATCCTCGTCATCCTATTGATAAGTTCTTTCCAGGGTCTCCATTTTGTGGACTGACCCAGTCATACTTTATGCCCTCTTTGCACCTTCTCTGGGAGCTTTTCTCTGCCATCTTTATAGCTCCCTTTTATGGGTTGTCTTTCTGTATTAAAATGTAAGCTCCTTGAAAACAGAGACTGTTTTTTTTTTCCTTTTTGCTTGCATTTGTATTCCCCTGCCCTTAGCAAAAAGTCTAGTATATAGTAAAGGCTTTCATTATTTAAGAAAACAGCTTTAAATATTTCAAAGTATACAGATCTTTCCTTTATTCAGTTGTGTCTACACAATAATGAGAGGCAATATGATATAGTGGCTAGAAGGCTGGCCCAGGAATCAGAAAAACCTCAATTCAAGTCGTTGTGTGAGCATAGGTAAGTCATTTAACATTTCAATACCTCCAGAAAATTCTCTAAGACTGGAAGTTATAGATAGTTTGTAGTTCAGGATGGGAGGAGGGAATCTCTACCCTGGAAGTTCTACCTGAATAAAATCAAAGGTCCAAACTACACACACACACACACACACACACACACACACACATACATGTATGCATATGCATGTGTGTTTCCCATAAGATTATTTTAGCATCTACATACCCTTGTTAAAAAAAGTCTGTGATGGAGCTAATAAATAAGCTAATTAATAAATAAATACATCTTACATTGTTGCAACAGTAGAATATCTTTGAAGACAGAAATGATTTTGCTTTTGCCTTTGTATCCCCGATGCTTAGCAGAGTGCCAGGCATTTCATAAATGCTTAATTAATATTGGTTGACTTGAATTAATTTAGGGTGATGATGGATTCGATTTGAATTAGACACAATGAATTGAACTTTAGCAAGCCCAGATCAACTTTGAAAACTGAAAGAAGTGAGACATGCAGACCAAGCTAGTCCAGCTGCAAGCTTTGGGACTTCTATGTTTACACATGATTAGAGTCAGCTAAAGACCCTCTCTGGGATTCAGGACTTAAACATACCCAAAAGACTCCATTCTGCTTGTGTGATCTGATGGCAGGTGCAACTTTGAACATTTTTGGAAGCAAGCCCTGATGTCAAAGCCCAACTTTTTGTGTGCCCCAAGTGCTTTGTTTAGATAGTTGGGTACAACTTGAATAGAAAGGACAAACACATTCAACGGATATACTGTCAGTGATTTGGTCTAATTTTAAGGCTTCCTTTGTTGGTCATAGACCCATTGAAAACTAAAGCTGGAAAGTTCATTAGAGATCATCTAGTTCAAATTCTTCATTTAAGAAATAAGGAAACTGAGGTCTGGAAAGGGAAAGATGGGCTATAAGCTGCCCTGTTCCCTCATGGTTGGCTTATTTTTATTTTTATCAGAATATCTTTTTTTTAATTAGAAGGGTTTGGGGTTTTTTTGCCTAAACAAGAATCTATTTTCTTTCTCTCCCATCTACTCCTCTCACTGGCCTACATGAAGAAAAAGAAAACAAAACCTTTTAGCAACTATACATAGTCAAGTATGTAAAGATTAAAATTAATCTATAATCTATAATAATTTCAAATATTATATTTTATAAGATTTATTAATAACCCCACTCAATTTATTCCCTGTCTATGTCAGCATGTAATGCAGGAAGTTAGTGGGCTCATGGGAAATGTCGTTCAAAGGCACAAGATTTCCAGTTACACAAGTAAAACAAATTTCTACTTTATCCATGTCCAAAAAGTACGTCTCAGTCTGTACCAAAGCAACGTTAGTTGCTTCCCTTTTAAGGGCCCCATGGAAAGTCAGTCAACTTTCTTTTCCTATGCATGGAGTCAGAATTCACAAAAAAAGTTCTGGAATCTTAGTCCATGCTTCGTAAGCAGGAAAATGTGAAACTTAGGTAAAGCATTGAAAATGCTTTTAGAACAGAGAAAGAGAAGACTTTCATGGAAAGGTGTGACCCAGCATTGGGCCTTCTTAGAGCCCAGTGGAAGAGAACTATTCACATTGCCAAGGGCAATCATTCCAACATTAGCAAGCCAAGCCCTCCAACAATGAACCTAATTAATATTTGGGGCATTCATTTGAGGGGATTTCCCAAGTATTTGTTCCATAAACATCTAGATTAATATGGGGACTTTTTCCTCATCTATTTAGGAAGGGGGGAAATCCAACTCTCAAAGGACAAAATAAAGGTCATTTTGTGATGTGATACCCTTTCCTCAAGTTAATGTTCCATTTTAATGTTCTGTCTCCCCCAAACAAGATCGACCACCAGGTATTTTAAAAAGACACTTGCAAAATGTTGATCCATTATTAATGATATTATAGCAAATGTATTAAAATTTTTATTGGAATTATTTCAGTTAACAAGATTAGAGAGGAGTATAACACAGACTATTTTATTTTCACTTACCCACAATTGCAAGAAGCCCATTTCTGATTAATAAATGCCCAACATTTTCTCTTAGGAGATTATTGAAACTCCATCAGTGAGTGGGCTAAGATGGAAGCCAAGGCTCCTTGGTTTGGCATTTACTTGAAGCCATATCACAAGAAATATTTCGTTTTAAATGAAACAACTATTAGCCATGGAGCCTAGATCTGACTATAAAAGAATATTTTTTTACTGATATCATAAAGGAAGAATGATGACTATAAGATCATCTGGTCCAGAGGTGACAAATTCAAATATAAATGGGGGCCATTAAAGCATATACTAAAAAATCCCTCCAAAGTGCATATTGAGTTATAAAACCATATATTATCATTATCCATGTTTTATTGTATTTTCATATATTTAATTAAATATTTACCAGTTGTATTTTAATTTAGTTTGGGCTGAATTCTGGCACATTGAGGGCTGCTGCAATGAAACCCACAGGCCATATGTTTGAAACCTCTTGTCTAGACTATCTCCTTGTCATCTTAGAGAATTATACATAAATTAATGTAATGCAGGGCAAGCATTTATCAAGGACCCATTATATCTTTAATTCAAATGATGACATTCAAGGTCTTCGAGGGGCCCCACTCTTACATAAATACCTTAGTAAATATCTAAAAAGGCACTAGATGGTACAATGAACAAGGGTACCAAAGGAAACAAAAAGCACCAGGAAGCTTCTCTGTCCATTGCAAGATACATGAGTGGATGCCTTCAAGACCCCTCAAGAAAGAGCATTCTTGAAGAGGTAGAAGCTAGTTAGAGCTCCGATAGATGGAGCCCAAAGCCAGTGGGATCTAGGCCCTGGACAATCAGAGAAGCAGAGGACAAAGCCATTCCCAATAGGTTGCTCCACAGAGCACAAGGCCTGGGACATTCCAGTAGGCCTGAAGACACTCCTAGCAGAAAAGAAGGTCAACACAATGCCTGGGCAGCCCCTATACCAGAGGGCCTCCAAGAGGCCTGAAACTGCTTCCCTTATCAAAACTACAGCAGGTAAAAGGATCATCACAGTGTCTATGCAGTCCACACAACAGAGGAACATTCTGGAAGGCCTGAAACTATTCTTTCTCTTGAAATAATATTCTGACAGGGCCTGTCCATACTACAGCAGGATACAGTCATCTTCCAATTGAGGGCTGCAAGAAGAGGATAAAGATGGGGCCAGTTATCACCCATGTTGAACCACTGGGAAAAGGAGACAGATGCCAGGGATTCTGGAAATGGATGGGGCCTGGACCCAGTTACTATACACAAAATGGCAGTAGCAGAAGCAACCAGACTCCAGAGGGGATGGGACCAAAGAGGACCTGCCCAATCCATCCAAGAGAAAGGGAAGGAATATAACCTGGATTTGGCACAAATCAAGACCAGAGACTTTTACTACAAGTTAATAAATGGAAATTCTGACTACAATGAAGAAATACTATGAGTTAAGAGAAGCCCAAGGAATAAACTAAAAAGAAGAGAATAGCTCCATAATAATTGTAAGTACCACCTCAGAGAAAAAAGAATGCCCTGGATGAACAAGTGATGGTATATGATAATAACAGATTACTATTATGTCACAAAAAATGATGAATAAGATGATCACAAAAAAAATCTGGAAAGACCTATGCGAAGCGATGCAGAATGAATTGAGGAGAACCAGGAAAACACCGAACACAGTAGCAACAATGATAGATGATGACCAACTGGAATGACTTAATTATTTTCAACAAGGCAAAGATCCAGGACAACTTCAAAGGACACAACAAAAAAGAATATCCAGCACCATAGAAGTAAGAGACAGAATCTGAATATGGATTGAAACATATCATTCTTCACTTTATTTCCTTCATAACTTTTTCTCTATTCTAACCAATATGTGTCTTGTTTCACAACATGACAAACAAGGAAATATACATTATCTGATAATATATGTACAACCTATATCATATTACCTGCCTTATTAGGGAGAAGAATAAAAGTTTAAGACATAAATATTTGGACATAGCTAATGAAAGAATTTGTTTCTCTTGGATAAGCATATTTATTATAATTTCTTACATACTTAGAACAAATACTATGAATTATATCATTATATTCGATATTATTTTATTTTATATATTTTAAAATAAAAATAACATTAATCCCCTCAAAAAAAAAAAGAATGTCCTAGATATAAGAGTGCAAGATTAGGTGGAAAAAAGGAAGCAAGAAATTTTTTAAAGGATGTTAAAATTATTGAAGAAAAATCATAAGGAAAATAAATAACTGAAAATAGGAAGTAGTAAACTTGACCTTAATAAACTTTCTGAAAAGATTAGAACAAATAAAAAACTTAGATATCTAATATCAAAAACAATCAGATTAGATAAAAGACAAATAATTTTTACAAGGACATAAGGATGCTAAGGACAAATAATTTAAGAATCATTAGAGACTCTAAAAAGCAGGACCAAACCAAAAAAAAAAAAAACTGGGCACTGTTTTTCAAGAAATCATAAAGGAAAACTGCAAATGTTAAAACTAAATGGAATAGTGAAAATAGAAAAAATTCACTGATCACCTCCAGAAAGAAACACCAAATTAAAAACACCCAGAAATGACATGACTACAATCTTCATGATGCAAGAAAAAATACAAGCGAAAGAAAGATCAATGAACCACCAACCAGAAATACACAAGACTATGCTGCAACTACTTTAAAGAACAGGAAACCTAGTGATACAGCATTACAAAAGAAAAACACATACAACCAAAAACAATTTTCCTATGAAACTAAATATAAACCTATAGAAGAAAAATGGTTCTTTAATAGAATAAATGATTTTAATCATTCCTGATGAAAAGATCACAGGTGGGTAGCATCTTTGAAATGAAGGCATGGGGAAAAAGAAAAATCTCAAAAGGTAAATATATTCAAACAATTAGAAACTGTTAAATCAAAATAAGTCTCTACATTTGGATAGAGAAATTTTGAGTTCTTATTGTCTTCAAGAATCCCAAAGAGTATAAAGAAAGTCAAATGCAAGACCTGAGTGGAAGAGAGAAATATTGTTCCATTTTGCTGGTGTCATGAAAAGAAAGAAAAGGGAACCAAAATATAATACACTGGGGAAGAAATGAGAAAGGGGAATAGAATTACTATTTTAATAATTGGGGCATACCTTAAAAATATTATATTATGTTATATATAGAAGATCAGTAGAGTGATCAGGCATCTTATCAACTTCCTTTATCTAAATAGGGCAAAGGAGCCCCATACTTAAAGCATTTTCTACACCAAATTCTGTGTGTGTGTGTCTCTGCCTTCTGTCTCTCCCACACACATACACACACACATACTGTATATACTGTAATATATCTGTAATATTAGTATATTTAACAAAGTTCATGACTATAAGCAAAGTGTATATCCATTAGTTGGAAAATGATTAAAAAATGATAGGATATGAATATAGCAAAATATTATATTTCTGTAAGAAATGACTAAAGAAATATGGGAAGATGTATGAACTGATATATGATGAAATTAACAGAATCAGGAAAATGATTTATTAAATGCCTAAGATAATGTAAAAGAAATACTTATGAATTTATTAATGCAATTGCCAATTAGGACTCCAAAAGATTGCTGATAGACACTGATTGCACAGAAATGTGCCAAAATTGGCACAGATATACTACATGTATAGAATGACTTACATTTTTAGAAATTACCAGTATGTTGAATTTGCTTGTTTTTTTTTTATTTACATGTTTTTACCAATGGTTTTTTTTGTGTGAGTGAGTAGTGATTAAACAAAGGCAAAAGAAGAATGGAGCATTAATAGAGCATTAAAAATATTTCACAGGAGAGAACAGATGGAAAAGTAGGGGACATGACTAAACAAGGAAATGCTGGCTATATTAGAGATCCACAATTTATTATACAATCCTCTTTTTCTGTTCTTTGTACATATATATGGTCATGTTTGTTGATACATACTAGTTTCATAAACAGATTTGTTTAAAACCAACTACATACAAAGCATTGCAAGAGGGGCTAAGGATACAAAGACAGATAAATTATAATCGCTGTCCTATTAATTAGCATATCCAAGATACCTAATTGTCTATACTTTAATACCTTAAGAATCTGTGAATTCATCAAAGTATAGGTATGTTCTTTTCACTAAAAGAGATTGCAAATCTTTAATGACTTAATCGATAATTTTTTAGTGGTGGCTTGTCTAAAAATATACATCATCCTGAGCCAGCCTGATGATGACTTACCTTCATAACATACTCAATCAAACACAGAAATTTAGTTCAGTCGTCCTTATGGGAAAGCTCAGGACATAATGGTGAAATGATACTTAACATTAGATGCACTTTTGGTAGTCAAAGTAGAGATGGTTAAGTAACAGTCTAGAGTAAAGGATTTATGTTCTGCCTTTTCTACCTCATTATAAAATGATGTATTCATATAGTATATATAACAGGATGTATTAAGATAATTCATATGAGTATAATAAGATTTCTTATAGATGGGACACAGAAATTGTGAAATTTAGGCAGCAGGACTTCAGCAGACTTTCATTATTATGATCAAAACTGTCTGCATCAATAATTGAAGTTATTGAGGTCATTGAATGTCCCTGATGCACCCGAGTTTCTCAGTTGTAGGGTCAATTCCAATGGGAGTCTAATGATCGCTATCTTCTACAGTTCTACTCATGGCAATAGACTAGAGTTCATGATGGCTACCCTCAAGTCTCACCATCTTCCCTGCCACTGAACCCTTGAAGTTCAAAGTCTTACAATCCAAGCCTGATATTACAAACTTCAAATCCCTGGGCTTTACTAGGAACTCTGTATCTGAACTGTATTATACAAGTATCTATCAGAATGTGTTCCTCAATCACAAGGACCTTCTAGATCTTTAAAAATGGTATCCCCACCCAGTATTAGCACAGTGCTCAGCATATAATGTCCTCTTAATAAAGGCTTTTTCACAATTTGATTCTCTCTTGGGATTTCCATACTTCTCCACCAGATAATGTCACATAATAGATACATTAGATTGTATCTCTCATGTTTAAACACTTGAAAAAATGTTTTACTCAGTATAAAAAGTAATTTTATATAGTCAGGTTCTAGTATGAGTAGAAGAAAATGAAAGAAGCCTAGGAAGGGCTTCACGCACATGACATCCACTGGGCTTAGCCATTTTCAGATGCAGCTTCAGCTATGTGTTGCATTGTTTATTTAAAGAAAAAGTGCCTATTTTTGGACAGTGCCTCTTTCCTTCTTCAAATGTCTGTGACCAGCAGTCCAAAGTCCCTAATTGCCACAGCCTATTAGGAATAATGAGATGTACATGGAAGAAGCCAAGGATAAAAGAAGAAATGCCACAACAGGAATGGTTAAAACCAACATATACTGCTAGGATCATGCAGAGGATACAACAATTGGTGGCTCATTACTGCGGACTGACCCATGGGGGAAAGTGTCATCCTACTCAGAGACTTTCCCAGGATGTGTCTGTAAAAGTTACAAAAGATAAGGCCATGCTTGTGGAACAGGCTCAACTAATGAGAGTTGAAGGTTGTTTGAAATATCCCAATGACCTCACAGATGGGGATGCTGATTAAGGTAGCCTCACCAGGCTCCTTTCTTGTCTGACAGCCTGTTGCAAAGCTTTGCCGAGACATAGCCAACAGTCCGTGAAGGTGTCTCCATCCTCTCTGACATAGCTGATGCATTTGGGATTAATAATAAAAAAATTTTTTTAACCAACGTTCATGTCCAATTTCTGTTTGTGGGCAGATTTTGGGGCACACCGCAAACTGAGGCAGTCAGTTATGATTACTTCATGGCAATGGCGTTTTGCGGTCACCTACGTGACTAATTGCATGGCTGCGCTGGGATGGAGCCAACAGCAAATTTAGGTCTTGAGCTTGACACACAAAACCCCACACTGTTTCATCAGTAAAGTTTCCATGAAGTCTTCAAGTATAATTAAACTAAAATTTCACCAAAGATCTGAAATGCATGTAATGTAGCTCTGAGACACAGAAGAGGAATTTTCCTCCATATCTATTTGTGTAGGCATAGTGAACAAAGGAAAAAACAAGAATGAGCTCATCTTTGCTTTCTCCCGGGTCCTTTTTCACTCAAAATCTGATTTGATGGTCCCAAGTTCTCTAAAAGTGAATATTCAGAGAATATTCAAATCCTGGAATTCAGACTGGAAATCACCAACATATTCTTGGCTCTGCTTCTACCTATTTTAGCTCTTCAGTGGATAATTTCTTCATTGATATGAAATAGTATAGCATAATAAATAAAGGGAGAGTTTTGGAGTCAGGTAAACCTGGGCTTAAGTCCAACCTCTGAAATATAATGGCCATGTGACCCTAGGTAAGTCACTTAACCTCCCACTGCCCTGGGCAACTGTCCAGAACTATAAATAGAACAGCAGACTCTCATTAGCATTATTAAGAGGGCATTCTTTTACTGAATATTCCTAGTTTAAGTGAATGTTTTATTTTTTCAAAGATTTTTTTTAAAAAGATAAGATGATGTCTGCCCATTTACCTAGTTGAAAAGATCTGAGAATTATCAGTCTTCAGTCTTATAAAACAAGTTTGATATTCTTATACAATGTCACCACAACCATTCAACTGTCATTGGGCAAACTGTTGAGATACAAGCAGATAGGAAGTAGCTGTGTGATGAATTGTAAAATTTAAAATTATATTTCTACTAATAAAAATATTATATTTTAAAGGGTTTATTAAGGATTATTAGAAATCAAGGAATAAAGAAAATACAAAATAAGAAAACACGTGCCTAGGGCTGATCAGCCCATTCAAAGCTTACTTACTACATCATTGCAATGGCCTAGCAGCATGGAAGAGGGAGAGGTAGGTGTTACTGTCTGTTTAAATACTAATTGTGATCTCTCCCAGGTGGAGACTCAGGTGAGATTATAGAGAATTCTGGGAAATACCAAGGACTTCTGAGGACTGAAGACTAGGGTTCAAATCTCCATTTTACAGAATGAGTTGATTAGAGTGAACAATGAAGATGAAACAGGAAATGGAGAGAAATAAAATCTATGTTGGAAACCAGTCCAAGGTTCAAGTTGAAAAGAGAATAAGAATAGAGAAGCCAGGCCAATCAAAATAGCAAAAATAGAAATTAGGAGGTACAGTTAAACTCAAAAAAACAAAATTAAGAGGATAGGGCAAAAATGGAATATTCAGACAAGCCAGAGAATTAAAAAGCAGTAGTATTAAGCCAAAGTTCCAAGCCAGCAATTGAATGATATTTTTGCCACACTCAGTGTGAAGATTCTACTAAGACATATTATTTCAGTGAATCCTGGGGTGCTGACCCTCACCCCATATGCTTCTTCTTTAAGAAAATGCCATCAACCGCCAGAGCTTACAAATTGAGTACTTTATCCCTAAAAAACAAAAAGACACTATTAAAAATGTGATTTTAGAAAATACCATTAATTATTTTTCTTCTAATTGGCCAATTAAAATTATTATGAGATAAATCTAAGAGATACTGAATATATGATAACTGATGAAGGACTGACAAGAGTTAGTAGGGGAAAGCTGGTAGGTAGGCTTAATAATAGCCTGTTCAATTACAAAAGAAAACTGTCTGAACTTCCTTCCTAGGACCAGCAATTGAAAGCTAGACACACCATCTGAACATTTCCTGTAATGGCAATCTTGTTTAGGAAGAAATCCGAACAGATGCATAGCAGTGTTGAAATGAAATACTTACATAACAGAGAAATGGTTTCATGGAACCAGAGGATTTCCTGCACTCATGATGGTATTGGGTTTTCATCTCTGCTTGTCCCTGGACATGAGGAGATCTAACTGTGGGTTTTTTTGAAACCATGGCTTTGGAACATAGGGAGGCTGGTTTTAGCCATTTTCCAGAAAAGCAAAAGAGCCCTGGTTAGGGATCTCTTTCTAGAATCTCTCTGTGAGCTGTGGGAACTAGTTAATTATGTGGCTCAGCTTTTTTGGAGCCACAATGGGAATCAGCCTATGATGAGATCAGTTTCCTCACTTATAAAATGATGTAGGTTGGACTGGATGACTTCTGTCCCTTCCAAATTTAAATCTATTATCCTATCATCCTATGCTCTGGTCCTAGGCTTTGGCAAATTAGCATATGCTTAAAGTCTGAGCCTTCATTTCTCATTGCCAAAATATCATGTCCAATTAGCACAGTGCCTGACACATAAAAATCACTTAATAAATGAACAGTCTTTTAAATATTGAAGGTCAAAGTATACAACAGATTTAGAATCCAGAGAGATGATATGGTTGATGGTAAGAAAGAACTAAGACAAGAAATGTGGGGAGTGAGGGATCAGGAACCCATGAAAGGATCTGGGCAATCATTTCTATAAACCAGGAAAATATTCTGGACAATGGATATATATCAACAAAAGAGTGTGCATTATTCCAAAGAGACATTTCATAGTCAGGGAGAAGAACAGCACTATTGATATTAAAAGTTTTCACCTTTACCAAAATCCACCAATTTTGACAGTCAGAAACAGTAGAGTGAGGATGAAAGAAAAGATAAACAGAGATGGTATCAACATGAGAACATACCAAAGACTACAATCTAGATAGATAATATGGAAGGATTTTCCCCAAAACTTTGATATTTTTAAGGATTTCTGATTTCATTGACAGAAACTACTAACACAGTTTGCAACCCATCCACACCAACTCATTCTTTGTGATTCTCATCAATGTCCTTCAATAAATCCTTGATAAAGGATCTATCCAAAATTCTGACACCCTTATTCTTTTTGTATGGCACAGAAAATAGTGACACTCTTGAGTTAGCCATTTGTTTATCTCTTATCCTCTTTATGTGACTTTAACACTCCTTTTCTGATCACATTTGTGTTGGTAATATCTTTCATGCCACTACTAGTACATGTTATCATTAGTAATATGTTGCAATCTATACACCCACATTTTATCTCTTTTCATTGCCCTTTGGAACACTTGCAATTTTGATTCTCCCAAGATCACAGTGTTCCATGATTCACAGCCATTTCACATTACCAAGAGAATATTGGTTTTCCTAATAAATATTGCAAAACTGGTATAGACACTCAGCATGGTGATGATAAGGGAGTTCAGCTATCCTGACATCTGCAAAAATTGATTTCTTGTTCAAGTCTTGACTTGAATTGTTGATAATTTCATCTTTTGAAAATTAGTGGAAAACAGCTATTTGGAATTAATTGTGTCTAAAAGGAATAACTTATTCATAACTTCTTTCACATAAAGTGATAGAAACTTTGATTTAAAAGAGCTACATCATATTAGGGTTTGAAATAGAAAGGAAAGAGAAGTTTGGTCAAATATAAACCAGATTTGGGGAAGACTTCAAAATATTGATATTTTTACAATGGTTAGATTTGTTAAAGAGGACTCATGAGGCATGAGAATTATTTTACAATTAAATTCTGATTATCCATTCACAAATGATCCCAAAGGAAAAGCAAGGAACACAATCTATCTGCATATATTTGACCATCTGGGGAAAAAAAAAAAACCTTACCTTATGTTTTAGAATCAATACTGTGTATTGGATCCAAGGCAGAAGAGCAGTAAAGGCCAAGCAATGGGAGTTAAGTGAATTGCCTATAGTCATACAGCTGGGAAGTGTCTGAGACCAAATTTGAAACCAGAACCTCCTATCTCTGGGTCTGGATCTCAATACACTGATCCACATAGCTACCCCTTATGTCCTTTTGATAACTACCAAAACTAAGTGGGTTTCTTCTCCCATATATTGTAATTTTACCCCTTTGTAGTTAACTAGTTCATTAGAAACAACTGTCCCATTCTGTGTGAAATAACTGCTCATGAATGTCTATATACATGACATGTTTATCTCCATCCCAAACTGACATGTCCAAATCATTCTGTCAAGTCTTGAAGAATACTGGCCATAAAAATGAAGGATATCCCTCAATTGGGGAATGGCTGAGCAAATTGTGGTATATGATGGTGATGGAATACTATTGTGCTTTAAGGTATGATGAATCAATGGATTTCCATAAGAACTGGAACAACCTACTTGAACTAATGCAGAGTGAAATAAGCAGAACCAGAAGTACATTTTACACAGTAACTGAAACATTGTGGGACAATCAAATGTAATTGACTTTGCCACTAAAAGCAATGCAATGATCCAGGACAATTCTGAGGGATTTATGACAAAGAATGCTATCCACATCCAGAGAAAGAACTGTGGGAGGAGAAACACAGAAGAAAACATATGATTTATCCCTTGTTTACATGGGTACATGATTTGGGGTTTTGGTGTTAAAAGATTACTCTATTCCAAAAATGAATAATATGGAAGTGGGTTTTGAGTGATAATACATGTATAATACATATAACACATGCTAGTCAACTCCAGGAGGGTGGGAAGGGGAGGGAGACAATAAGAATCTTGTAACCATGGAAAAAAAATTTAAATAAATAAATATTTTAAAAGAATACTGCCCATATGTGAAGCTATAATTGGCTATGTATAAATCTCTTCACTTCTAGACAAATATACAAACCTGATTTTACTTCTCCCTCTCTTTCCTATATCGTTTTACCGTAGTGACTTTTCTGATGCTCAATTTCATTCCATTCTCATAAGAGAAGAAACAAAGATGGCCTTATTTCTAGTCAGAGAGCCCACATTAAAATTCTGGCTCTGTTACTTCCTAGCTGTGTAAATTAGAGTAAGTTATATAATCTTTCTAGGCTTACAGTTTCCTCTTCTGCAAAATGAAGGGGTTGGACTAACAGATCTCCAAGGTCTTTCAAATCTCAAAATCTCTTATTTTATGAATGTTTTTATTAGCTTTGGGGGTCCTCAGTGGAACTATTGAAATGTTAAATTATTAAAGCAAATATAGTTAGTTTGTTTAAGCACATATAGAATTGGCTTTATGTGAAAGCCATAGAATATATATTATCATATATAAATATGAAAATAATCTTTAAAGAAATCCAAGGGACTCATAATGAAAAATGTTATCCACTACCAGAGTAAAGATGGATTCTGAATGCAGAATAAAGCAAACCATTTTTCACTTTATTTTCTTCGTGAGTTTTTTTTTTCCTGTATGTGTGATGTGTATCTTCTTTCACAACTTGAGTGTATCATGTATTGTATTATAGCACATGTATAGCTTATATCAAAGTGTTTGCTGCCTCTGGGAGATGGGAGGGAAAGGAGGGAAGGAGAAAATTTTGGTGGCAAAATGTCAGAACACAGATTTAAAATTGTTTCTATACATAATTGGAAAAATGCAATAAAATATTACTGGATGAAAAAAAGAGAAGAAAACCATTGATCTTATGGACCCCAAGCAAGTGTATGTAATAACCCTAGTGTTCTGAATAATAAAGAATCATCTTTTTGTGTCCTCAATCTGCCATTTATTATCCATGTTATAAAAGTCACTTAATTACTCCAAGCCTCATTTTTCTGGTTTATCAAATGGGGGCTTCTGAACCATCTAACTCTAAGGATCAAATAAAATAATAAAAAATGAAAAATAAGTCATAATTCTATTAACTAAGCTTCTAGGTGATATGCACTGCACTAAGCACTAGGGAAAGGCAAAAAATAATCCCTACTCACAAAGGACTCACAGACTAATAGAAGAAACAACAGGTAAGTAAATATGTAGAAATTTACAAACTATCTAGAGGACAAACTAGGAGCGGTGTCCACGGGAAAGCACTAAGATGAAGCATGACTAGGAAAGATTTATTGTGGAAGATTACCTTTCAATGAAACTAGAAGGAAACCAGAGGAGTCAGAAAGTGGAGATGAAGAGGGAGATTTTTCCAGGAATAGAAGTAGCCAATGAAAATGCTCAGAATTAGAAGAACAAATATTATAGACTGGATCACAAAGCATGTAGATGGGAGAAAAAGACTTAAAAGGCAGGAAAGGCTTTAAAAACCAAGTTACAAAAAATAATGACATAGAAATCTGATTTTCACTTAATTTTGATTTTTAAAGCATGATTTTTACCTATAACATAATATGTAACAATAATAAAATTCAAGTGATATGTTATAAATATGTAATAAATTATAATAAAAATGCCTATGCAAGAAAAATTCTCACAGTAGCTATGTCCAAAAATCTGTTTCTTTCTCCCCCTCCCATCTCACCCCTTCCCAAGAAGGCTGGCAATATTATATAGGTTATATAATAAATATTTACCTATTCATCATATTGTGAAATAAGACACAAATTGCTCACAGTAGAGAAAAATTCATGGAGGAAATAAAGTGAAGAATACTATGTTTCAGTCTACATTTGGACTCTGTTCATTCTATGCCTGTGGATTACTATTTCTGTCATGAGTCCCTTGGAGCCGTCCTAGATGCTTTCCCCACTGATAATAGTTAAGTCATTGACAGTTGGTCATTAGACATTCTTGCTGTTACTATGCCCAACATTCTCCTGGATCTGCTCATTTCACTTTGCATCACTTCATATAACTTGCTAAACAAGTTGTAGTATGTGATTGTAATGGAATACTATGATTTTTGTAACCAAGGAATAATGTTTGAAATTGACCAAATAAAACAATAATGTAAAAAAAAAAGAAATGGCAAACAAGACACTCACAAAAAACCTGGAAAGATTTATATGAAGTGATTCGCTTACTTTTGAAAAATGCCTATGAATAACAAAATGATGCCAATGAGTATTCTTTCTTGGCCATAATAAAAAATATGAAATTATTTTCACTTATTAAAAAATCCTCATTCATCCAAACAGGCTGGATAATCCATAAGAATTACAGGTTATCTTTCTATAAAAATGACGCCATTGCCATCCCTAACTTGCCCAGGTTGAACTCCAGTTCAGTTTTCCTAAGGACCTATACTTGGTCCTTATCAGGCAGAGAGCCTAATAAGAATAGCTTAGTAAACAAGCAATTTTTTGTTATGATTTTATACCTTTATCCCAGATAGATTTGCAGTCATTTTAGTCACAAATGTTGATACTGGCTAAAAGGGGACCTGCAGACAAGGCATGCTCCTAATTGAATGATGGAGATGCTTAGGACCACTATGCTAATATTACCCAGTGCCACATAATGATATAGACAATAAAAGTTATCCAAATTTGGGAAATATAATGTATATATATACTATATGCTATATAGTATATAAATATGTCTTGAAGTATTCAAAAAGGCTTCATGGAAGAGTTAGTGAGCTATACTGTACCTGAGAGGAAGAGTAGTATTTGGACAGGTGAAGGATATTCCAAATGAGGAAATAGCATGAACAAAGTCATCAAAGTTGTAATGACCTCAAGCAAGTTGAGAAATAATAAGCAAGTCACTATATCCTGTGTGACCCTGGGCAAGTCACTTGACCCCTATTGCCAAGAAGATAAGGGGGGGAGGGAGAAAGAAAGAAAGAAAGAAAGAAAGAAAGAAAGAAAGAAAGAAAGAAAGAAAGAAAGAAAGAAAGAAAGAAAGAAAGAAAGAAAGAAAGAAAGAAAGAAAGAAAGAAAGAAAGAAAGAAAGAAAGAAAGAAACAAAGAAACAAAGAAACAAAGAAAGAAAGAAGGAAGGAAGGAAGGAAGGAAGGAAGGAAGGAAGGAAGGAAGGAAGGAAGGAAGGAAGGAAGGAAGGAAGGAAGGAAGGAAGGAAGGAAGGAAGGAAGGAAGGAAGGAAAAAACACTAGTTTAGGCAGAAATGAAGTTTATATGTAGGAATAGTGACAAATATGACTAAAAATAAGCTGGGTCTTGTCTGTGGAGGATTTTGACTTGTAGGCTAAGGAACTGGTAGTTTGGGGAGCCATAGCACAATGTGTATATTCTCCAGGGGGCAAGGCTATGCTTTCTAATTTTACTTCCAACCACTAAGGCTCTCTGAGAATTGGGACTGGCCTCCATACCTAAGACTACCAATTTGCTTCAGGTATTAGAATGGCAAAATGGAAATTATTTTAAACCTTTGAATCTCATAGTTACTGTATCCATGACTCAGAAGACATATGATTCACTGGATGTGACATCTATTTCCAATTTCTTCTTGATAGCAAACACTGTCTTAAATATGCATGCATACATATATACATATTTATCTATGTATATATGTACATTTTTGTGATTCTGTTCTTGCCTGGTAGCAAAGAATGAAAACCCATTGGATCCAGCAGCAGCCTGATGTTCCCATACTACCTTTCTGCGGTTTCTTTTCTATCAGAATACCAAAACTAGTTTCACAGTTGGAATGAGCACCAAATGACACAATGTATGACAGATCCCATTAGTGCAGTGTCTTTTTCCCTTAAGAATATCATTTAATGTCCTACAAATATTATTCCTTCAGATTTCCTTCAGGATTCTTTCAGGAATCTCTTTTCCTAAAAAAAGAAATATTATCTGTCTGGGATGTGAGAGTTCATGATAGCTGCCTTTCAAAAATGGAGAATGGGGATGGGGAGGAGTGAATAATGTGCAAATTACAATAACAGTAGGTCCATAGGCATAGATGTCACCAAGAGGGCACCTGAGGCAAGCAATGGTAGTGAGGTACCATTGTCTCCCACCTAGACTTCTTTCTTTACCTTGCTATTTCTTCCCTCTCTCAGTTTCTATTTCTTCTTCTATTCCTTTAATTACTCCTCTTCCTTTCCCAGCCTCTGACAAAAGTCATCAGCTAACCAAATCATAATTTCAAGGATGGAGAGGATAGCAATGAGCACTTGGTACAGCTCATGTTTGGACAAGAATTTCTCCACAAAATCCCAGACAAGTGGTGATCCAGTCTTGGCCTGAAAATTTCCAATAAGGAGGCACTTATTTCTTCTCAGGGTAGATCATGACCCTTTTAAATAACTCTGGTCATGAGGGGAAAAGGGGGGCCTTGTTGATGGCATTCAGGGTTAGAGAAGTTGATGGGCCCTACACCAAATCAATCTCTAGCCCAGCCTTCAAGCATTCAAAGGGAATTCCCTCTTCCCCCAGTTCATGATCAATATGAGATCAAAGTTTTATGGATTTTTTCCTTCACAACCTCCTTTTATCAGGTTCTTAACTATCCAAGATAACTATGGTTCTCTTTCTTCAGCGTTACATTTCAAGTGCTTCATAATTAGTCTCTCTCCAACCCTTCCAATATATTATTTCCCTTTTTCTCTATTACAGTCAATCTGACTTTATAAATGTTCCTCTTCTATAACATTTCATCTCTCATCTCTATAACTTTGCACAAATTCTTCCATCCTTATCTAAAATACCCACCCTTCTCACCACTCATCAAGTAGAATTCCCTTGCTTCCTTATAAAGCATAGCTCATGTGCCACTTCTAATATAATGACTTTCTAATTCCCACATTATTAATATTCTCTCATTCTTGAAATTATCTTGTATTAGTTTGATTATTCTTTGTGCTTACTTATTTATCTATATGGAATATAGATATGGAATATAACATTCCTGTCCTAGTAGAATGTAAGATCTTGAGAGTAAAGACTATTTCATTTTTTCCTTTGCATATCCCTGTGCCTAACACTGTGCCTTATCCAAAACTTTTTGTGGATTTGATTTGAAATTATCTTAAACAAGAAAAAGCCAAGAATGAATGAATGAACAAATGAATGAATGAAAATGTGTTCATTGTCTATTCCAGACCAGATATTGAGCTAGAACCTGTGAATACAAATACAGAAGTAAGCTATCCCTTCCCTCAAGAAGTCTACATTCTAATAGGAGGAAATGGTACATATAGGACTGGTTAGGGAAAAGAATTTTGGCCTAGGGATTCAAAGAAATGGTGAGACAAATTATTAAGAAAATTACTTGGCACATGCTTTCCAGATACAATGATAGCATTGATTCTATTACTATTCCCAGAGCAAGAGATGGATAATGGAGTTTGTTTGAAGGAAGGGGTATTGATAATAGGAGAGATGCCAAGATGTGCTGGAAGGATGTATGTATATCTAGAAATCATTTTAGAAGCCAGATAAATAAAGTGGGTAATGAAATAAAATGATAATCTGTGTGAAACTATTTCTGGTTGCAGTGAATGAGTACTCTGGCTTGTGACTAGAGAAGTACTAGGAGAACCTCAGGAAGCCTAGTTATAATGGAGATAGATGAGAGATAATGAGATGCTGCTAGAGAGATAGATACTGCTAGAGGGGTGCTCTGGGGTATTCTGGTTTTGCCTATTCATCACTAATGGCTAATCAAGATATTTCCTACCCTTTCTCCCTTCCTTCACCTCCCTTAACCACCCTCTTCTTGAAGCCTTTTGGCTTCCTCCCTCCCCCCCCCCCCCGCCATTGGTCAGCCACCTTTCTATGTAACTCAAAGGTGACCTGTGAGATTTAGAGAAGATACTCTTGTTCTCTTTCTCAGGTAAGGAGGTTTATTGGGAAAGATAGGACAGGATGGGAATTGAGGTGAGAGGGATGAGGTTTGTCCCTAATCTACAAGGAGAATTAGGAGGATTATGGAAATTGTCAGTCTTGTCACAGCTGTGACTCAGAGACAGTCTGAGAGATGGAGGACAACTGATAAATCTTCTTTCTTCTTTAAATTACACAAAGCCACCAACAAAAGTAAATTTCTTCTCAGATTAATTCCAGAAGCCCCCCCCCAAAGGGTCCTTCAGTCTGGGACAGAAAAAGCCAGTATCTTTTGGTCAGGAACCCCAGGGAAGAGGTTTCTCCCTTGATCAGTAACCCCAGAGAGAGAGAATCAGTTCCTCTCCCCTGGCCAGCTCCAACTGCCTCTCCTGGGAACATTCCATTTTGGAATGAACACCTTGATTGACAGATCAGGTCCTTTACTTTGGTTTGCATGCTTGGTTTGTCTTGTAAATCCTCTCCTTCTTCATGCCTTTTCCACAGTAAGCAAATTGATGCTAACTCCTTGACCAATCAGCACAGCTCCACCCAAGGCCAAATTCCCAAAATAAATACATTAACTGCCAAAGAGTAAATCGGGTTTCCTAGATCTTATCCAGAGGGTATTTTTCTAGGTTGTGAAGGAGATGCAGCAAAAGAACAATTGGCAGAATATTCAGTGGAAATGAAGTAATATAAAAAGAATATCCTTTAGATTCTTTTTATTTATTAAAAAGCAATTTTCTTCATAATTCTGAGAAATAAAAGTTCTTTATTCACTGATCCAGCTAAATTTAGGAAATCTAGTTCCACAAAACTGTCTCTCTGATCTGTTCTTACATAAGCCTAAAATACATCACGATCCATTCGGGAATCAATTAATAAATAACCTTGCTTTATAAGAATTCTAAAATCTGGCTTGGCTATTTTTCCAGTGTTCCTGCTTTTGAAAAAAAAAATTACTTGCATGAGAACCTTCACAACAACTAGGTACATCTCTATGCCATAAAATTTGGGGGTGGGGGGGAAAGCTGGGCAGAATGATCCAGAGATAAACACTGAGATGGTTCATGCCAGAAGCAAAACTCTTGTGGAGGATGAAAAAAAAATCTCTTGACTTGGATTCAGGAACCTGAGAACCAACTAATTCAGCCAATAACTCATTGTTTAATGAATAAACTTCAGAAATCCAATAGGATAAGTAGCTGGAACAGGCCTCAACCTAGACCAGATCCCTGGAGAGTTGGAGCAGACTGGTTTATGAGGGATCAAGTCATGTCTGGAGAAGGAAAGCAGTATAGTGGACACAGAGCTGGCCAGAAATTCAGGGAGGTTTGGCTTCCATCTTTGCCTCTTACACACACTAGCAGTCACTTCAACTTGGAATGTCTTGGGCAATTCTCAGAAATTTGAAACTGAAGAAAAGATGTCAACCCATATTCATAGAAGAACTCTCACCTTAAAGTCCCTTCTACTCATAAAAACACAGATCAGGAAGTTATCCTGGTGAGGCCAGATATAGGGCACAATGGGACAACCAGCTAAAGGCTCCTCAGCACTTCCCTAGGTCACTCAACCTGAATCTTGTTTCTACAAAAAGGACCAAGCACTCAGTGAATCTGATCAGTGGAAGTAGTCAATCTAGAGAATTCAGGTCATTGTTTCTTCCTTCCTTTCTTTCCTTTTTTCCCTCCCCCTTCTTCCTTCCTTCTTCCCTTCATTCCTTTCTTTTCCCCTTCCTTTCCTCCTTTATTTTCTTACTTCCCTTCTTCCTCCCTTTCTTTCCTTCCCTTCCTTCCTTTAGATCTTGCCCTACCTTTATTCATTTCTTCCCCTTATTCTTTCCTTTCTTTCTCCCTTCCTTGCTTTTTCTTTTCTTTCTTGCTTCCATTCCTTCTTTCTTTTGTTTCCTTTTTCCCTTACTTTTTTCCTTCTGCCTTCTTTCTTTTTCTTTTTCCTTCGCTCTTTCTCTTCTTCTTCCTTCCTTCCTTCCTTCCTTTCTTTCTTTCTTCTTACCTTTCTTTTTTTTTCCCCAAGTCTCAGACACTTACTAAATGTGTGATCCTGTTCTAGTTATGTAACCTGTATGCTTCAATTTCTTACTATATAAAATGGATGTAATAATAGTACTTACTTCCTAGGTTCTTTTGATGACCAGATAAGATAATATTTGTGAAACACTATGAAAACCTTAAAGTGCTATATAAATGCTAGTTTTTATTATTATTATAACAAATATAACAAAATACTTTGTCTTCTTACCTGAATATATTTTATACTTTCACCTGATTTTGCTTGTGTAGGAAAGCTCTCTATTTTCCAATTTGTAAAGTAGGAATGTTCTATCCTTGCTATGAACTCAAATGGAATATTATCAATTTTAAGAAACTATGTGCAGGTATTCATTTCCTAAAGCTTAAATCTGAAATAATCCCAGGAACAGGGATTCATTCTGCCCTACTGCACATTCCCTTTTTAAGCTTGTTAGGTGTGCCAAAATATAATTAGAACTCATTGTTGTCATATAGCCCTTCTGTTCTACCCATACTTATCATTTCCCCAGTCTCCTCCATTTAAAAATCCTCCCACCTAGACTAACAGAAGAAGAAATAGAATTCTTAAATAATCCCATATCAGAAAATGAAATCCAACAGGCCATCAAAGAACTCCCTAAGAAAACATCCCCAGGGCCCGATGGATTCACAAGTGAATTCTATCAAACATTCAGAGAACAGTTAATCCCAATACTATACAAACTATTTGACATAATAAGCAAAGAGGGAATTCTACCAAACTCCTTTTATGACACAAACATGGTACTGATTCCAAAACCAGGCATATCAAAAACAGAGAAAGAAAATTATAGACCAATCTCCCTAATGAATATAGATGCAAAAATCTTAAATAGGATACTAGCAAAAGACTCCAGCACGTGATCAGAAGGGTCATCCACCATGATCAAGTAGGATTTATACCAGGGATGCAGGGCTTGTTCAATATTAGGAAAACTATCTACATAATCGACCATATCAACAAGCAAACCAACAAAAATCACATGATTATTTCAATAGACGCAGAAAAAGCCTTTGATAAAATACAACATCCATTCCTATTAAAAACACTAGAAAGCATAGGAATAGTAGGGTCGTTCCTAAAAATAATAAACAGTATATATCTAAAACCATCAGCCAATATCATCTGCAATGGGGATAAACTAAATGCATTCCCAATAAGATCAGGAGTGAAACAAGGATGCCCATTATCACCTCTATTATTTGACATTGTACTAGACTAAACACCAGCAGTAGCAATTAGAGAAAAAAAAAGAAATTGAAGGCATCAAAATAGGCAAGGAGGAGACTAAGCTTTCACTCTTTGCAGATGACATGATGGTCTACTTGAAGAATCCTAGAGATTCAACCAAAAAGCTAATTGAAATAATAAACAACTTTAGCAAAGTTGCAGGATACAAAATAAACCCACATAAGTCATCAGCATTTCTATACATCTCCAACATAGTTCAGCAGCAAAAACTAGAAAGAGAAATCCCATTCAAAATCACCTTAGACAAAATAAAATACCTAGGAATCTATCTCCCGAGACAAACACAGGAACTATATGAACACAACTATAAAACACTCTCCAAACAACTAAAACTAGACTTGAGCAATTGGAAAAACATTAACTGCTCATGGGTAGGACGAGCCAATATAGTAAAAATGACCATCCTACCCAAACTTATCTATCTATTTAGTGCCATACCCATAGAACTTCCAAAAAATTTCTTTACTGATTTAGAAAAAACCATAACAAAGTTCATTTGGAATAACAAAGGATCAAGGATATCCAGGGAAATAATGAAGAAAAAAATACAAAGGAAGGGGGCCATACAGTCCCAGATCTCAAACTATATTACAAAGCAGCATTCATCAAAACAATTTGGTACTGGCTAAGAGACAGAAAGGAGGATCAGTGGAATAGACTTGGGGGAAGTGACCTCAGCAAGACAATATATGATAAATCCAAAGATCTCAGCTTTGGGGTCAAAAATCCACTATTCGATAAAAACTGCTGGGAAAACTGGAAGACAGTGTGGGAGAGATTAGGATTAGATCAACACCTCATACCCTACACCAAGATAAATTCAAAATGGGTGACTGACATGAACATAAAGAAGGAAACTATAAGTAAATTAGGTAAACACAGAATAGTATACATGTCAGACCTTTGGGAAGGGAAAGACTTTAAAACCAAGCAAAACATAGAAAGAGTCACAAAATATAAAATAAATAATTTCGACTACATCAAATTAAAAAGCTTTTGTACAAACAAAACCAATATAACTAAAATCAGAAGGAAAGCAACAAATTGGGAAGCAATCTTCATAAAAACCTCTGACAAAAGTTTAATTACTCAATTTTACAAAGAGCTAAATCAATTGTACAAAAAACCAAGCCATTCTCCAATTGATAAATGGGCAAGGGACATGAACAGGCAGTTCTCAGCCAAAGAAATCAAAACTATTAATAAGCACATGAAGAAGTGTTCTAAATCTCTTATAATCAGAGATGCAAATCAAAACAACTCTGAAGTATCACCTCACACCTAGCAGATTGGCTAACATGACAGCTATGGAAAGTAATGAATGCTGGAGGGGATGTGGTAAAGTGGGGACATTAATTCATTGCTGGTGGAGTTGTGAACTGATCCAGCCATTCTGGAGGGCAATTTGGAACTATGCACAAAGGGCGATAAAAGAATGTCTACCCTTTGATCCAGCCATAGCACTGCTGGGTTTGTACCCCAAAGAGATAATAAGGGAAAAGACTTGTACAAGAATATTCATAGCTGAGCTCTTTGTGGTAGCCAAAAATTGGAAAACGAGGGGATGCCCTTCAATTGGGGAATGGCTGAACAAATTGTGTTATATGTTGGTGATGGAATACTCTTGTGCTAAAAGGAATAATAAAGTGGAGGAATTCCATGGAGACTAGAACAACCTCCAGGAAGTGATGCAGAGCGAGAGGAGCAGAACCAGGAAAACATTGTACACAGAGACTAATACACTGTGGTACAATCGAAGGCAATGGACTCCTCCACTAGGGACAATGCAATGTCTCTGAACAATCTGCAGGGATCTAAAAAACACTATCCACAAGCAGAGGACAAACTGTGGGAGTAAAAACACGGATGAAAAGCAACTGCTTGACTAGAAGGGCTGAGAGGAAATGACTGCGGAGAGACTCTAAATGAACACTCTAGTGCAAATACCAACAACATGGAAATGGGTTCTAACCAAGAATACATGTGAAACCCAGTGGAATTGTGTGCCGGCTATGGGAGAAGTGGTGGGAGGGAGGGGAAGGAAGAAAAGAAAATGATCTTTGTTTCCAATGAATAATGTTTGTAAATAACCAAATAAAATAATGTTTAAAAAGTAAAAAAAAAAATCTTCCCATATTTCTCAGTGGATAAATGGTCATAGAATTTAAAGAAATAATTCTAAAAAAAAAAAAAAAGAATTAACAACCATGTGAAAGAATGTTCCAAATCACCAATCACAAAAGAAATCTGAACCAAAACAACTCTGAGGTTTCATCTCATATCAAATCAAGTGGCAACGATAACTAAAGAGAGAAACAGTCAACATTGGACAGGTTGGAGAAAGATGGCACGATAATGCAGTGAGTCTATCAACAGGTTTAAAAAAAAAAACCTTACATTGTGTCTTAGAATCTCAGTCCCAAGGCAGGAGAATGGTAAGGGACTAGGCAAGTGGGGTTAAGTGTCTTGCCCAAAGTCACTCAACTAAGGAAGAACCTGAGGCCTGATTTGAACCTAGAACCTCTTGTCTCCAGGCCTGGTTCTTTATACACTGGGACATCTAATTGCCTCTCAATAGGCATTTTTTTTTAAAACCCTTACCTTCCGTCTTGGAGTCAATACTGTGTATTGGCTCCAAGGCAGAAGAGTGGTAAGGGCTAGGCAATGGGAGTTAAGTGACTTGCCCAGGGTCACACAGCTAGGAAGTGGCTGAGGCCAGATTTGAACCTAGGACCTCCTGTCTCTAGGCCTGGTTCTCAATCAACTGAGCTACCCAGCTGCCCCCTAGGCATTTCTTAATACCTTGCTATGTGCCAGTTATTACACTAAGCATACTGTTGGTATGAACTGATCCAAGCATTCTGGAAATCAACTTGAAATTATTGGAAGAAAGTGACTCTGATGTCCCTATTCTGTGACTTAGAGATTCTATTTCTAAGCAAGGAGGTCAACTATAAAAAGAAAGATCTCCTATATACCAAAAATATGTAGAGTATCTTTTTTTTGAGGCAGAGAATTGAAAACAATAAGTTAGGGTAAATTAATTTAATAGAATGTTACTATGCTGTAACCAAAATAAAATGGATACTTTGAATATAATGAAACATGAGAAGATACACAGAGATGATGTCAAGTGAAGTAAGAGGACTGGAAAAACAATATGAACAATAATAATATAAATGAAAAGAATGATATCAATAATAATAATAGCATTTATATTGTGTTTTAAGAATTCAAAAACTCTTTTAAAATATTATGTCATTTGATCCTCACAACTCTGGAGTCAGGTACTATTATTATCCCCATTTTACAGGTAAGGAAACTGAGGCACAGATTGAGGGATGATTTTCTGAAGAAGTGAGGGGCAGATAAGGATACAGTGAGCAATATGAAACACACAGGATATCTATCTATATATATATATATATATATATATATATATATATGTATGTATGTATGTATATTTAAGTTTTAGTTAACTAGAAAGGAACTTCCTTGTCCCGATTGTTCATATCAGTAGACACTGCAGATAATCCGAAGAGGAAATTATCCAAAGTGAATATGTTGTTTAATAGTGAAAGGAGGCTATATTTAGAGTCAGATGCCTGGTGCTCAAATACCATATAACCTGGAGGAAGCCTTTTGATCCCTTTCCCTTGGTTTCAGTTTGCTCATGTGTAAAATGGGAATGTTGGTTTGGATTCTCTGTAAAGTCCTTCCAGGTTTAAATGCAATGATCCCAACCTTTGCCTATTAAAAAAAATTTCCATAAAAGTCAACACTTTGGAAGAAGAAAGATTATCAAAGGGAATTTTAGTTCTTTTCCAGCTTCCAGCTTGGTTTCTTATTAAGAGGCCAACTTTTCTTCTGAGGACACTGTATTTACTTTCATGGGTGGGGGGTGCTGGGGTGGATGGGGATGGTATTTCCACTGCTCCGAGAGACAAAACCAGATTAGTGTCCAGAGCATACAAAACAAATACCTTGAAGTGCCATTTTTAGAAAGAAAAAAAATTATTTTTTTTGTCCATGAGGCTGATTGGGTCCTAAAGGCTGGGAACTTGGCCTCCCTCATTTCTGGGAAGACCCTGTCAGCTACATCCGCTGGCATTCCTATTCACTGGTTGATGTATTTCCATGCAAAGAAAAAGTCTAGAGTCAATAAACAGCTTGATACTGTGGATGACATTAGGTGTTTCTAGAATTCCTTGCCAAATACAACAGCAGCCTCAGCAAACCCCCTTGTCGCCCCCAAATCTCCAGCTTACAGGAAAAGAAAAGAATATCATCTATTTCAAGGGCTGATGAATGTGCGAAATGATATCATGGGTCTAAAGTCGCCAGTGATTGAGAAAGTCTTCGGACTCAGTGCTTCCTGGAAAGGTCTTGCTGATCTCATAGTTTTGTTTATTTCAGTAGCATTTCAGGTCAGTCTACTGAGTATAATGGGACTTTCAAGGCAGCTATTTGACATCCACAGCTGTGATCAACACTTTGGAAGCTGACTTTAAAGCCATCTCAGACCAGAATGGAAGGCGATTAGGAGAGCTGTATCAGAATCAAGCCATCAGATGAGACTAGTGAGTTGTTTTGAGACCTGTACTTAGCACAATGTGAACAGACCCTGTCCCAGGGTGTTAGCAGGCACAGAGCATGCCTCCTCTTCAGAGGGCATAGCTTACTTCCCCCTTCCCCACCTTGCCTGATCTGAATTAACTCTGGGGCCACTTTTAGTTAGTAACAGTTCTGGTCATTTTCCATCTAAGTTTTTGAAGATAAACAACAGTAACCTGTGAGAATCTAACTAATCCTATAGAGGCTCTAACAGTTCTCTATAAATGAAGGAATGGATGAGGAAAGGGGGAAGTCCTCTGACCTTTTTTCATTTCGGAGCTCCTCCCTATGCCAAGTGTTTAACCATCTCCACATGGAGGGCGATGAAGCTGTGACACCCATTCCCTGAAGGACTGTCACGTGTAAAAGGGAGAAGACTGTCACTTGACTTTGAGGGATGCTACAGTTGCTGGTCACCAAGATTGCCTGGTAGAATGAGACATAAGACTCCAAGGAAAACACAAAGGAAAAGCAAGCCCAGAAATGAAAATCTGTCACACTATGGCCTCATCAATATGAATTGGTAGTTCAATGCACTATAGACTATTTTAGTACCATAGACTATACACTAGTATATAGTGTCAACTCAGATGACTATTTCACAAGGCACTCATCAGTTGAGTCTTGATGGATGATCTGAAGAATTACTGGAACCTCAAACTTTGATTAAAGCAATCTGTTTAGTCTAAGAATATACTAGATGGATGAAATCTCTTGGGTAGAGGCTTCTGGGACTACCAGTCAAACCCTAGCGGGGCTGGAGGCTCACTTGATTGGCTAAGTGGAAAGTCACCTGTCTCAATATTCAGTAATGGCTTTGTCCCATAGACACAGCCAAAAATGAAATGTAAATAACTCAGAAAGCAAATTCAATCTATTTGAAGCCTCTGTGTAGTATGTATGTGGCCAAGAGGAGTAAATAAATATACTCAGGAGTTCACCTCTGATATAGAAGGTCTCCATAGCCATAAAAAGTATTTGAGATACATCATCAGTGGAATTATTAGACTAAAGTTTCCTTACTCTCACAGACCAATTCAAAGGATAATAGATCTAGAACTAAAGGGAACATCACAGGCTATCCAGCCCAATTTCTTTAATTTGCAGGTGGGGAAAATGAGATCAAGGGGAATTAAATGGCTTGCCCAAGGCCATACAGGTAAGAATCACAGACCACCCAGGCCACTGACCCCAGATCCAATGTTCTTTCTTCTGGACCATGTTGCCACCCTTCATTTGCTCTTAAAATTGAGGCCATTGGTATCCCGGTGGATAAAGCACCAGTCATGGAGTCAGAGAGCCATGAGTTCAAATCTAGCCTCAGATATTTATAAGTTGTGTGACAGTGAGCAAATCACTTATCCTGTATGCTTCAGGTTCTCCAAATTTCTCCTAATAGCACCTATCTTCACCCCAGGTTATTGTGAATATCCAATGAAGTAAAATTTATAGAAAAGCACTTAGCACAATACCTTGCATATAGTAGGTGTTAGATATTTGCTTGTTCTTTCTCCTTATTCCTTGCCCTTCCATGGATGCTTTGCTTAAATAAAGCTAATATTTCTTTCATCTCCATGGAAACCCCTTGTTAAACTTTTAGATTATTGAAATACAAATTATGTCACTTATCAATGAGACCCATTGTGAAATAATAGAAAGAAGTCTGGTCGTTCAGGAAATTTAAGTTCTAGTTGTAGCTTCAGCATACTAGTTGTGTGGCCCTACACAGGTCACTTAACCTTTGAGTCAATTTACTACTCTAACAAGGTGAGAATAAGTATAATGTTTACTAGCAATCATAGCATTGTTGAGGAAGGAAATACTCTGAAAGTCATAAAAACCGTAGAGAAATGGGAATTATTGTTGTTGTTGTTGTGCTTCTTAACCTCTTTGAGCCTCAGCTTCATCATCTGTAAAAGGACTCAGTAACCTCTAAAGTTTCTTTGAGAGCTCAATCTATGACTGTGATTTCACCTTAATATTTGAAAAGAGCCTGACAGTTTGTTTTTACTGCCTTCTTCAAGTATGCTATTTCTAAACCTAAGTTGCCACAGTCTGCCCATTTTCCTCAGACTTTTGATTTTTCTTTGAACTGTCAAAGATGTGACTTACCCTTCCCAGCACATACTCATACTCATTTGAATTTTCAATAACTCCTCTGATATTTCTACCTAATTTTGGATATTTTTGTTTTGTTACTAATGATAAAAGAAAGGACAATATAAAGACTGGAGTCATTGCCTTAGCCTAGCTACTGTCAGACAGACAGATGATAAGACACCGATTCATTTACAGTCAAGATTATTTACAAGATAATACTTGGACATCTATGTGACCCACATAGTTGTGGGCGTCAAAGAATGATGTGGGGTTCTGTATAATTCTCCCTTCTCAGAATGAGAATGAGACCCCAAAACTCTAGTGTAGAGAACAGAACCCAGCAATGATATGAGAAGTTAGGCACTAAGTGATGAGACAGAAAAGATCTGGAGGAAGGATGGCAGGGAATCACCAGGCTTTGGCATCCTTGTTGCCAAAGGAGTTTGGTGGCTGAGACTGACATATGAATGGATGAATGAATGAATGAATGAATGAATGAGTGAATGAATGAATTGCAGAATAATTAAATATGATGAAAAATCATAAATTGAAGACCTAAATGCCAAGAAGCTGTGCCAAACACTAAGGATGCAGATACAAAAGTGAGATGCCCTCAGGAAGTTTATATTCTAATGAGGATGTTTAGCACACATGATATATGACAGAGAAGGAAGTTTTGGTCTGTGGAGTGGCATGGAAGATGAGTGAGAAGTAAATGATTATGGCCTCTCCAGAAATAATGATAGAAGCAATAGCAAGCCTCCATGACTGAAGACTCTGAATGATGACTTGAGAAACCTAATGAGACCCCCTCACCATAGCCCAGCCTGCCAGAGTTGGGCCTCTGGAGTCCTTTTCTGATGAAATCCCAGCGGGATACTAGAGCTGTTGTTTTAACCCTAACAAGATCTGTCATTAGAAGTTATTGGAGCTTGACTTTTCTTCTTTCTCTATCAGTCACCCCGAACGAAGGCCAGGGTCACGTTTCCCAGGAACACAGGCAAAGCCCCTGCTAGACTGTTTCCACAGCTTTTGTTTCTCTGGAGGCTTAATGATGATGGACAGGTTCTGAGCAGCTCCTCCATGGCCTGGCTCCTGGAAGACACACAAGGAATCAGCCAACCATGTCCCTGAACAAATGGGTACCTCTAAAGGCAGCCAGGAAACAGCCACTTAGAACATTCGTTGCTTTTCTGTCCATACTGATTAAACATGGGGAACATGAAGGAATTTCTTTGTCTAATAAACTTATGTCACTTCATGTCAGGACCAAATGAGAGGCACCACAGCATTTCCTGAGAAATCTCCAAGAACTGTTTTGGGAGGCTAGTTCAGAGACCATTCAGAGGAGAAAGACATCTTGTCTGATACTGGCCTTCTGTTGGGTTTCGGGGATGGGAGTTTTCTGACAACTTCAGAAATACTTTTGCTGTTGGGATGTTGTTTTCTAGCAACTGGGTATATTTTGGCCAAAAGCAATTTCTCTCACTTGTTCACTGGTGATTAGTGTTGTAAACAAAAACCCAAAGCAGGAACCAATACCAGTCTCAGCAAAGAATCGGCTCCAGACAACAAGACTCCTAAAATGCTGATGGCATATTTTTTATCTAGATAACTTCTTCCCATTTTTACATAGAAGAATTTCTAATTTTCAATGCTTTAAAGGAAAAAAAAACCACCAGCATTGTTTTCATGGTTTTTACAACTGGATTCTAGTAGAAGGTGGCCAAATCTCAGCTGGGAGTCAGGAAACTTGGGTTCAAATGGAGTTCTGGCTGTGCTACAGAAAACAGTGTTCTTTGGGCCTTTTATATAAATACTGTATATAGGATAGGGAGGTACCTCAGTGGATAGAGAGTCAGGTCTGGAGATGAGAGGTCCTCAGTTCAAATCTGGCTACAGACACTTCTAGCTGTGTGATCGTAGGCAAGTCACTTAACCGAAATTGACTAACCCTTTACTACCCTTTGACCCTGGAACCAAGAGTATCAATTCTAAAACAGAAGGTAAAAGTAATAAATAAGTACTCTGTGCCTCAGGTTCCTCGTTGGTTTAAGAAAGCTAAAATTCAGATAATTTGAGCATTTGAGCTGGTTCTTTAAAGCATGAAAAAAAAGTACCAACTCACCTAGAAAAGACTGGAGAGATTACCTCCAGAAACCTTGATGATATACAATGAAGGGACCCCACTCCCCAATTTGGAGTTTGTGAAGATATTCAGCAATTGATTCTAGTCCTCTAACCACATGATAGGGGCATCTAGGTGGGGCAATGGATGGAGGATCAGACCTGAAGTCAGGAAGATCTGAATCAAATCTAGCCTCAGACACTAACTGTGTGACTTTTTTGGTTGTCTCTAAACCCCTATTTGTCTTAGTTTCTCATCTGTAAAATAGGGACACACTAGGAAAAGAAACGGTTAACCACTCTAGTGTCTGCACCAAGAAAACCCCATTGGCAAAGTCTACAGAGTCACATAGAGCAGGACACAACTGAACAATAATAAAACCACATGATTAAGAGATAGAATTTTGAGTGGCTACTGACTCAGAATGGAGGTCTATTCAGAAGACACTAACCTGCCTAAGTGATGCTCTGATTCTTTTCTGGTAGTCTGTGTTCAAGGAAGGAAGCAAAGATTACTCTCATTCTTCATCGGGCTCTTGCCATGTATTCCATGAGTAGCAGATGGACCTGCTGTTTTATCTATTCTTCCTGGTTTTAGATAAAGGTTAATGACAACTATAGTCTTATGAACTTCCAAAGGTAGAAAGAGTGAATTTGGGGAGCTAGAGTCCATGCTGGGTTGAGCACTGGTAAGTTATTCCCTAAGACTTAAGTGACAGAAGGGAAAGTGTGACCTCTTTACACCCCTTTCTCTTTGAGAAGAGAGAATATATTTTTAATTTTCTGCTCCTGTTTCATCTTCAAAGCAAATTTCCTTCTATAAAAGCTAATTGGTTCCAATTGGTTAAGTGGAGCCAGGACACTAAATACTGGTGGTTTACATTGAAGAGAATATATCATTATGGGAGTTCAATCTGATAGCTTCAGAGAAAGACACCCCTGACCCTTCAGGAATACCTCTAAAACCCTGAAGGAGGTAGAAGGAAATATATCTGGAAACTCAGCAAGTTGGGTTGGGAGAGTAAGTCCTGAGTCTTATTATGCTAATACCTGCTCTATTCTGTAGAGATGATTGAGAGATGATGTTTATGGAAGTATTTTGAAACATAATTCAAGTGTGGTTCAAAGAATCATATCTTTAAAGCTGTAAGGGCTCTTGGAAATCATCTGGTCAACCTTCTCATTTTATAGATAAGGAATTGGTGAACTCTTTCCATTTCTAGTTACCTTCTGGTGCTATGATACCAGACCAGTCTTTTTTGATAATTTCTTGAAATATAAAATCTAGGCTCTTTCTTTAATCATAGTTTTCAGATAGTTCAATAATTCTTAAATTATCTCTCTTTGATCTATTTTCCAGGGCAATTGTTTTTTCCAATGAGATATTTTCACATTTTGTTCTATTTTTTAATTCTTTTGATTTCATTTTGTTGTTTCTTTGTCTCGTGGAGTCATTAGCTTCCACTTGCCCCATTCTAATTTTTAAGCATCAGTAAGTTTTTTATCCTTTTTTATTTGACCAATTCTGTTTCTAATGTCTTATTTTCTTTAGTATTTTTTGTACCTCATTTTTACCAAACTATTAATTTTTTGGTAGTTTTCTTCCTTTACTCTCATGTCTTTACCTAATTCTTCACTTACCACCCTTAGCTGAATTTGAAAAACACATTTTAGCTCTTTTAGGAATTCTTTTGGGCTTTATGTCCAATTCACATTTTTCTTTGAGGCTTTGCTAATATTTATTTTGACTTCATTTTCTTCTTTTGGTTTATGTCCTCCAATTTATCACCATAATAAATTTTTATGGTCAGTGTTATTGTTTGCTCATTCTTCCATGCTATTTCTTTATTTTTTACTTTATGTTAAGGTTGAATTCCATTCTTGGCCTAGGGGTGGTATGAAGGGCACCATCTCAAGCTTCACTGTTTTATAGACCTTTAGGTATAGTTCCAAAATTGCTCTTCTGAATGACTAAGTTCACAACTCCCCCAACACTGCATTCATGTTCCACCTTTCCCATATCCTCTCCAAGTTTTGTCATTTTCCTTTACTATAATAATAGCCAATCTGATAGGTGCAGGGTGATACTGCAGAGTTGTCTTAATTTGAATTTTTCTAAATAATAGTGGTTTAAAGCATTTTTGCATGACTATAGAGGGCTTTAATTACTTTGAGAACTGCTTATTTGTACCCTTTGTCCATTTATCAATTGGGGAATGACTTGTATCTTAGGTATTCAATTCATTTTTCTAGGTATGTAAGAAATGAGGCTTTTATTAGAAAGACTTGTAAAATTTTTTGAACCATTATAATTACTATGTATTACTTTCCATCCTGTTTCCCTCCTGTTTAGTTTTTTAACTCCACCTCCCCCATTTTTTAGCCCCACTCCACTTTTCTTATATACTTCTTCTCCTACTTTCCTATAGGGTAAGAGAGCTTTATATACCCAATTGATTGTGTATGCTCTTCCTTCATTGTCAGTTCTAGTGAGAATAAGATTCACATGCTCTCCTCCCTACTTCCCCATATTGCCTTACACTGTGAATACTCTTTCATATCTCTTTTATGTGTGATAATTTGCCCCATTCTATTTTCCCATCCCCCTCCTTTCAATGCATTCCTCTTTCTCATACCTTAATTTAATTTTTTTATGTAATCCCATCAAATTCAACTCACATCCCCATGCTCTATGTATACTCCTTCTAATTCCCCTAATAATAACAAAGTTCTCTGGGGTTGAAAAAATCATCTCCCCATGTAGGAATATACACAGTTTAACCTCATTGAATGTATTTTGATTTCTCTTGCCTGTGTATCTTTTTATGATTCTCTTGAATCTTGGATCTGGGAGTCAAATGTTCCATTCTTTTCATCAGGTATGTTTGAAAGTCCTCTATTTCATTGAATACCCATTTTTCCCCTGAAGGATTATGTTCAGTTTTGCTGAGTATGTGATACTTGGTTGAGGTCTTTGTCCCTTTGCCCTCTGGAATATCCTATTCCAGGCCTTCTGTCCTTTAATGTATAAGTTAGTAAGTTTTGTCCTATCCTGACAATGGCTCCACAGTAATTGATTTGTTTCTTTTTTACTGCTTCCAATGTTTTCTCCTAGTCCTGGGACTTCTAAATTTGGCTATAATATTCCTGGGAGTTATCCTTTTGGGATCTCTTTCAGGATATAATCAGTGTATTCTTTTGATTTCTATTTTGCCTTCTATTTCTAGAATATCAGGGCAATTGTCCTTAATGATTCCTTGAAAGATGATGTCTAAGCTCTTTTTTTAATTATGATTTTCATGTAGTCCATTAATTCTTAAATTATCTCTCCTAGATTTATCTTCCAGGTCAGTTGTTTTTTTTCCTATGAGATATTTCACATTTTCTTCCATTTTTTTCATTCTTTTGATTTGTTTGACTTTCTTGGTGTCTCATGGAGTCATTAGCTTCCATTTGCTGAATTCTAATTTTCATGGCATGATTTTCTTCAGTGAGCTTTTGGACCTCCTTTTCTACTTGGCCAGTTCTACATTGTAAAGAGTTCTTTCCCTGAGTGAATTTTTTTACCTCTTTTACCGAAGCAAGTTCTGTCTTTCAAGAAGTTTCTCTCATTAGTACAATTTTGCAAAACTTTTTTCCATTTAGCTAATTCTGCTTTAAAAAAACTCTTCTCTTCTTTGTATTTTTGTACCCCTTTCACCAATTGGCATATTCTGTTTTTTAAGCTATTGATTTCTTCAGGTGTTATTTTTTGTGGCTCTTTTTCCAACTTGTTGACTTTTTTTTCATGATTTTCCTGTATCATTTTGTTTCCCAATTTTCCTTCCACCTTTTTGGTTTTTTAAATCCTTTTTACCTTCTCCATTAGTTATTTTTGGGTTTAAGAGCAATTAATATTTTTCTTGGAGGCTTTAGATGGAGCAGTATTGACTTTGTTGTCTTCTTCTGAATTTGAGTCTACCCTGTCACCAAAATAACTCTCTATATTGTGCTTCTTTTGTTATTTTCTCATTTTCCTGCCTTTTTCTCTCTCTCTCTTTTTTAGTTTAGAAAACTGTTAACATTGGGCTTTGTAACCATGGTGAAACTAGCATTGTTCCAAACTTTAAGTTCTTTGTGAAGCTGCCTTTTCTAAGCTATCACTTCCTAGGTGGCATGATATAAGGAGAGGTATATTTAACACTCTCCAGACCTCTGCTCTGGTCTGTGAGTGACTCTTATCACTCTTTTACCCTTGGAACTGTGATCAGGGTCCCCTTCTCCCTTGGGGATGCAAGAGCTTGTATATGCTGATGCCTCTCCTCACCCTGGTACTCTGACCCAGAATAGAGACCTGTTTCTGTGTATGAGCAATGTGACAAGAGTCTTCTACCCAAAGGGAGCAAAAGATCCCTTCAATCTCCTTCTGAGCAGTTGTCAGATCCCCCTTATCATCTGTGTGTGTCTGAGAGTTTCAAAGCCTTGACTGCTACTTCAACTATGCCCAAGGCTTATTGCCTTGGTAGGGCTTGCCCTACTAGGCTGTGATCCACCACCTCCCTAGTGCACAAGATCCCTCTTGCTAGCCTTCTAAGTTGTTTTGGGCTGAAAATTACTTCACCTTATCTTTTTGTGGGTTATTCTGCCCCAGGATTCATTTTAAGGCATTATTTCATTGCTTTTTGGAGAATAATTTGGTAGAAATCAGATGAATCCTGTACCTTCTCCACCATGTTGGCTCCCCCCACCCCACTCCATAGTGGCATTTTTGTTTAAGCATGATTAGGACTCCAAAACAAGATTTCCAAATATCCAGTGAAATTATATTTCTTGTTGCTTTTGAGCACATGTCAAAAGCCAGTCGACCAAATCTTTTCTTTGCCTCTTGGAAGAGAGCCTATGAGCCTATTGTAAGTTCTTTATGTTTTCTGGTTTCATTTAAAGAAAAAAATTAGTATGGCTATATTCCAGTGCCTCCAGTGTTATATTAATTATTACTTGGTTTTTGGACAACGATCACACATTAAGAAAATCAATATTTAATATGTGTAGACAGTCTAAGAACTGTGTGGTTCCTTACATTCTCTTCTTTCTTCTCTATTACTTTGCCAGGATCACTGCAAAAGTGAAGGAAGGGGCACATAGAATAAAGGCTATTTTACATTTTTTTCTGTTTCTTGTATCTCCATAACCAAAGTATTGATATAATAGTCAACTTTCTGGTGATGAATCTCTTCAGTACTTCTCTAGTTTTGTCATTAAACAGGAGATCTAGTCTGTGACTGTTAATTGACACTGTCACTCACCCTGGAAGTCTTTCTAATTCAGTCTGTCCTTCCTGGGCTTCAATTCTATCAGCAGAGCTTTTGAAAACTGAGGGATACCTTCATATCAAGATAAGGCATGAGAGGAGGGCTTCTGGGGGCTTTCATATTAAGAGAGGCAAAGGAAAGCTCCCATCATACTGAGTGAATGCCCTTGGAAAGAAATGGAAAACAGTCACATAAGATGAGAATGTGTTCAGGGGTTGTAATCTGTACCAGTATACAATGTACCATCTGTACTAGAAGAATCAATGTGGAATAATAGAAAAAAGAACAGGACTTGCAGTTAGGGTTCAAATCCACTTTACCTCTCTGTGCCTCAGTTTCTTCATCTATAAAATAAAGTGGTTGACTCAATACTCTAAAGACCCCTTCCAGTTCTAACTCATTGATTCTATGATGAATGTCCAATTATTATTATTATTATATTTAGTAAAATGTTTCATCAATCTTTGCCTCTCTGATCTCAGCTTTAATTGCAGCCTTCCTTAACAACTCTACCTCAAAGAAGTTGCATAAGTAACATCATAGAAATGCATCAAAACCAAAACAAGGCAAAAAACTAAACCATTCTACTTAATTTTGTTGGGAAAACACAAAAGGGACCAAAAAATGCATTGTAGACTTTTCTGGTTAAAAAGAAAAAGACATCCCATCAATATTGTTTTTTCTTACCACTTCTAAGGAAACCACTCTGGGACTATTTTAAACCTGATCCCTTCTGTTTAAATGTATTTAAAATGTTCAAAAGGAAAATGGGACAAGGCTTATTTTTTTTAATGTTTGTCAGAAGAAAACTAATTTTAAATGCCCAGAAATTGTTCTTAAGGGTACCTTGATCAAGAGTTTTTAACCTTTTTATGTTAAGGATCTCATGGGCAGTGAAGCCTATGCATCTCTTCTTAGAATAATGTCTTAAAATGTATAAGGATAAAATATGACTATGAATTACAAAGAAAATTAAAGATCATTGAAAACTAGGATACATTTTTTCCCCTCATCCAAGTTCACAAACCCTCTAAAGTTTTCCAGGGACTCTTCCACAGACACCCAGTAAAGAACTTCTGACCTAGATTCTTCGTGTATCCGTGATTTTATCAATGAGGATATTTTCTGCACCAACCAATACAATAAATTAGCAAATATTCTTTTTTATCCCTTTTATCCAATACTAAGTACTGGTTCCAAGGTAGAAGAACAGTAAAAGCCTAGGCAATTAAGGTTAAGTGACTTACCCAGGTTCGTGCAACTAAGAAATGTCTGAGGTCAGATTTAAACCCAGGTCCTCCTGACTCCAGGTCTGGTTCTCTCTCCCCACTGAGCTACCTAACATCCCCAACAAATACTTATTAAGGAACTGCAATACATTAGGCATGGTATCCTCAAGTACAATGTACATTCTAGTTATCCATTGAATATACTGAATACAAAATAAGTTTGAAGATGAGGCCCTAGGAGCTGAGGGGGTCAAGAGATCCATAAGACCTTGTGTAGAAGATGGCCTGTGTAAGCACCTAGGGGCAAGAGTTTAGGAGGCAACCCCATTACAAGGATAATATGGGACATTTACTTGGGGCTTTATGATTTTTCAAAGTGCTTTATGGATGTTAATTCATTTAGCAGATAGTATTAGACAGTCACTAGAGTAGAACTAACTCAGCATCCTATAGACACCTTGATGACAGGAGCCTGTAAGGGATAAAAAGAGTACTTGTTCATTTAGTGTATTATGTGGCTCAGGAAATACCTTTATGGATGAAATCACTGATGCTGATTTTGCAAGGCTGACTCTCAGCTAGCATAGAAGGATCCCCTCACTGGTCCTGAGACAAAGCCTTTCCAAGAAAGATAGGACTTGTGAGAGTCTGTTGAAGGAGCCTTCAGGTCACACTCATGTCATAATGAGGCATCCAGTGAGCACTCCAGTGGAGTGAATTGAAAAGAAATCTTAGGAAAATCTAGGTGAAGACTTCTCATACGAATACTAACTCTCCAAAGAGGAGAAAAAGATCTCTAAGGTCATTCAGTCCAGCCTCTACCTGAAGCACTAAATCCCCCCCATAATATACTTGATTGTTGAATATCTAATCTCTGCTAACAGCTTGAGTGACAGGAAATTCAACTTGGCCACTTGAGACATTTGGCTGAACCAAATTTGTCCTGTCCTATACTGGACAGGACAGCCCCATGAAGCAATCCCTGACTCGACCTTCTCTCCAAGATCGCCTTCCACTTATACCATACATACCTCATGGCTCTCATTTTGGGTATGTTTCCTCCCCGCATTAGAATGTGAGTTCCCTGATGGCAGGGCCAGTTTGAGTCTTTCTTTTGTAATATTTAAAGGGATTGTCGAGGACAGAGCTTAATTCAGGTTTCCTTTCCACGCTTTGTACTCCCAATGCCTAACATAATGCCTCACACATAATAAATCCTTAAAAAATATTGATTGAATGACTCTGTTTGAAAGTAGGAAGCCATGGACCTACCTACACACAAATGCATACATGAGCATAATATATGCATATATATTCTTTAGATGGTCTGATGATGTAGAAAGCGTACTGGAGCAAGAAAAACAATTTCAATCTTGGCTCTGCCAATTTCTAGCTCAATGAATGGTCTTGGACTCTATTTCCTCAACTATAAAAAGGATAGAATAATACTTATATGACCAACCTCCTCTGGTTGCTTTGAAAACCAACTGAAATAAGGCATGCAAACCTTAAAGTGCTGTATCCGTGGAAATGATTATTATTTTCACCCCTACTAGCTACTCCTGTTTATTTTTCTCTTATTCTGGCACTTAAATAATTTGGGTTGGCCTTATAAATTTCCTGCATAAAAAGAATAAAAAGTAGTTATTGTTTCTTAAACCTCTCCCATTTTCATCTGTTCCGGAAATCAACATATAATCCTTTAAGGGTTTAAATACTTGTTAGATGAAAATTAAAATGCTTTTAGAGGAAACAGGAAAGAAACTGCTTCTATGTAGCTTATCTCACAGAGCCAAAACTATGGGAAAATAGCAGATATTGGGACTATAACTGACCCACTAGCTATAGGACTGTGGGTAAAATTGGCATCTGCTCATGAGCTCAACTGACCAAACTGTGTGCTAAAGACTAGAGATTCAAAAATAAATTCTTAACCTCAAGGATCTTACAATCTATCAGGGGAAAAAAGTTGTCATGATTTGAGGAATATCAGCAAAGTATCACCAGTTCAAATCCCTCAGTGACCCAACGCAGGCTGAAATCGCCTTTAGTACTCATTCTTTCAGGTTGAGGAATTGTCTCCAGAAGAACTCTTCTTTACTTCTCCATGTCACCTGAAAGGAGAGATATGTTGAAACACACACACACACACACACACACACACACACACACACACACACACACACACCAGTTTTTATTTAGCTCAGGAATCTGGAGGAATAACTCATAGGAGAGGTATATTTTAATGACTGTGGATGGGAAAGGAAAGTTTGAGGTGCTTTCAAAAGGAAGATAGGAATGGATAAGACATTCAAATAATGATGATTGACAGCAATATGCCTACCTAAGGAAATCCCAGCTTCTGTTTGCCCCAGTTTCCTCATCCATAAAATGGCGGTCATAATAATACTTTACCTCCCAGGGTTCTTGTGAGGTGAGTGGTTTCTGCAAGGAGAGAAGAGTGGAAATGAGAGGAGGGAAAAGGCAAGGGAGAATGAAGATAATCCAAAGTTTTTCCAGTCCTGTATGACTCCACACACACACATTTCCTGAGAAGCTTTCGTGATTTTTGGCTGAGGACACATCTGCAATCTGGACCACCATTCCAAAGTTCCATGTGCTCCCCCAGAGCCAAAGCCAGGCCTCACACGCAGCTGCCACATTTCCTGAGGGAATTTGTTATTGCTGACTGGCTCAGTGGTTTGAATCCACACGCAGTATTGTTCACACTGAATTACATGTGATCATAAACTCGGCTCTCACGCTACTGTTATTTGGGGGGCACCCTTCCCTTGCTTATCTGGTGTTGGAGAGAGATGTTTGCCTGCTAGCAATTGTGAGAGGAGGCCCCTCCATAGAAAGCATGTGGCGGTAAGTGAAGGCACATTTGACCAAAATGCAAAACACCAGAGAGACCCACATGTACCGGAAGCATGTTTTACTACATTTACAAAATGGGGAACAATTGTTTTCTATTAACTAGCATGGGCTGGCACTCTATTTTGCAGACAAGACAAGGCACTACAAAATTTAGTTATTGACTCCCTTCATTCATCTAATCATTTGGTCAAAAAATATTGATTAAATATCAACTTTGTGGAATATCTTGTGCCCTAGATTGAAGGAGATACAAAGACTTAAAAGACAATGTTCATGAGAACAGCTGGGTGGCTCAGTGTATTGAGAGCAAGGACTAGATGGGAAGTCCTGGGTTTAAATCTGGCCTCAGATTCTATCTAGTTGTGTGACCCTGGGCAAGTCACTTAGCCTCCATTGCCTAGCCCTTTCTGCTCTTCTATTGTGGAACAAAAACATATTATTAATTCCAAGACAAAAAGTAAGGGTTTAAAAAAAAAAGACAAAGTATGTGCCCTCAAGGAGCTTACCATTTAGTAGCAGAGATAAAACACAATAATTACAGTTTACAATAGTATATTATAGGGGAGAAAGCTTAGACCTGAAATCCAGAGACTTGGATTTAATTTCTGGCTCTGAACATTTATGATTAATAATAATTAATATCTCTGAATATAGACTTTAAGGTTTGCAAAGTGCTTTCCTCACAACAACACTGTGAGGTGGGCAGTGGAAGTATTATCCCCTTTTTCCAGATGAGGATATTGAGTTTCTGAGTTGCCCATAATCACATGCCCTAAAGTGTCTTGGGCAAGATTTGAACCCAGATCTCCCAGCTCTAGTGCCTCTTTACTCTACCACACTCCCTATTACTAGAATAGCTATAAAGATCTGAACTTCAGATCTTTATCTGTAAAGTGGGAATAATAATGCTTGCACAACCAATCTCACAGAGTTGTCATGATAAAAAATACCTTGTTAACCTGAAAGCACTATTTATGGTTTATGATTATGTGTCATTATTGTTATTGTTCAGTCATTTTCAATCATGCATGATTCTTTGTGACCCCATTTTGTGTTTTCTTGGCAAGATATTAGGATGATTTTACCATTTCTTTCTCCAGTTCATTTTACAGGGGAAGACAAGTAGAGTCAAATGACTTGTCCAAAGTCATATAGCTAGTAAGTGTCTGAGGCTGTATTTGAACTCATGAAGATGAGTCATCCTAATTCCAATCCCAGTGCTCTATCCATTGTTCCACCTACCTGCCCCACATACCATTAGAGGGGTAATTAAAGGAGGAGGAGATCATTTTCATTCAAGGATCTTAGAGAAGACTTTATGAAAAAAGAAAGCACTTGATCTGATCCTTGAAGGGCAGGGTTTTCATGGGAGAAGATGAGGAGAGAACATTGAGGCACAAGAAACAGCATGAGCACATGAGCAAAGGTACGGTCAGGAATATGCAGGAGGTAAGGAGATATTTTGATGCCTTCAAATCATACCAATAGTGTCTTCAGTCTGCTCCTCCCCTGGGTAGGGCCAGACTTGATGGCATGGTCTGTACAAAAGCTTATGTGTACGTGTCTATACATAATCCCTTTTCCTGCTTCTCAGATTTCAGTTTGCAAAGGGCTGTCGGTACAGATGAGTCAGGGGAGTTGGAGTTGACTAGGTGCCATCACTTCAGATAAACTCTGCTTCTCAAAAAGTTAGAAAGTTGTTCATTTCCACTTCTTCCTCTATTCCCCCCAAAAGGATAAAATACTCTGCATAGATGTCCATAGAGTCTAGCAATGAACCAGTCATCAACAAGGAGATGCAGGGTTACCTCAAAGCCCAATCCATGCACTGAATGTTTCCCCAAAGAGAAGTTTTTACTTGTGTCAAGCCAAATTATAGACTAGACATCCTTGGACCACAGAGGTACAGGATGTTAAATTCCAACTTCTCCTGGTTTCCATCCTTTTAAAGAGGGGTAAATAAAATATTTGCCCTTTCCCTGAACTCAGGCCAGTACAGTCTGTACATCATGGTTCCTGCCTTCGTGCTTGGCAAGGTCACTGGTGTGATTCATGGGTAGTCACAGGCACACTAACAACATAGATTCCGCCAAAGCCATTCAAACTAGAAATAGGCACTTCTGCGTTACCCAGGATTATTATTGTACTGTCTGAGGCAAAGGCCTTAGCTACTTACCAGAATGATGGCTCTGCATTTTAACATGCTTTTTTTAAAATCTCAACTCAAAAATTTTAATAATAACAATTGCCACCAAAAAAGTAGCATGTGTATAAATGGCTATCAAAGCCAAAAAACTGATCCCAAAGCATAATTTAATGTTTTTCCATAATCTAGGAAACTATTAAATGATCAGACTCTCTTCCCCATAGTGGCTTTAAATGCAATGAACCCAGATCAAATCCTTTTAGAGCCAATTCATTGTTATTGTCCATATGAGGCACCAAATGGCATTGGGTAAATTTGAGTTCAAACTGAACTAAAAACTGGCCTCAGACAATCAATCAAGATTTATTTAGTGCCTACTATGTGTCAGGCATTGTACCAAGTGTTGAGGATATAAAAAGCAAATGGTAATCTCTGCCCTAAAGAAGCTTACAATTTAATGAACAAGGCTCTTATCCTCTGTCTCAGTTTCCTCATATGTAAAGTGGGGTTAATTTCCCAAGTTTGTTGTGAGGGTAAAAAGAGATACTACTTGTAAATTACTTTTTAAACCTTTAAAGTTTATATAAATGTTGCTGTTGTTGTTCGGTCATTTCAGTTGTGTCCAACTTTCTGTGATTTTGGCAAAGATACTAGAGTGGTTGGCCATTACCTTCTCCAGCTCATTTTACAGATGAGACAGAGAACTGAAGCAAATAGCATGAATGAAGTTATTTGCAAAACATGACTGGGGCCAGAGTTGAACTCAGGAAGATGAGTCTTCTTGGCTCTAGACATGGTACTCTATCCACTGTGACACCTAGCTGCCCTATGTAAATGTTACGATTATTACTATTAGCCAATAAATAGTCATTTACTAAGTGTTGACTACATGCCAGGCACTGTGCTAAATGCTGAAGCTACAAAGAGAGATAAAAGGCAGTCACCACCTTCAAAGATCCCACAATATTTTATTGTTGTAATGTAGCAATAGAAATATAGATAGTTTGTAGCTCCCCTGGTAAGTCTATGGTTCACTAATGCCTCAGTTATCCAGAGAATGGATGCCTGGAATCCTCAACCATACAAACAACAATAAACCCCAAAATGAAAGGGAAATATCCTATGATATTAGGTCCTGGAACCTTCAGAAGTGACACTCAGTAATACAGTCGGATATGCAGCTCTAAGGTGACCCTAGTCAACATCACCAGCTCTCTCAATGGTGACAGTTGTGTCTAGACAACTACACAGTCACAGAGCTACCCAGTCAAGCCAAGGGACATAAACAATATTCACATTCATAGACACTGTGACAAATGAAAGATAAAATGTCTGAGGAAACAAAGCTTCAAGCTTCCAAAGCATTTTGATTTATTAAGCAATGTGTGTCAATTGCATAACAAATCTGGACCTGTCCCCTTCCTTGACTTTGCACTAGACCCAAATACAAGGTGAGGCAGATTTTTATATATTAAAAATAAATAATCAAATACAGTCAATTAGTTGAAAGGAAACAATACAACATTAGGTAATCTGATTTCTAATTGGAGGAAAGATTAGGGATTTTTTCAAGTTGGGTGGAGGAGTGAACAAGTCCAATTCCATAAAATAAGGGGGAAAAAAAGGTGTCTCACTCCCCCAAGTATCTGTGAACAATCAAAGGAACATGGAGACAATAACTGATTGATCAGTATGGGACCAGTTTTCTGAAAGGGCATATGAGTATCTTGAGATGTACAATTGTAAGAAAACCCCTTGCATCGATCTTTGGATCTGGTTAATTTTCAGATAAGGCATATGGGTTGCTTGAGATGTGTGGCAATAAGAAAACCTCTTGCATCAATCTTCAGATCTAACCAGGTTTCTGGTCAGCATAAGCTAGGTCCTTAGTTAAGGATCTCTGAATAATAGGTAAAGGTGGTCCAACTTATTAGCCATGCTGGACTAGTTTCAAACAATGCAATTAGGTTTTCCCCCAATTCCCACAATTAAAGAAAATTTTCTCACAATATAGAAGTTGGACTGGACCCATAATTGAATAGAAAGGGAACTGAGAACTCCAGAATTGAGTCACAAGATGGAATCAGTCACTAAGTTCCTATTATTATCTACTTGCTGTTCTAATTCCCTTAGTTCTCTCAACACTTCTGCCAGAGGAATCACAGAGCCATAGAATTTTAGTTAGGAGGGCTCTCAGTGATTGGCTCTAGTCCAAATTGTATATAAAAGAAATCCCAGTATACCTATCCAAGAAGTGGACATCTGGTCTCTCTTAAAGACCTTAAAGAATACCACTCACCACCTCTATTCCACTTTTGGACACCTATCAAGGCTAGGCAGCTTAGTTTTGGTTTTTAGTTTTTTTAGGTTTTTTGTTTGTTTGTTTGTTTTGCTGCCTACCCTAAATTTATCTCAGCAGATTTTCCTTATTGCTCTCTGGGGTCAAACACAAAAAGGCCCCCTACTCTCCTCCATATGCCATCCTTTCAGATATTCGAAGACACCTATCCCATCTATCCTGAGGTTTTTTCTTTTCCAGCTTAAATAAACATACCAAATTTCTTCAAGCATTCATCATGTAGCACAGCCTTAAAGCTCTTCAACATCCTGGTTATACTTCCCTGGACAATTTAATGCAACTAATCAATGTCCATCTTAAACCACAATGCCCAGAAATGAAAACAATGGCCCAATGCAAGAGCCTTTTACAGTGGGTCTTCATCTTCTCATTCTAGTAAGTTATGATCTTCTTCATGCAATCCAAAATTGCAGAAGCTTTTTTGGCTGCTGCATCACTGTGCTGGCTCATATGAGAGTTTACAATCCACTAAAGCCCATCGTGGGACTAGACACCACTGACATATACTAGGAACTGTTCCACCTGAGCACTACAAATCATAATGTAGGAGAAAAGAGAGCACATTGCTTATTCTCAGTTGAGAAAGAGATGGACAAAAAGAAAGTAGGACTCTGACATAATGGGACATGTCAGGAGAGGTAAAAGGGGTAGGACGAAGGAGTGGGCAAAGCAAAGGAAGAGCTTACAATGGTACATCACCTGGCAGTTTTCTATTTGAAATAATCATTCTTGCTTACTAGGTCCTAGTATCTCAATTATTTAAAATCCATGGTGAGACAATGAAAAGAGTGCTGAACTTGGAATCAGCAAGGACCTAATCTCAAATCCCAATAAGACATGTCACATTTCTGGCAAGTTTCCTCACCTGTGAGCAAAAGGAGGCTGGACTAGAGGGCTTCAAAAGTCATTTCCAGCCAGGGATGTGCTAGAATCAGATTGAACCCCTGCACTCCAAGGATTATTAAATTTTCATTGTGAGATTTTACACTTTAGACATCGGTAAACCCTATAAATCAAGACTTGGTTTATTGTTTTGTTCATTTCTAACTTAAAAAAGTGTTAATAATAAAAATAATAAAATGGTGTTAATAATAAAAAATAAAACTTAAAAGTGTGTTATGTATGTTATTGTTCTGTCATTTTGCAGTCATCTTCTGACTCTGTGACCACATTTGGAGAGTCTTTGGTAAAGAGACTAGAGGATCTTTTTTACATTTTACAGATGATGAAACTTAGGCAAATAGGTTAAGTAACTTGATCACAGTCACATTACTTTTTTTAATTCAAATCTTCCTGACTTCCTGCCCTTTGTCCCCTACTAGACTAGAAACTGTAAGGCTTCTAGAGGTCTAGGTTAGAGTTCCTGTCTTTTCTAAATAGCATCTAGCATAATCCTCTATACATAGTAGGTTTTTAGTAAATGTTGTGAGTTTAATTGAAATTAACAGACATCACTTACTAAGTAAGCCAATAGATAACCATTTATTAGTTGTTTGATTGTTTCAGTTGTGTTCAACAATTTGTGAATCCTTTGGGAGTTTTCTTGACAAAGATACTGAAGTAGTTTGCCATTTCTCTCTCTATCTTGTTTTACAGGTGAGGAAACTGAGGCAAATAAGATTAAATTATTTGCCCAGGGTTATAGAGCTAATAAGTGTCTAAAGCTAGATTAGATTTGAACTCAGATCTTCTTGATTTCAGACCTGGTGCTCTATCCACTATGTGACCTATTTGTATGTATTTTTAAATGTTATATGTTGTATTATTTATTTTTAAAATTATTTTCCTTTTAAATTTTGAATTCCAAATTCTCTTCCTCCTTCACACACTATCCATACCTACTGAGAAGGCAATTAATACAATATTGATTATACATGTGAAATCATTTCCATATTATATATGTATCTGTGTACATATACATATATAATTAAATTAAATTATAATTTATAAATTATATTTTAATTATAAAAATATATTTAAATTATAATATATAAATATATAATTAAAGCAAGAAAAATCATGTGAGAAAAATCTATTTCAATTTGTTCAGTTCTCTCTGTAGTTGAATAGCATTTTTTCAGCATAAGTCCTTTGGAATTATCTTAGTTCATTCTGTTGATTAGAGTAGCCAAAGCTTTCATAGTTGATCATCATTACAATACTGCCAGTACTGCCCAGTGATCTGATTCTTCTCACTTCGCTTTTCTTTAGTTTATATAGGTGTTGCCATGATTTTCTGAAACCATTTCTATTACTATTTCTTATAGCACAGTAGTATTCCACATTGTTTTTCCAATAAAACATTTCAAATATTCTTCTGATTTTAAATGCTTCTCACTTTCTTTTATCATTTCTTAACATCTTATAGACATTAGCTTTCACATGCCCAAATCTAATTTTCAGAAAATTATTTTCTTTAGTAAGTTTTTTGCCTCCTTTTCCATTTAGCCAATTCAGCTTTTTAAGGAGTTCTTTCAATAACATCAATCAGTCATTCCCCAGCTGACAAGCAGATCCTCAATTTCCATTTCTTTACCATCACAAAAAACAATCTGATATTAATATTTTTGTAAATATAAGTCCTTTTCCTCTTTCTTTGATCTCTTTGGAGAACAGACACAGCAAGTGTTTGGAGGTCATTCCTATATAATCAACTCAAACCCATTCCCTCTATTTATGTAGACTCTTTTTTTAATTCCCTAATGATAATAAAGATCTTAGGAGTTACATATATCATCTTTCCATATAGATATGTAAACAATTTAACAACTGAGTCCTTTATTATTATTCTTTTTTGTTTACCTTTTTATCCTTCTCTTGAGCCATATTTAAATGTCATTTAACCCAGCTAGGGTCCCTGCTCCCTCGTGACTGTAGTCAGTTCTCTCCACCATCTAAATGTCATTTAATTCAGCTCTCAACTTTCCATCAGGAATGTTTGAAAGCCCTATATTTCATTAAATATCCAGCCTCTCCACTAAAGAGATTTACCCAGCTTTTATGAGTAGATTATTTGTTGTAAGCCTAGCTCCTTAGCCTTACAGAATACCATATTCCAAGCTATGTTTTTCTTTAATGTAGAAGCCCATAAATCTTGTGTGAACCAGATGGTAGCTCTACAATATTTGAACTATTTCCTTCTGGCTACTTTGAAATTTCTTCTCTTTGAACTAGGAGTTCTGGAATTTGGCTATAATATTACTGGGAGTTTTAATTTTGGGATCTCTTTTAAGAAGTGATTAGTGGATTCTTTCAGTTTCTATTTTACCTTCTGGATCTAAAGTATTATGGTAGTTTCTCTTATTTATTTAAATATATGTCTAGGCTCTTTCTAGGGTCATTGGTTTAAGGAAGTTCAACAATTATTAAATTGTCTCTCAATCAATTTTTTGTCAGTTCTTTTCCAATGAAATATTTCACATTTTATTCTATTTTTTATTCTTTTTACTTTGTTTTATTGTTTTTTGATATCTCATGTAGACATTAGCTTCCATATACCTAAATCTAATTTTTAAAAGATTATTTTCTTCATTGACATTTTTTACCTCTTTTTCAATTTTACCAATTCTGCTTTTCAAGTTCTTTTCTTTAGTGGCTTTTTGTGTCGCTTTTATAATTAAGACAATTCTGGCTTTTAAGTTGTTATTTTCTTCAGCATTTTTGTGCCTTTTTTACCAAGCTCTCAATTCTCTTCTCATGATTTTCTTGGATCATTCTCATTTCTTTTCCTGAAATTTCCTCTGTCACTATTATCTCTCTCTTTTTTAAACTCATCCAGGAATTATTATTAAACTTGAGTACAATTAGCATTTTTCTTTGAGGTTTTGTTTCTAGATGTTTTCACATTTTTGTCTTCCTCTGAATTGTAGTGGAGTTTTTGTGGGTGTTTTTTTTTGGGGGGGGGGGATTGTGTGTGTGTGTGTGTGTGTGTGTGTGTTTTTAACTTCCCTGCCACTGAGTACATTTTTATGGTCAAATTCTTTCTTCATTTTTTGTTCACTTTTTCCAGCCTATTTTTTTACTTTGAACATTATGTGAAAATTGGAATCTGCTCACTCAAAGAGTGAGGAGGCACACTCCCAAGCATCAGGCTTTTTATTTGTGCTATCTTTTCAGAGCTAGTCTTTGGTGCTTCAGAGAATTCTATGTTCTAGTCTTTATCCAGGAAGGTTCACTAATCCCTTGCAACCACAAATGTTCCTCTTTGCTTTGGAACTGAGGTAAGGGTCCCTGCACCCTGGTGACCCACCATTAGCACTGCTTTTCACTCTAGAACTGTTTCCCAGAAATGCATATAGTCAATAGAGTTACCAATCAGCACTAGCTATAACTAGTGACAGCAAAGGGTTATCTTTAATATATTTCTTACTGTCTCAGAACTGAGAGCTCTCAAAGTGTTGCTACTACTGAAAATACTGTTTCTGCCTCCAGGTCTATGGGTTCTAGGCAGGCCTCCACCACAGTGTTCCCAGACTTTCCTACTGACTTTCTAAGTTTTCTTAGATCAGAAATATGTCTCATCCTAATCTTTTGTTAGTTCTGCTGCTCCAGAATTTTATTTGAGAAATTATTTTAATATTCTTTAGAAGGGAATATTGAGAAAGTTCAGCTGAGTTGCTGCTTCTAGTCTGCAATATTAGCTCCTATATACATTTTTTGAGAGCCAGGTGTTAAACATTTACCAGCATATCACTGCTTCCAATTCTAGATCAGTGAATCAAACTCTCAACACCCAAAAAATTGGGCACTCTTGGACAAAATCCCATTTGCTCTAATCCAGTTTTTTTTTTAGATACTATTTATATATTCAAAGACACTTACAAAGACAAGCAAGAAAACACCCAAGAATGTCAGACAATCATAACTACTGCCAAAATTCTGTATAGCTTTTATTCTCTTCCTAAAGCTTTTTCTGAAATAATAATAACTATGGACCAGTTAATCAGCAGCAAAAAATAAATAAATAAAAATTAAAAATAGCTCTTCTTGGCCATAAATACTCCTTTTCTGACCCAATAATCCAGCTGTATTGTTTTTTCCTACTATACCTTTAACATTTGAGTTCAAGTAATAACAAAGATAGAAATTGAGGGGCAGAAGTTCACCCCACTTACATTTCTTCCCATCTCTCTGAAAGATGTTATTGCAGAACAGGAATTTTGTGATTTGGATTCACATAGGACCAGATTTTGCATCAGCAATATTAGAAAAGAGGCTCAGGTACTACTAACAAAAAAAAAAAGTGTTGCATCTTTGACTTTCTGGTTGAGTGAAGATCCCTGGACCAATTATATAGAACACCTATCCATTGTTTGTGGTTTTGCCCTCTGGGGATTAGCAAATCAAGTCTAAATTCTCTTCCACATGCTATCCCTTCAAGTAGATGACCAAGAATATTTAATGCACCCTCAAGTCTTTTGTTCCCTAAGATAAGCATCCCCCCCCACTCTATTTCTCAATCAATCTTTCAGAGACATAGTTTAAAAGTTGCTCTCCTCAGAACCTTCTCCAAAGGGTCAGTGTCCTTCCTAAAATGGAGCTCAGAATTAAATGCATGATATGACCATATTATGCTTCTATTAATTCAACTTAGGGGTGTATGGGCTGTTCAGGGAGGGGTAGTATCTCTGGTATGGAGGGCTTGTCATGCCCTTCTGGCAGCTCTCCAGCCTCTGACCCCCACCTGACACCCAGCTCTCACTTGTGACTCCCAGTAGCTGCTAGCATGCAGCAGTGGCCACACCCTGGACAATGACAGGCTGGCTAAACCTTGTGAGGGTAGCCATCGGGTCATCGACCCCTGGTCAACTAGGGCTTTGCTCACCCAGCATGTGAATACTGCTTCAGCCGAACAGACAGAAGAAACCAATAAGAAGGTTCAACGGCTGAGATGGTGACGCAGCAAAGCACTGTGGAGTGCTTAGGGCGTGTTGGAGCACAAAAGACAACACGGCCATCCAATGCAGCTGAGGAAGTCTCCAGGTGTGACCACTTTTTGTGCCACTGGACCCAGGCTTCCAACGCCAAGAGAGGGGGACTGACTCTGTGCATCGACTTTTACACTTAAATCTCCTTCACACACAAGTGTTTTTGTGCACACTCATCTACATCACAGATGAAAGTGCACAAAGACAATTGTCATCCTCGGTTACCGAGAGACTACTACTACTACTAATTCAACTTAACATCATATTAACTTTTTCTGACAAAGTTATACTATAGACTAATAATGAGTCCATTAATATATTTTCATTTACATAGGTTTCCTCCAAACAACAAGTCAACAAGAATTTATTAAGCACCTACTATGCACCAAGCACTGTGCTAAGTGCTGGACTTAGGCAATAACTTTTTAAAAAATCAAATGTAGCACTTTTCATTAATCCCTTTAAAATGTCAGGTTCTTATATTTTTGCTCATTATTCCATCCTATCAAGACTTTTTGAGATTTGACTGTGTCCAACAACTAATATAAAGTATAACTCATCCATCCTTAAAATCTTCATGTCATCTGCATATTTAATAAGCATGCCACTCATATTTTCATCCAAATCATTAGTAAAAATATTACACAATTCAGGGCTAAGGACAGATCTCTAAAGTATACTATTTAAGGTCTCTTCCAAGTTAACATTGATCTGGGCATTGGTCCAATACCAAATCCATTAAACTGGATTTTAAATTAGCCCATATTTCTCCATATTGTCCACAAGGATATACAACTTGTCATTTCTGATTTGCTAAAACCTAAGTATTCTATGCCTAAAACTTTCTATTCAATTGTTAGTCTAATTGCTTTGTCAAAAAAATAAGATTAATAAAATTAATCTGACCTAATCTATTCCTTTTTTAAAATCTCTGGCCTTAGAGTTGGTTCCATGACAGAAGAGTGATAAAGGCTGTACCCAAGGTCACACAGATAGGAATTATCTGAGACTTAATTTGAACCTAGATCTTCCTGACTTTGGGCCTGGCACTTTACTGTGCTACCCCTGGCACAAGTAGCTCTTAGTGATCATGACTTCCCTATTTAAATGTTTATAAACCATCCCTTTAATAGTATTTTCATGTATTTTGCCAGGGATAAAAAACTTACTCTTTAAAAGTTTGAAACTTCTATCCTTTTGCCTTTTTGCAAAATCAAAATCTTTATTTCTCCCCAATTTTTTGGTTCTTCTTCATTCACCAGGATTGTTCAGATATCACTATCGATAGCTCAGCAATCATGTCCAAAATTTCCTTTTGACTTGGAATATAATCCTTTTAACTTAGAATCAATGATGATTAGATGGTCTCATAGCTTTTCTTCCCTTGTCCTGAATTTCATTCTAATACTCATCAGAGTATAGAGATGACTCTGGTTTCTTCAAAGCTATGCCAGGGGGAGAGCCAAGGTGACAGTGAAATGAACAGTTTTGTCAAGTTCTTTCAACTCAGCCCTCAAAACAACTTTGAAAAGCACAGCATACTGAATTCTCATTGGGATAACCAACTAGAGGACACAATGAGTCATTTTCTCCCAGCCCAGGTAGCTTAGGAAGAGAGAAAGATAGGTCTACAGACACTGGAGTAGGGAACTGACCTAGAGTATGGTATGATAAAAATGGCAATGTCTGTGAGCCTTGAAAGCTGATGCCACAAAAGCACCAACAGCATCCAGAGCATCCAAAATGCCTAGGGTTGGTAAAGACCCTGAATACCTGATCACAAAGAGATTCTAGGTAGACCTTTGAGCTAGCACCACTTGGCAGCTTCATCACTCAGGACCCAGTTCCATGGTGGAGAGAACTGACTACAGTCACGAGGGAGCAGGGACCCTAGCTGGGTAATATTCAGAGCATGGACCAAGAGGGCAGTGATTAGATCAAACCCTGAGTCATAACTCTATGAGAGGATCAAAAATTTATAGATCCCTCAGATCACAGCTACCTGTGAAAACAACAGGACATAAAAGCTTGAAGTGAAGTGTTCTATTCACTAGCCCACCTCCTACCAGTTTAAATTAACATCAGCTCTTGGAGTGTGAACTCACTCCAAATTTTCTTTAGGCTCCGACCACAGGTATTCCTTCCACATCATGGGGGCTAGAGGCACTGGCAATTTGGAAAATCCACAGAAAATTGTTTGGCTCTCCCTTCTTATCAGAGAAGTTTGAATTCTTTTTTTTTCTTTTATGGATATATTTGCAGTACTTTTTTGCAAAATTTGGATTATGTATTTGATCATAAGCTACATGTAAGTCAGTGTTGACATTTCAAGCTTTTGTGTGCCAATTGCTGATTTTCTCATTCTTTTTACCAACTTTAACATTTTAATTATTTTAACTTTAAAAAAAATTGTGTGCATTTAGAGTATTAAGACAGTAAATATATTGACATTATACATCACTCTACATATATTTTATGCATTTCTGAGTTTCTAAACTTTTTCTGTGTTGTCTACTGGATTTCATGTGTCATCTGTGGCTTCTGTAAAACTCCCAAAAATTTATATTTAATTTTTCATGTCAGCCTGAGATATAATGAAACCAAGATGGAGAAAGTCATAATGTGGAAGGGATACCTTACTTTTTAAATATCTTTAAGCTTAGATTGCAGAAGAAAGAGGCAAAAGACCAGGGTTTGATGCTGATTTAGTCACTTTTATCTATGTTATCTTGGGAAAGTCATTTAACAACTTTGGGCTTCTTTTTTCCCATTTGTAAAGTAGAGATATTGGACAAGATGACCTCTAGTTGTTAAGCCTATAAGCCTATGAAATATCTGACACCGGTTGGATTTCTACTCTGCCTTTTCAGTCTTTATTCCTATTTAGTTATTCTTCTATCCTTCTATATCTATCCTTTAAATCCTATCCAAACTGGACTATTCATCATTCTCTAAATACATCTCTCTCATTTACCCATTTGCATGCCTTGGCTCACAAGTTCCCCTGTGCCTAGAAACCCCAATGCTGACCTACATTCAGGGAAATCCTGCCTATAAATCAAGATTCTGTGCAAATGCCACCATGTTCATGAAAAATGTCCCTCAGCCCCTCCCTAACCAGAACTGGTCTTAATTTCTTCTGAACTCTCTCCAAACCTGCCCCTGATCTTGCAGAATTTGCCACCATGTCTTAAGGGCTCTGACTTGTGAACTTCCCTGACACCTAAAACCTCCTCTCACTGTAACATCTCCTCTCCCTATAATATCTCATCCTAAAAGATCCTTCAGCTAAGCCACCTCCAGGTACCTCCATTTTGTGGAGGGGTCCAGTCTGACTTATTTATTACTTATTCCCCCTTTGGCTATGATTTTGACTCAAGTAACTTCATCTTCCTACCTGATCCCCTCCTCAGTTCCCTTTCCTGTGATGCTTCCCCCATTAAAATGTAAACTCCTTGAGAGTATGGACTGCCTTTCCACTTGTAATTGTAGCATGGCACATAGAATGTGCTTAATAAGTCTTTTGCCTTGCCTTACCCATAGCACCTTTGTGCCACTCATTTAATGATTAACTTTTGCTTACTTTATTCTTTCAATAAATCACTCTATTCAATAAATCACCAGTTATTTGTAAATCTGTTAATTCTCTTTTTGGATAATAAACTCCTTGAGGATAGGAACTTGTTTTTCCCACAGTGCCTTGAATATAATCAGAATTCAATTGGTATTTAATTCATTGATCTCCCTTTATACTTGTTAACAGCTGAAATTATCTCAAGAGATTTATTTGAGGGAAAGAATATATTTTTATTTTTTATTTTTATTTATTATATATTTTATATATTGTATATATAATATATAATTTATTATATATTATGTCATATATCTTGTATATTTTGTATATGATATAATTTATTAATTATATCTTATATTTTATTTATTGTTCTTTATAATGTATAATAATCACATATTATATATTTATTATATTATATAATGTTTGATATAATATAATTTATTCTGGTTTATTGGTTAGGCAAGCATCATAACGGATAAAGTGGTATAGGTCTCTGTGGCTCTTCTATAACCAAGGTGCAACCTGAGCTAGGTCAGGCAGCTTATAAATAGATTTTTAAGAGTTTATGATTCAACCCCTCTTGAACATCCCAAGACATCTTTAATTGGTAATAGCTAATTAAGAAGTGGTCCATCAACCTATCTGCTTCTCCCCGTCCCCACAGAGGGACAAGTCACATAGGTGGGAAAGAACCTTTCTCTCCTTCATCTATAATTAAATTCTATTGGGAAAAAAAAGGAAGACATTCCTTGGTATTCCCAAGGACACAGAAAATGCAAGAAACAGAAGACTGGATCGTATCTCTAACCCAGATTCTTGATAAAGGAATGCATAATAATTCTCTCTCATATGTAGGAATTACTATGATATATGAAAAATAAATTCTCACATCTATTGCTGCTAATAATTCCATTTCTGAAAATCAAATCAGCCTTGGGCAGTCAATGAACGTAATCATCTTGACTCCTAAGGCTCACTTTTACCAATTTCACCCTGTTAATCCAAGTATTGTTGCCAAGTAATGAGGATGTGGGCCTAGATACTGTCCCTGCATGGAGATTACCCTTCTGTTCTATAAAACAGACTATTCTCTATTTGTCTCTAGTCCATAAGCAAATTAGTGGAGTGAATCCCAGATCCCCAGAGTATCAGGCTGTTTTGCCTTTAGACACTAGACAATATTAAACGCATGATTCAAGCCATCTGGTTGGCATTCCTCTTGACTCTTGCTATGAATATTCAATCCTGGGTTTTATGGTTCTTGTCTCTGAGATGGGTCACAGACAAATAAGCAATCCCACACACACAGCCAGGGCTCCTTCAGGACAAAGGGCAGTCCAAATCAGCAATTACTGCACCAAAGCCGATTTTTATCCCTAAAAAGACCAAAAGAGGGTATTTGGATCCTATAGCACTGCCCACCAGGATGATTCTATGTACCTAAATCCAAACATGAGATGTGGATATTTTCATTTAAATGCCAGACTAGCAAAGAAGATAGAAAAGAATACATCTCCTTCCCTTTATTGCAGAGGTGGTGGTCTATGGATATAGGACATTGCACAAAATGTCAGACCTGGTGGATATATTGGATATTTTTTGAAACTTTTTTTATTTTTTCTGCTTTATCCTTTGCTTTAAGAGTTAACTCCTAAGTGAGGGAAAGGTAAGACTATATCAGGAAATTGAAGTCAAGGAAAAAGAAAAGTTCATTAAGTCTAAGTTATGTGAAACAAAACTCATTTCCTTTTTTGGATACAGTTCCTGGGCTGGTAGATGAGGGAAATTTCTGTGGACACAGTGTACCTTGATTTTATGCAAGCATTTGACATTCTCTTTCAATATTCTTGTGATCAAGATGGAAGTTGAGGACTCAAGAGACCTGCTACAACACTCTGTTAAGCATTTTATCAATTTCATTTCAGTTCAGATTTTTTTAAAAAGCATGAGAGAGGGAGAGCATCTAAGGTAACACAGTAGATAGAGTATCAGAACTGGAGTCATGAGAACTTGGGTTCAAATATAGCTTCAGATACTTCCTAGTTGTGTAACCCTGGACAAGTCATTTAACCCAGGTTGCCTAGTCTTTGCTTCTCTTCTGTCTTAAAATTGACAGAAGGTAAGGGCTTTGTTTTGTTTTGTTTTAATAGCATGAGGCAGCGTGGCATAATAGAGAGGACACTGTATTTAGAGTCTAGAAACCTTCAGTTCAAATCCTGCCTCAAATATTTACTTAACACCTCAAATAAAACATTTAACCTCTCAGTTTCCTTATTTATAAAATGGAGGAGATGGGAAATGGGAAGACTCAATAGCCTCTAAGGTCTAAATTGATGAACATTTATTCTAAACACCTACTATATACAAGTCACAAGCACTGTAAAGGTTTAAATTAATGGTTGGATGATGATTATAAAAGATTATGTTGTCACCAGTATTTATTACATCTTGAGTCAGAAATTTCTTTACAAATATTTACAAATAAAGAGGAAACAATAAAGAAGGTAAATGTGAGGGAGATAGAGAAACTATCTATCCTATCAACCTAAATGTTTTGCTCCAGGTGTACTTAATCCAGGCAGAGATTAATTAGCTCTCAACCAGGAAGGCTGGTAGTGAGTAACCATGCCACCTCCTCCAAAATGGAAGCTAGTCTCTTCAGAAACTAGGAAAGGGGTCAGCCTTTTACTCACCCAATGAAGTAATTCAAGAATCAGAGTCCAAGTAGAATCTGAGCTCTGAGCCCACAATCCAAGCCATAGTCTCCAGCGAAGCTCCCTTGAAGACTAAGACTATCTCCAGAAGATAATCTCTTCAGACGATCTTCTCAAAGAAAATCTTCCCTGAAGGAGTTTGGGGCTTGCTTTTTATGGTGACTTCTTGTCCCTTCCCCTCTTCACAGGGGCCAATCACAGGTTCCAAATTATCTAGCACTGCCCAGGGGACAGTGTCTGTAGGGTTGACTTCTCACCTTCTGAAGATTAAGTTCTCATCAAAAAGATTCACAGATTCCCAGCTAATTAAATTTCCAAGGGTTTGAATTCTCTAAGTACCTTGCTAGCTTCTCACCTGTTGTTTAGTCTTTTGTTGATTTGATTCAAAAAGTAGACAAGGGGAAGTTAATCCTGTCTTCAATCTAGTGAGGTACTAAGTAGGGGTACTTAAGTTAGTGTTAACTTGGGATAGACAATACAGTAAAGAATTCTTTTTCACAGCACAAAAAGATGAGATAACAATATTCCAAAGGACCCTTGATGGAGTCAAGATGATGGCTCAGAGGCAGCAAAAGTTCAGAAGTCCACAAATCCTTCCTCACCAAATCAAAAACACAATGCTTAAAGGGGACTAAAAACCAAATCTAACAATAGGACAGAGCTAGGGAATCCTCCTGCTGGACTCAACTTAAAATGTATCCCCCCCCCCCAAAAAAAAAGCCTGAATTCTAGAACACATGGGTTTAAGGGGAAAGAAAAAGGAAGGTCCCAGGACCCCTTCCCCACCTACAGTGCTGAGCCTCCAGTTGTGGTTTGAATCTCTGGACAGGCAAAGGTGCTAGTCTGGAGGTAGTAACTTGCTGGCACAGCTGTGCCAGGCTCAGGGCATTGAACACAGGCAGTATGGAGGCAACTGGAAGAAAAGCTCAGAGTAGGCAGCCTAGTCACAGCCAAGACACTCCATCTTGACCCCTTCCTTGAGGTTTTGGCCTCAGGGCACATCTAGCTCTGTAGATCAGCTCTACCCTGACTCAATCTCATCAATAGGTCAGATAAAAAGCCTTCATAGGGCAGGAAAGTTCAAGCTCCAACACCCTTCCCCCAGACTGCTCTGAGAGCCTTATTGTCTAAACTCCAAGGGCTAAGGCTGCAACCAGGACAGGTTACAACCTTGATAACAGGATGGGAAACCTAGGTCCTTTGCAACTGCTGCTGTCAGCTGGGGAAGATCTGACCTCAAGGCTCATTAATACTATCAGCCTAACCTGATCTATCAGCAGAGCAGAGAAGAAGCACCTTCAGTACAGAACAGCCCAAACCCACAGATGCAGCACAGAATGAGAGGAGCAAGAATACAGGAAATGACAGGGGGTAAAGAAGGGAGAAAATTATGAGTCAACAACAGAAAAAGAAAAAAGAAATTACAATTGAAAGCTTCTGTCCAGGCAATGAATAAAGTGCAAATGGAACAGAGGAAGACCAAGGAACACCAAGCAAAAATACAGAAACTCCAGTGAACTGGACACAGTCTTTGGAAGAACTAAAATACAATTCAAAAAATAATTAAGAGTGGCTAAAGACAACTAGGAAAAGAACTTAAAAATCAAAATAAGTCATCTGGAAACAGAAAATAGTGTCTTGAAAGCCAAAATTAACCAGCTTGAAAATGAGGCAAAGGAGATAAAGGATAAGGCAAAGAAGATGAAAGATGGCCTACAGAGAAAATCAGATCAGTAGGAGAAGGATGACCAAAAATCCAGGTATGAAATTCAGTCCTTAAAAACTAGAATCCAACAACTAGACGCAAATGACTTCACAAGGCAGCAGGAAGCTATAAAACGAAATCAAAAGAATGAAAAAATTGAGGAAAATATGAAACATCTCATCCACAAAACATAAGACCTAGAAAATAGGTCCCAGATAGACAACTTAAGAATCATTGGATTACCAGAAGTTCATAAAAAAAGTTTTTGTACAAACAAAACCAATGCAACCAAAATTAGAAGGGAAGCAACAAAATGGGAAAAAATCTTCAGAATAAAACCCTCTGACAAAAGTCAAATCACTCAAATTTATAATGAGCTAAATCAATTGTACAGAATATCAAGCTATTCCCCAAGTGATAAATTGGCAAGGGCCATGAATAGGCAATCTTCAGATAAAGAAATCAAAACTATTAATAAGCACATGAAAAAGTGTTCTAAATCTCTAATAATCAGAGAAATGCAAATCAAAATAACTCTGAGGTACCACCTCACACATAGCAGATTGACTAACATGATAGCAAAGGAAAGTAACGAATGTTGGAGGGGATGTGGCAAAATTGGGACATTAATGCATTGCTGGTATAGTTGTGAATTGATTCAACCATTCTGGAGGGCAATTTGGAACTGTCTATCCTTTGATCCAGCCATAGCACTGTTGGGTTTGTACCCCAAAGAGATAACAAGAAAAAAGACTTGTATAAGAATATTCATAGCCATGCTCTTTGTTTTGGCAAAAAATTGGAAAATGTGTGGATGCCCTTTAATTGGGGAATGGCTGAACAAATTGTGGTATATGTTGGTGATGGAATACTATTGTGCTCAAAGGAATGATGAACTGGAGGAATCCCATGCGAACTGGAACAACCTCCAGGAATTGATGCAGAGTGAGAGGAGCAGAACCAGGAGAATATTGTATACAGAGACAGATACACTGTGGCACAATAGAATGTGATGGACTTTTCTACTAGCAACACTGCAATTATCCAGGACAATTCTGAGGGACTTATGAGAAAGAACCCTATCCACATCCAGAGTAAGAACTGTGGGAGTGGAAACACAGAAGAAAAACAACAGCTTGATCACATGGGTGTATGGGAATATGACTGGGGATGTAGACCCTAAGTGATCACCCCAGTGCAAATATCAGTAACATGGAAATAGGTCTTGATCAATGAATGATACACATAAAACCCAGGGGAGTTGCTCATTAACTACAGGGGTGAGGGAGGATGGGAGGGAAAGAATATGAATCATGTAACCATGGAAAGATATTCTAAATTAACCATTAAATAAAATTTTCCAATTAAAAAAAAGAAATAGGGGCTGTTGATCAGTACATAATCTCTGTAAGGCAGGATTTTCGATTAGAAAATCATGAATTAACCTTATCTAGGCTTTCTTGTATTTTTATTTATTTTGTCAACTATATACCATTTATATTTGAATCTGATTTCCCATAGCTTCTGGGAATGTTCCTGCTGCTATGAGTGTCCTGTGTTTGACACCTCTGTCCTACAGGATACTTGGAATGCAAAGGACAGAATGGGTTCAGTGATCAACTCATCTCAGGGGTGATAAGCAGGGATCAAAAGAGTGAATCAGATTCAGAGTTAGTGGAATGGTCTTGGGATTGGAGCTGGGACTTAAGGCTGAAAGGTATGGCACTTCTGAGCTCTTGGTCTCTTCCTTTTGTGATTATGCTGACCAGCCTCCTGGCAAGAATTCTGCTGTGGTTGGAACCTGTGCTCACCATTAGTCTGGGGTGAATGTAAGGGGAGGCACAGAGAAAAATGAAGGGGCAGCAACCATGCTTGGCTCTGACATAGAGATATGGTACAGAGTGAAGATGGAGTGAGGCAGATTGTAACATGATTGTTACACAGAGCAAATATTTGGCATATTATTACTTGTTTAACACTGTGAACTAGCAATATAATAATGTCATTATTCTCATACTCTAAATTGTGCTTTTCTGCAAGGAAGGAAGGAAGGAAGGAAGGAAGGAAGGAAGGAAGGAAGAGAAAGAAAAGAAAGAAAAGAAAAGAAAAAAGAAAGAAAGAAAGAAAGAAAGAAAGAAAGAAAGAAAGAAAGAAAGAAAGAAAGAAAGAAAGAAAGAAAGAAAGAAAGAAAGAAAGAAAGAAAGAAAGAAAGAAAGAAAGAAAGAAAGAAAGAAAGAAAGAAAGAAAGAAAGAAAGAAAGAAAGAAAGAAAGAAAGAAAGAAAGAAAGAAAGAAAGAAAGAAAGAAAGAAAGAAAGAAAGAAGGATGCCCTTTCCAAAATTAGTATCATGGTGGTTTGCATGGAGTCTATAATCAGCCACAAAATAACAGAGTGCGAACTTCACTTGAGTTGACCTCTAAAACAGTAATGCTAATTATATTAATGAATCACAACCCCTTTGAAACTTATTAGAAAATCTTTGTAATTTGCTGTGTGCCTTCCCCAAAAAGAGGTTCAGAGAGACTTTGCCTAGGCTGGTTGATGAGAAAAAAAAATTAGACAGACACACACTTTTTGACCCTTCTTAATGAATATTTTGATATAAATATACCTTTTTTTCTTAAAGAGTCACCCCCTCAGTCTCAGTACTAGCCACAAAGGCTTCAATCAGTCTTTGTTAGAGAAATGAAGGAGAGTCATCCTTTTAGGATTGTCTTGGCTCTGATTCACACTCTGGGTTTGAGGTTACAGAACAGAAAGGCACTGAAATCTGTTTCAGCTATCTGGGGACTTGGAGGATCTGGGGACTCTCACAATAGAATTAGATAGGCCAATAAATACTTAATATGAAAGGCTTTTATTAAGTCATGTTTTAATTCATACAGTGGAAGAAATAATGCAGCAATAGGGAATAAGGATCTTGGACACAAGGAAAACAAGGAAAAATAAAACCAAAGCAAAGTACCAATAATCCCTTAGCAGAAGAAGAGAAGATATTCACCCGGGGTTTTCAATGATGCAGAAAAAGATTTTAGGGCAGATTCCTAATAAAATATTTCTGATTCATTTCCTATCTCTAATGTCACAGATGGAGATCACAAATTGTTTAGGCATCATGCAAGAAAATTTCCATTAAGCCTAAAATGCACTCTTTGCCATTTCTAATTATTATTCCCAGTTCTACCATCTGGGACCAAACAGGGCAAGTTTAAACATTCTTCCATGTGGTAGCCCTCTAAATATTTAAAGACCACTATTATATTCATTCAAAGTCTTACCTTCCCTAGACTAAACATCCCCAATTCCTTCAATTAAGTTGATATATGGCATGAGTTCAAGGACCTTCACCATCCTAGCTGTCATCCTCTGAATTCCCCCAAGTTTCTCAATATCTCCCATGTACTACATCACTTTTTTACTTTCTATTATAGTCATTCTAGTAGCTAGGTGGTGTAGCAGATAGAATTCCAAGCCTGGAGTCAGGAGGACCTGAGTTCAAATATAGCCTAGTACATTTACTAGCTCATAATATTGGGCAAGTCACTTAACCCCATTTGCCTCAGTTTCCTCATCTATAAAATGAGCCGGAGAAGGAAATGGGAAACTACTCCAGTATTTTTACCAAGAAAACTCAAAATGGTGTCATGAAGAATCTGAGACAACTTAAAACAACTGAACAACAACTACATTATAGTTAAGATGTCTCATTCCCCTACTAGCTTCTCTTGAGAGCAAAGACTTACTATGTTAGCCCAAAAGATAAACCTACTCTTCTCTTTCATCTATCTCTGCGTATTTTTATAGATCCAATTTGGAAACACCTCCCAATATATATGGACAAACTGAAATGCATATTTTAAATAGTTACTTGAGTCACCAAGAGGTTAAAAGGTGTGTCTCCCCTCCCCATTTGTGGCTAGTACAATATTGTCAGAACCAAGTCTTGATCCCAAATCTAAATCCAAGGCCATCTCTTGATGCTTTGCCCAGTGACCTATAGTGAAAAGAGCGCTGTGTTGAAGATAAAATGGCCTCTGTCCAGATCCCAGTTCTGCCACTTCCTAGCTGGGTGACTTCTGGACTTTGTGCTTCTGTAAAAGAGGGAGTTTACAATACATATTCCAAAGAGGAGGTGCTATGCATGTGAAGGGTTTAGAATCAAACCAGTTTAGGATCCTCTAAGCCCACATAGGTGAAGACACAGCATGTGTGCAGAGCCTCCACTTAGGGAGTTGCTCCACTCCCCTTCTTCCTAGCACTTGAGGACATTTTTTGCATGCCCCGTCCCTCTGTCCAGCTGTGCAAAGCTCCCTCAGCTCTCTCGAGTAATGGGGGACTCACAGACAGCTTGAAATTGCCCCCTGAGCAATCAAACTCATTAAAGGTTCACCAATGCTGACTAAGCCAACTACTTTCTTTTATAGTGAGGAGATAATAATTATAGCTGACATTGTGCCAGAGTGGGGCAACTAGGTGACACAGTGGATAGAGCACCAGACCTGGGGTGAAGAGGACTTACCTTAAAGAGTTCAAATCTGGTCTCAGACACTTGCTAGCTGTGTGACCTTGGGCAAGTCACTTAACTCTGTTTCCTCAGTTTCCTCATCTGTAAAATGATTTGGAGAAGGAAATGGCAAACACTCCTGTATCTTTGCCAAGAAGACCCCATATGGGTTCACAAAGAGTCAGACACACCTGAAATGCCTATATAACATGTGCCAGACACATGTTAAGTGCTTTACAAATATATCATTTGATCTCCCTGTGAGGTAGGTGCTATTATCCTTATTTTATTGTTGAGGAAACTTAGGCAAACAAAGGGTTCAGGAGGCTCACAGGTTTGGATCCTGGCTTTGACACTTGCTGGTCATTTGAACATGGGGAAACCTCTTCATCTCTCTCAGTCTCAGTTTCCTCATCTATAAAATGGACATATTTAGGAGTATATGTTATCCCAAAAATCTTATTGCATTTCAGTTTTAATAGCTTAACTCATGAGGTTATTGTCAGAATGAAATGAGATCATATAGGTAAAGGACTATTATTATATAATGGCATTCCTGGGATTAATACCCTCGTCCAGTGGCTTCTGATTCAGCGTTCTACTCTCCCTCCCCCAGTCTCACCCCTAATTTAGGAAAGGCTCCTTAGATGAGGTAAATTCAAAGCCACTTTTAAAAAATCCTTCACCTTTTGTCTTAAAATCAATACTTAAGTTTCTTACTTTGGACAAATGCCTAGTGAACACAGTGATGCCAGGGGAAGAGGAGAGCAGTGCGTACAGTAAATTAAAATTATAGCAAGCCTTGAAGACAAAAAAAAAATCAATACATAAGAATTGGTTCCAAGACAGAAGAGCAGTAAGGGCTAAGTGGGCAAAGGGGGGATAAATGACTCTCCCAGGGTCACACAGGTAGGAAGTGTCTGAGGCTAGACTTGAACACAGATTATCCTGATTCCAGGCCTGGTTTTATATCCACCATGCCACCAAGATGTCCTCAAACGGGTTAGCCCATTTAAAATCCCCTCACTTAGCTTATCATCATACTTGCTGCATCTTCCCAAAAAAAGAGCCCATGGGTGGAGTTACCACTAGTTAAATACCAATAACATGATCCTAACGTGGGATCTCCCAACATGGAGATGCAGGAGAGATTATAGGGAATTTTGGGAAATACTAAGGACTTCTGGGGAATGAAGTCAAAGGTTCAAAATTTCCATTTATATACAAGTCAATATTTAAAGTGACTACAGATTGAATTTGGAGAAGGGGAAGCCAGGAAAATGACTAGCTATAAACTCTGTGTTAAATGTGAATGTGGCGTCAATGTTTCAGCAAGTAGATATGGCAAACACAATACAATGGTTATTAACTTAGGAGGGGTCCCTCAGAAATAAGCACTGGGCACAGATCTTTCCCTCTTTTTCATCAAGACCAAGCATGCGACTCTATGAGAACAGTTCACTTATTAATGTCCTCAGTGATATTTCCACTGAACCCTGCATTTCACTGAGCAGTGATTGATTCGTTTAATATGAAAAGCACTAAATCATCCAGTTTCCACAGTACCTTTGTGTCTATTGCTTTGCAATTCCTGGAATTTACTTAGGACAGAGACTGAGAACAACACAGCAGTGCCAAAGCCCTGTTTGGTCATGCAGTGATCAGAACCACCCAGAGAGGGGAAGGATGGGAAACACAGATGCCTTCAGCAGGGGCTGGGACATCTTTCACAGCCCATGGCCTCAGACTGAGCAGCAGCATCAGTTCTCTGGGTGATTCTGGCTGGGAGGAGAAGACACACTCTCCAATACACATATTTAGGGATCATTTGGAAAGGCCAGAGATGAGAAAAGTCCTGAAGGAAAATGATTCTGTTATAAATCTAACAACCCCTTCCCCTCCCGACTTCCCTTTTTCACCAAACTCAACCCATATCATGAGAGAAAGTTAGAAATGATATTGGAAAAAAATGGCCACTTGGATTGCTCTCAGGGAAATGGAAGCCAAACTATAACCTCCCCCATGAGGGTTTGCATTCCACACATATTACACAGTGCAAGGGCAATAGGAGAGCATCTGAGCTAAGAAGACCCATCCTAAGCTAAATTGTTCTTAGTCTAAGGGAATGAGTCCTATGACCATGAGCAAGCTAATTTCTCCTCAGGGACTTCAGTTTCCTCAAATATAAAATAAGAGAGCTGAATTGGATCATTTTAGGGTTCCTTCCACATATGATACTCTATGAATCTTAAACACAGATGACCTAAATTTTCTTAATTTAATCAAAGATGTATAACTAGGTGTGAACAAGCCCATAATAATTTGAGAGGGGGTAAAGTATTTGAGTCATTAAATGAGTGCAGATGATATCACCCCATTTTGTGATTGGGCGAAATGATTTAGAGGTATCTCTGGTCCTATGAATAAAACTAATTTAGAAATTTATTGTCCATCAGTGAATCAGTCAAGCATTTGGAGTTTCCAAGCTTAGGGAGCCTTAAGGAGGCAGATCTTTGTTTCTATATTAGAAGACAACAGGAGAAGGGAAAGGGGTGATAAACCCAAAGAGACTATTGTACACCTCCCCACCCTAAATCCCATTCCCAGACAACCACTCTGAGAACTTCAAAATGTCACAATATCTATCACCAATAGCAGTGTCCATTGGAACCCAGGGATGGCATCTTCCAGCAGTCATGGCTGATGGCAGCATCTACATCAGAAATGGAAAGATCTTGGAGACAAACACAAAGAGAAGACAGCTTCAGGACTTTACAAGGGTAACCATCTTCAGAGCCCAGAACAGAACTACACTTAAAGGGAATTTCATGAGCACTCCATGAAGAGGAAAGAAAGTCCTCTAGTAATCATGAACAATGAGTGATTCCTTTACCTCATGGGGGCCTTGCTACCATTGGACTCCATGTTGAAAGAAGTTCCTCTTCCTGTAGACTAATATGTATTTTAAGAAAAATGTGCCATTAAAGGCTGGGAGGGGAGAGAGCTTGAAGTTCTTAGTACCAACTGTTCTTATTTACATTAGTAAATTCCATTTCTATAAAGCTAATTAATTCTGGCTGATTGGTCATCCATGAGGAGCATATCAGATAGGGGCATATGAGAAAATACTGAGTGAGTCTCCACTATCTTCAGAACCCTGAAAGACAAAGTATTCATTGTCCTCTGGGAACCTAGCCTGCCCATCCAATTTAAGTTGGGAGAGTGATCTCAGAGGAGTGCTGAAATCTATAATTTTGTTCCATTTTACAAACACTAATTACTCACTCATATACTATATGCAAGGCATTGTGCTAGATACTAGGAACAGTTACAAAAATAAAAACAGAATAGTCCCTACCCTCAAAAATCTTATAATCTATGGAAGGGAGGTAATATGTATATATACAAGTGTCTAAGTACAAAGTACATACAAATTAATTGAGAGGAAAAAAACAGGCTAAAAGTGGAGTCTCGTGTAAGACATGTCCCTGAAACTGTGCCATATAAATGTATGAATATTTCTTCCCTTTACCTTCTTGCCTTTACCTATTTTTTAATCATGTCCCTGGTGATGATGGGTCGTTCCTGTTACTTAAGAAAAAAATCAACATATTTCTTTCATTGTGCAATTGGGCAGCCATGCAAGTCTGTCTCTCTATAACCTGAGATGGTTTAATGAAAATATCATGAGATAGGAATGCAGAAACCTATTCAGTGAAAATTCAGACTCTTCTGGGCTGGAATTTGAAATATAAGTGCCCAGAATAATTATGGCATCCAGGTCTTGTAAAATACAACTCTCTCCAAAAAGAGAAAACCACTAAAATCAAAGTCTAATCTTATAGCCTATAAGAATTTTTATACAAAGTATATATAGTGGGAAAACTAAGACTTGAACCTAGGTCTCCTGAGCCCTAATCCGATACAAATATGATCTTGAGTCTTTAAAAATGTTAATCTATATCTAGCAAAAGCAAAGCATAAATAACCCATGAAAGTATACATCACCCCAATCCAGCCTGATACACATTATTTAATCCAATTTTCCAACCCACTTGACACTTTTTTACAGTTCCTACCAAGGCATAAATGGCATGTCAGCTTGTACCTTAAAATTTTCCAAAGAATATATGTGATAGAGGCAGCTGGGTTGCTCAGTGGATTGAGAGCCAGCCCTAGAGATAGGAAGTCCTTGGTTCAAATCTAACCTCAGACACTGCCTAGCTGTGTGGCCCTGGGCAAGTCACTTAACACCCATTGCCTAGGCCTTACTACTCTTCTGCTTTGGAACCAAGTATAGGTTTTCTGACAGAAGGTAAAGGTTTAAAATTTTTAAGAATAAATGTGAATTATTTATATTTTGTTTCTATTGCGTATACTTCCTCAGGTCAAATCAAGTCAACTGGTTTCTTTTAAGTTCTTATTATGCATCAAGAATACAAGCAAATCTTTGATCCAGCCATACCACTGCTGGGTTTATACCCCCAATGAGATTATAAGGAAAAAGACTTGTACAAAAATATTCACAGGTCTTTGTGATAGAAAATGGTTGGGAAAATGAGGGGGTGTCCATTGATTGGGGAATGGCTGAACAAATTGTGATATCTATTGGTGATGGAATATTATTGTGCTGAAAGAAACAATTAACTGGAGGAATTCCATGTGAACTGGAATGACCTCCAGGAATTGATGCAGAGTGAAAGGAGCAGAACCAGGAGAACACTGTACACAGAGACTGATACACTGTGGTATAACCAAATGTAATGAACTTCTCTACTAGCAGCAGTGCAATGATCCAGGAAAATTCTGAGGGATTTATGAGAAAGAACACTATCCACATCCAGAGGAAGAACTGTGGGAGTAGAAACACAGAAGAAAAACAACTGCTTGATCATATGAGTTGATGGGGACATGATTGGGGATGTAGACTCTAAATGATCACCCTAGTGCAATTATTATTAATAATATGGAAATGGGTCTTGATCAATGACACATGTAAAACCCAGTGAAAAAGCTCATTGGCTATGGAAGGGGGTGGGAGAGGGGAGGGAAAGAACATGTATCTTGTAACCATAGAAAAATATTCTAAATTAATTAATTAATTAAATTTTAAAAAAAAGAATACAAGCAGAAAACCAGTCCCTAACCTCAGGGGGCTTACATTCTAATGGGGTAGACAACAAAAAGAGAGAGGGGGGGGAGGGAGGGAGGGAAGAAGAGGCAGAGAGGGAGAGAGAGAGAAAAATAAAGAGAGAGAGAGAGAGAGAGAGAGAGAGGAGAGAGAGAGAGAGAGAGAGAGAGAGAGAGAGAGAGAGAGAGAGAGAGAGAGAGAGAGAGAGAGAGAGAGAGAGAACTAAAAGGGGGGGAAGGGGAAGAGATGTCACAATGCCCCCAATTCTATGATTCTGACTCTAGACTTCATCTCCTCCACTCTCTGAATGTGAAACTTCCCCCAACCCAACCCTGCCAGGCACTCCTAGTTCTTTTTATGTTGCTTCTCCACATTGTAGAAAAATTCCAGGAGATTCAGCACCCTGGAGAAGAATGAAGACATTACTTGTCTAGGCTTCCTCTCTCAAATGGAAGTTCTGGGAGGAGACAACCAGTTGAATATAGAGGCTGTAGACAGAAGATATTATGGAAATTGAACACTAGCATGTACCCCTTTTTGGTACCCCAAGACAATCTTTGGATTTTAAGGGGAAAAAAGTTTAATCTTAATATTGAATCTATCTTTTTGCTTGTATTTGGATTTCTAATTATTAGCAATTTCTGGCACATTGTGGACACCTCAAAAATGAAGATAAATATTTACTTATACTATTTAGAGATTGCTTTGTCTTGCTGTAACACTCCTACCTCACTTCTGCCTCTAAGAATTCCTATCTTTATTATTAATTCAAGGCTCAGCTAAAAAACTGCCTCCCATAGGAAGGGATTTCATTTTCCCATCCCAACAAGGGGTACAGAGAGTGGAAGACTTCTTCATATATATTTTTCCTTTATCTTTATGTGTTTGCACCCTTCTCCAATAGAATATGAGCTCTTTGAGAGCAAGGACTGTCTCATTTTTGTCTTTTTATGCCCAGCAAAGTATCTGGACACTAGCAGGGTTTTTTTTTTAAACCCATACCTTCTATACTAAATACAGTTCCAAAGCAAAAGAGCAGTAAGTTCTAGGCAATGGAGGTTAAGTGACTTGCCCCGGGTTTCACACTAGGAAATAGCTGAGGCCAGATATAAACCCAAGACCTCCTATCTCTAGTCCTGGCTCTCAATCCACTGAGTCACCCAACTACCCCGTGAAGTCAGAGTTGAATCCATGTGCTTCTGTTTCCAGACATGCCTCTCTATCCAGTTGAGCCACATAGCTGTCCCAATAACTGGTTCTTAATCAATGCTTTTTGAATGAATGAATGAATGAATGAATGAATGAAAAGCCCTGGTTTTGAAGTAGAGCTCTGACTTTGATGAGGAAAGACCTTGTCCTTTTTTCCTACCTGTATCATTATAAACAGGTTATTTTGCCTTTCTATACATCTATTGTTGTTCATATATTTCAGTCCTATCCAACTCTTTGTGACCCCATTTGAGGTTTTCTTAGCAAGATCCTTCGCCAGCTTGTTTTACCAAGGAAGAAACTGAAGCAAATGGGGTTGAGTGACTTATCTAGGGTCACCCAGCTAGTAAGTGTCTGAGGCCATATTTGAATTCAGGAAGATGAGTCTTCCTAACTCCAGGTTTGGCACTTCATCCATTGCACCATCTATATGTCTTTCTAGGCCTCTGTTTCTTCATATATAAATTTCTAAATCTCATAATCCTGTTTAGTTTGAGATGGGTCCAACAATAATTCTATCAAAAAGACCCTATCCAGAAAACAGCAAGGAAGGCAGCCCAGCTGGAAAAAAACAAAAAATGTAGCACAAATAATCAGGAGGCTGAGAAATAGTCATTCTGGGCAGCACAAAGAACACTAATGTGGGAGAGGACTGGGACTGAGTTGGGCTTTGGGTTTTGAACCCAGTCTTACCCACCAGCCATCTGTGGAAAGCATCAGGGAATAGATTCCAGCAAGTCAGAATTGTTGTGAAATTCTGGCCCAGTCCCCAAGGAGTCTGGCCAGATGAGGTGGAAAACAGCACTGAGCTTCCCAAAAAAAGTTTCCACGAGCTAGAATTACAGCATCACACAGCTGCCTGCCCTTGGCCACAGGGTGTCCCTGGAGAGTGGTAAGAGGTACACATTTCTCTCCTTTCTCCCTTCTTTCAGCCTCTGAGGTGGTTATGGAAGACAAGACAGAGCAAAGAACTCAGAAATAAATGCCAGGCATAGTGGTCCTTCTAAATATGGTCAAAGGCAGAAGAGACATCAGAGGTCAATTTAACCAAGTCAACCAGTCAAGTAAAGTCAGCAAACATTTATTTAGTGCCTTCTACTGACCAGACACAGTGCCTTGGAATTACAAAGAAAGGCAAATTTAAAAAAAAAGAATTTTTAATAGTCCCTGCTCGAGTGAAAGGAGCATAATCAGGAGAACATTGTACACAGATACAGATACACTATGTCACAGAATGTATTGGATTTCTCTACTAGTAGCAATGCAATGATCCAGGGCAATTCTGAGGGACTTATGAGAAAGAATGCTATCCACATCCAGAGATGGAACCGTGGGATCAGAAATGCAGAAGAAAAACAACTGCTTGATCACATGGGTCAATGGGGATATGACTGGGGATGTAGACTCTAAATGATCACCCTACTGCAAATATTAATAATAAGGAAATGGTTCTTGATCAATGACACATGTGAAACCCAGTGGAGTTACTTGTTGGCTATAGGAGAAGGCTGGGAAGAAGGACGGGAAAGAGCATGAAGCATGTAACCATGGAAAAATATTCTTAATTAATTAATTAATTAAATGAACTTTTTAAAAATAGTCCCTTCTCTCAGAGAAGGAATAAGAGAAGAAACAATCATCTATTAAGAACTTAATATGATACCAGGCATTTTTCTAAGCACTTTTCAACCATTATCTCATTTGGTTCTCACAAGAATTCTGTGCTATTATTATCCTCATTTTACAGTTGAGGAAACCAAGAGAGACAGAAGTTAAGCCCAGAGTTATACAGCCAATAAATGTGTGTCTGGATTTGAACTCACCTCTTATGGATTCCAGAACCAGTACACTTTCTACTGCATCTCCTAGCTATCTAATGGGGAAGACAATATAAAAACAAATATGTATAGAAAAGATGCATACAGGATAAATTACAGGCACCCTCAGAGGGAAGCCACTAGCTTTGAAAGGGACCACAATAAAGGCTTCTTGAAGAAGAAGGGACTTGGACTGAGTCCTTCAAGGAAGCCAGGGAAGTCAGGAGACATAGACAGGTTGAAGGCATTTCCAAATGAAATGAGGAACAGCCCTGAAAAAGCACAAGATAAGAAGATAGCATGTCTTGTGTGAGAAACAGCAAGGAGGACAATTTTGCCAAATCACAGACCATATGGAAGAAAATAAAAGGCAAGACAACTGAAAAGGTAAAAGGAGATCAGACCATATGCGGTTTTAAAAGTCAATCAAAGTGTTTTCCTATTTGATCTTGACAATAATAGAGAGTGGCTTCTCAATCTCATCTTTCTTGACCTTTCTTTGAAAGAAGAGCCACCTTTGACACTATTGACCAGTGTCTTCTCTTGCATACTTTCCTCCTTCTAGCTTTTTTGTGACACTGTTCTCTCCTAGTTCTCATCCTACCTGTCTGACTATACCTTCTCAATTTCCTTTCGGATCTTCATCAAGGCCTTTCCTGCTAATTGTGGATGTCCTCTAAGGATCTTTAGACATGTTTTAGATCTTTAGACATTTGTGTGGATGTCCTTTAAGGATCCCTCTTCTCTTCTTCTTTAGTATTTTTTAAATCCTTACCTTCTATCTTACATCAATACTAAGTATTGGTTCCAAGGCAGAAAAATGGCAAAGGCTGAGCAGTTGGGGTTACGTGACTTGCTCAGGGTCACACTACTAGGAAGTATTTGAGGCCAGATTTGAACACAGGATCTCCCATCTCTGGGTCTGGCTCTCTATCCACCAAGTTACCTCTCTACCCCTTAATAGGAATTTATTAAACTCTTACCAAGTGTTAGTTGTTACACTGAGAATACTGTTGGCATGAATTGGTCCAACCATTCTGAAAAACAATTTGAAATTGTGGGAAGAAAATGACTCAGATGTCCATAGTTTCTACTGCTAAGCATATACTCTAAGGATGTCAACAACAAAAAGAAAAGTTCAATATACATCAAAAACAATAAATATTAGACAAGTTGGGAAAAGATGGGATGAGTAAATCAACAAACATTTAAAAATAACCCTTATCTTATGTCTTAGAACCAATACTAAGTATTGGTTCCAACATAGAAGAGTGGCAAGGGCTAGGCCATTGGGGTTAAGTGACTTGCTCAGGATCACACAGCTATGAAGTGTCTGAGGCCAGATTTGAACCTAGGACCTATCATCTCCATGTTTGACTTCATTATCTTTCCCCTTAAACTTCTCTTGGTTCTCAACTTTCCTGTTACTATTAAAGACAATACCATTTTCCCAGTCATGCAGGCTTATGATTTCAGTGTCATTCTCAACTGCGCACTCTCACTTCCCATACACAAATGGTTGCCAAGTACAAACAGTTTTGCTTTGGGATTGTGTACCAATTATATATGCCCCACTTCTCTCCTCTACTTCAGACATTGCCTTGATGTGTGCCTTCATCTCCTCAAACCTGGATTATGGGAAAAGCCTGCTGATTGGTTTTCCCTGCCAAAAGTCTCCTGCTATTCCAGTCCATCTTCTACTTAGGAACCAAAGTAATCTTCATATCATTCCCTACCCAGCCTTTTCGCAATTCAACCAAGATCAAATATAAAAACCATTTTTTGGTTTTTTAATATTGACTTTTAAAACTCTTTATGAACTGATCCTCTCCTGCCTTTCCAGTCATCTTATCCTTTTTTCTCCTCCATACACTCTGTGATTTAGCAATATTACCATCCTTATTGTTTCTCACACAAGACATGCTATCTCCTTACCTTGTGCCTTTTGCAGGGGTGTATCCCATTTGGGAATGTCCTCCCGTCTCTCTATCTCTTGACTTCCCTGGCTTTCTTGACAGACTCAGTTCAAAACCCGCCTTCTTCAAGAAGACTTTATTGTGAACCCTTTCAAAGCTGGTGGCTTCCCTCGGAGAGTGTCTCTAACATATCCTCAACATATCCTCTAAGTAGGTTGTCTGTATATGTTTTAGGATATGGTGATTACAAGATTACTGTTAAATTTGTAGGGGGCTTAAATAATGAAGTCAGTGTAATATTTATAGGGAAAATGTGTTGGGGATTGAAGAACAGGGGATACTGAAGGTTTTGTAAAATGGAATAGAGGAGATGAAGGGAGAGAGGGAATATGGCTGCTGATGAGGTAAAAGGAGATATCCCTGCTGAGAGGCTATTTTTGAAAAATGGGGTTCCTGAGAAATGGGCCACTTATGATAGCCTGAGAGGACATCTTCTCTATGGATTGATGTTGAAGATAACCCAGAGCAGGTAAGCACAGACCCACCCACCACCCCAAGGGAAAAACCTCCCTCCAGACCAAAGTCTCCCAGAAGGGGCTCCATAAGAACCATTTATAGTTAAATGGCTGTCCTTGGGTTCAACTCCCTCTGTGTCCCCTGAAATGATAGTCCTCTTATCTGACTGGGGTTATTTAAATAAAGATAAAATTTTATAACAAGTTGGATTGGGAGGTATCAGGGAAAAGGGAATCAGGATTTCCCTAGATGAGGTTTGAGTTTCTCTCTGCTTTTGAGCAAAGGCCAGACCTTGCAGGATGGTGGAGGGTTTCTCTTATTCCTGTCTATGCTAATCTGTGCTAGTTTTCTTAAATTCAAAGTCTTAGCAGTAGACAGCAAGAGAAAGAAAAGTTCTGACTTTAAGAGCTGATTGGGCCTGTCTCTTCAGGCTGATGCCCCTAAAGACCAGCCTTACAGTTCAAACTCCTTCCTTTATATTTCTGATGCAGTATCTGGTCTTTTTGGTCCTAATTATTTAACTTTGCATCCATTCATACAATTCCCATTTTAAGAAAAAAATTATAGCACTTTTATCTTAGATCTCCATTTACAAATAATCTCATCATTATAAGAAACAAAGGATAAGTGATTTATCTTAAAATTCACAAAGTAAGATTGAGAATGGGAATGAAACTGAAGCCCTAATTGTATATTCTACTTTATGACTATATAAAACTGCATGATAAAGTATATTTGAACCCCCAAGGCCATAGATTTGCTACTTTCCTTTCATTCTTAAGTCACACAAAGCAAGACAAAACCCAGGGATTTTAGTTCAATTATCCCTCACTTTGGTGGAAGGAAAAGCAAATTATAGACTATTGAGAGCTGGGAGTGTGAGACACAAGAGATAACAAGATGGTAGACTCCTCTCATGGGTCCCCTGAAATGGAGTAGAAATGGGAGGAGATAGGTCCACATCCCATGAGCAGGACAAGAGGAAGAACATGATGATAAGCTATTCCTTTAAGAGGCTAACAGGTGAAGTTGATTGGTTAAAACTCATATGGATAATTAGAATAATGAGGCATTCCAATTAGCTGGCTATAGGTTGTAACTCTCTAGTAACTGACCAATGGTGAACAAGGGGAGGAAATGATTCCTGTTAGGAATTAGGATAACAGGAACCTGCATGCTCCCATATGTGTACTTGGCTTGCTGGCTGTAATGCCCGTAATATTGGCTTGAAGAATACCCATTCTTGGGAGGATGAAATTAAATAGCCTTTGCCACATTAATATTGAGTTCAAGGCTCTTTTGAGTAGATGGTCTTCCTCTCAGGAGGAATTTTAGAAGTCATCTAATGTAATCTCTTCATTTTAAAGAAAGCTGAGGCTCAGAAGATAAGGGACTTGCCCAAGACCACACAATTTCTAAATGACAGAGCTAAGATGTGAATTCAAGTTTCTGGATTTTGACTCCATTGCTATTTTCTTTATAACAAGTTTCTAATAAAAAAAAAAGGCTTGGTTCAAGTGGCTCAGTGGATAGGGAGTCAGGTCTAGAGATGGGAGATCCTGGGTTCAAATATGGCCTCAAATATAGCCTCAGACAGGTCCCAGTTGTGTGACCCTGGGTAAGTCACTTAATCCAAACTGTCTAGACCTTACTGTTCTTCTGTATGGGAATAATAATAAATGATGAGGTCAGAAGCCAGCCTCCGGAGACTTTAGGAAAAAAGTAAGAGGACAGGAAATAGAGGGGACACAATTCTCCCAAGAGAGGTAAGGCATAGAACAATAACTAAAGAGAACAGATGGATCAAGTGAGAGATTTCTTGAAGATAAGGAACACATAGGCATGTGTACAAGCAGCAGATTAGCAGCCAGTGGATAAGGAGAGATTAAATATTGGTGAAAGAGTGGCTATAATAAAAGAGTCAATCTACTGGAGAAGGCAGGATGGAAAGGTATGACTTGTGTAGGAAGAGATTGCCTGACCAAAGAGAGAGCTACTTCTTTTCATTTGAGACAGAAGTGAAGGTAATAGTGGGAGAAGACATCTGAATCATGAGGATGAGATGGGGATTAAAGGGAGAAGAGGGAGCTCTTAACAAATGGCCTTAGTTTTTTCAAATGAATTTAGAGGCAAGGTTCTCAGGTGAGAAGTTGGGAGGAGGAGAGAAATAAGAGGTTTGAGGAGGGATGAAAAGGTTTGAAAGACCTGCTATCGTGAATAAGATAATGAATTGATTAGAGGGGTATAAAAGGGTTGATGGTCTAGGACAGTGATGGCAGACCTATGGCACAGGTGCCAAAGATGGCATGCAGAGTGCTCTCTTTGGGAATGTGGCTACTCCCTTCCCAAGAGTTAGTTACTAGAAATACAGAGAGACTTGGGTGGAGTTGCTCCCTTCCCCCTCTCCACTACTTCTGATTACATTTTTTTCACATCATTCATCCCTCTGCCCAGCAGTCAAATGGGAGAGCACAAGAGTTTGTAAGGTGGGCAGCTCTTAGGCAGCAGAGCTGGAAGGTAGTGGAGAGCTCCAGCCACTCCCCTCCCCTCTTCTACACTTGCTGAGGACATTCTTCACATCACCCACCCCTCCACCAAGCAGGCCAATGGGAGCTCTTTCTCTCTCCCCTATGTGAGGTAAGGGGAGGTGGGGTAAGAGGCACAGCAGGTGAAGCAAGTATGGCACTCATTCTGGGTGGTAGGGCCCAGCACTCAATCTCTGAAAGGTTTACCATCACTGGTCTAAGAAACAATTGTAGCTAAACAAGAGTCCCTTCTCCAAGATAACTAACAAGTGACTATCTGGTCTTTACTTGATCTGAATTCTGTTCTCTAGGGTCAAGTAAAACAAGTCTATTCCCTTCATCATGTGAGAATCTTCCAAATATTTGTGTCCTGAGACTCTCAACTCAGTCTTCCAGAGAAAAGCCAGCTACATCTCCCTCTCAGGGTTCTAAGAGATTATGAAGGGCTATGATTGTCTTTCCCTAATTCTTTCAGCTCAAGATCCCATTACAATTCCCTCAATTCTTAAAAAAACAGGAATTGTTGCCTCAGTTTCATTTTTTTCCAAATTTTACAAAACCAAAGGAAACAGGAATTTCCATATACAGAGAAAAATAAGATAATACACAAATGAAATCACAAATCTCCTATATGTTTAATTTACTTTTCTCCATATCTACATAGTAAATCCCATTCACTAATATCCCAGCCCTTTCCCACCTTCTCTGCATCACGAAAGATATCCTCATGGTGGCCAACATGTACGCTATAAATGAAATCTTTCATTTTTACCTTTCTGTTCACTTTCTGCAGGTACCATTCATAGTTTATACTTTTAGGATTAATTCTGTGCTGTGTATAATGTTCTCCTGGTTCCACTCATTTCACTGTTCTTTATCTCACATAGACAACATGAATTAGCTTTTACAAAGTGGCATTTACTATGAAGACATAGCAAGAAGAGTACAGATATTTTTCTCCAATACATGGGGGGGGGGGGTATGCTCCCCTCTATATTACCTCAGGCCCTGCTATAGTGGGCTCAAACTTAAAGTTGTTTCTATTTAGCATTTATCCTACCAAATTCACTTTCAAATGCAGCATGGCTAATGGATGGATGAGTCTACATCTCTGCTACTGCCAATCAGAGTCAAGATCACTCTAGGCTTCATTTTTTGTCAACTGGCTTCTGGCCCATCTCCACATGGACTCCAACTCCCAGATTCCTCATGGGGCATTTTCCTGACAATTCAAAGCTCATGAGGTCACAACCACCTTTAATCCCTTCATTTAAAAGCATGAAGGAATAGACATAACAGAAAGAGAAACAACAAAAGGTCCACATGCTCTTGGCCTCAGGACAGAACTCTTCCCTACCTAGAGACCTACAGTAGTTCATGCTCTTTGTGCAAAGGCCAATTGAACCAAAAGAAAGAGAAGCTATTTTGACTTGGCTAGTAACTTTTGATTGCTCCTCAATTTCAATTCCATAGCTGATCAAAAAGGTTCCATTTCACCTCATGATCAGCTATGCTAAAACCAGTTATAGAATATGCATGTTCCAAAGTTGGGAAATGTGGGGACTTGCACTAGCCAAGTTTTCTGACCCTGCTTATAAGGACTAGGTTCACTGACCCATCATCTCCATTTCACTGAAGAGGGGTAGCAAGGTGGATCAGTGGAAAGTGAGCCAGGGCTGGAGACAGGAGGTCTTAGGTTCAAATTAGACCCTAGACACTTTCTAGCTGTGTGACCCTAGGCAAGTCACTTCACTCCCATTGTCTAGCCCTTATTGCTCTTCTGCTGTGGGACTGAAAATTAGTATCCATTCTAAGAAAGAAAGTGAGGATTATTTAAAAAAAAAAAAAGATAGCTGTCCTGCCTTCTCTAATTCTCTTCTGAAAAAATTATTGTTTACATACCCATCTGTCTCCTACAATTAGCCCTCATGTGTCATAGTTTCCTATCCCCTTGCCATTTTAATTGCTCCACTCAGAAAATGCTCCAGCTTATCACTTTCCAATATTCTAGATATGGCCCGACCAGGTCAGAGTACAACAGGATTATCACCTCCCTTGTCCTGGACTTTATGACTCTCTTAATGCTATTAAAGGTTGTATTTGCATTTTAACCTCATTTTCCTACTGTTGACATTAAGCAAGGAGCAATCTCCTAAAATCGCTAGCTCTTTCTCACCCAAATGAGTGGACAGGTGCCTAGCTAGAATATGTGTGCCCAAATGTTTGCACCATCTATCCTGCTTTCATGAGCATACTTTTCATTTTGTATAAAGCTTGGCATTTGTGATTTGAGTGTCCTTTCTCACGCAAGGATGGCACCAGTACAAGTCTGGAGTCAATAGCTAGCTCATTATGAAAAACATAAATCTATCGAAGAGATTCCAGAAATATGTCCTAAGCAATTAAAAAAAGGCTCCTCCCCTATAATAAAACAGAAGAGCAAACATAACCAAGCAACTTCCTTGGAACACCAGTTTAGTGGAGAAGAACCTTACCAAGTAATCACTGAGTGATTTCTTAGGATGGGAAGCAACTCAAGACAGGGGAGATGTTGCTCCCTAGGAAGGAGATCTTGTGAAGATCACCATCGTGGCTGTCAGTGTGCTCCATATCTAACCCAGACAGCCAGCATAGCGTGACTACTTCTTTGACTCAAGGTACAATGTGCCAGGAAAGGGGCCAAGTCCTTAGAATGTGTCTTTGTTGTCTTTCTGGGAAATTGTTGCCAAGATTTGTGGTTTGGCTCGCACAAAGCAGTAGAAGCCTTTTTTTCTCTCTTTCGTTCTATCAACATAAGAGGTTAGCTGATAATGGTGTATCATTATTTAGCTCCTCTAGGCAGGGATATTGGAAAATCAAATGGTTTTCTCCCTATTTTAGGGCCTTAAAAGTAGAAGTTTACCTGACCCTAAATCAGCTCTACCTGATTATAATGAAGACCAGTGCCAGAGAAGTTCTGTCCTGGATTTCTCAGACCTTCAGGTTCCTGGAGTGATGGAGTTGGGTTCTGGAAAAGGGATGGATTTTTAGCCTCATCTCTAAATGCCAAGTTGGAAGAGCGGACAATGGCAAATTTAAACCTCAACTATGAACTGGCTCTCTAAATTATTTTTCTGCACAGAGTTAAAAATGTAACGCCTGTGAGCATAGATGTCACTATAAAGAACTGAGCATTGGGTCCTAGACCCTTTCTGCTTCATCATCTTTACTGGATAGGGACAGAACTGAATCCCTCCCAGGTTTTACTATCTTGGAGTGGAGAGCATGTGGTTTAGGGTATGATCTTACTCTAGTCATCACCCTTTCCAATCTATCTTCATTCTCTCTGGAGATTTAATCAGGTAAAGTCTTTTTACAATAGTCAACTCATTTTAGCCTGGGATAATATAATGACAAGAGACAGCCAGGTTGCATAGTGGTTAGAGTGCCAGGCCTAGAGTCAGAAAGACTCTTCTTTAGTTCAAATGTGACCTCAAACAATTACTAGTTGGGTAACTCTGGGCAAGTCACTTAACCTGTTTGCTCCAGTTTCCTCATCTACAAAATGAAATGGAGTAGGAGATGGCAAACCACTGCAGTATCTTTGCCCAAATGGAATCTTGAAGAGTCAGATGAGACTGAAACAAACAACAACAAAGTCCATATAGTCTTGTCCACTCTTGTTTTATGTAGTTTTTATCAAACAAAATCCCAATAACTAAAAACCTGAAGTTAGTAAAATTCCTAACATTTTTTAAACCCTTATATTCCATTGTAGAATAAATACTAAGTACTGGTTCCAAGGCAGAAGAGTGGTAAAGAGTAGGCAATGGGGATTACATGACTTGCCCAGGGTCATACAGAAAAAATTTGAACCCAAGGTCTCCTGTCTCTAGGCCTGGTTCTCTAGCCACTGAGCCACTTAGCTGCCCCAAATTCCTAACATATTGAAAGAGGATTGATTCTCTGCTTTAATTTAAATGAGGACTTATTTCTAACTAATTCCTGACCTCTAGGTTTGAGGCAAAAATCCGGATAAAGGAAAGAAGGGAACAGGTATTTACTGCGCACCTACTATGTTCTAGGCACTACTAAATAATTAACAAAATTATCTCATTTATTGCTCACAATAACCCTGGGAGATGTGAGCTATTATCCCCATTTTACAGGTGAGGAAACTGAGGCAGACAGAAATTAAGTGGCTTGCCCAGAGTCACACTTTAACTGAGTAACCAAACCTAGTAACTAACTGAGGCTAGATTTGAATTCAGATCTTTATAACAATAAAACCAATACTTTATCCACTGCTTCATTTGGGAAATATAGAAAATATTTAGGTAAAAGAAGTGAGCAAAGTATATTTTATTGTCTGTTACTGGAGAGGCAGAGAGAAGCTAGGGAAAGAGCAGGCTTTCCCCGAGTGTTTGAAGAAGAAAGTGGTAGTTTAAGCCCAAATTCTTCGTGCTGAGATGGCTATAAAGCACCAGTGGTTGGGAGCAATCCCCCAGTTTCACCCTTCTTTACTATAGTCCAGCCTGTCTTTCATTTTCTCCTTCGTCCTGTTACCTCTGTGCTTCTGAGTCTTTCTGGATCAACTCATTGTCTTGGATGAGGCCAGGAAAGCTGTCTCTCTACCACTGCTGCTCAGCACTTAGTTTGTTCCTTCTTATAATACTGATGAGGTGGAACGCATTAGCTGCATTTGTAATAATACTCCTGATGCTTGGAAGGTCCATTCCTATGATGGACCAAGACTTTGGCTATCTGGCTACCAAAAACAGACCTGTTTTCCCCCCAGCAGATAAATGCTTCCTTCACTCAGAGTAATTTGTGCCCTTGGCTCTAATAAGGCATGACAACATACTTCCTCTTCTAGTTTTTCCACAGCCTAAAAGAGTAGTCTCAGCAGGATAGTGAAGTGGCACAGTGGATAGAGAGCCAGGCCAGAAGATGATGGGAGGTCCTGGGTTCAAACCTAGTCTCAGACACTGCCCAGCTGTGTGACTCTGAGCAAGTCACTTAACCCCCATTGCCTAGCCCTTACCTCTCTTCTGCCTTGGAACTGAAACTTAATATCCATTCTAAGAAATTAGGTAAGGATTTGTTTAAAAGGTTCAACCCTGGTTGTGCTACATATGTTGCTTTGGCACAGTCTTATAGATGCCATGATCAAGCCTCTTGGGATCAAGCACTTAAAAATGCCAGGATGCAAAATGAGGGAGTAGGAGAATTGGGTCTCAAGTCCCTGCAGCTATATCAACATTCTCTCTGTCTTAGAGAGGAAATAGCATAGAGGGAAATATTTTACCTGACCAGAGGCAAGTCATTTAGAAGCCATAGGATATGTAGCAAGAATCATGGCAAAGAAGCAAAGGGCTAAAGTGAGAAGGAATGAGAGTCCTCATTTTGAATGAGGACTCTGAACGGAAGCTGCATGTCTGTACTTCAAATGTGTGCCATTCCCCCTCACCCCACACACCTCAATTGGAGGTTCTAGCCCATCAGGTTTATTGATCCCCTATACTTTGGAGATATATGCAGCCTATGTTCTGCACTGCTTTTTCCTGCATATGGGGGACTGGCTTATGGGCTTTGCAAAAGTCTGTGGTTTTTGCTAAATCTGGTTTTTAGTTCCCACTAAATTTTGGCTCAGATTCCTACACCTGGCCTGCCAAGTTACTGATCCCAAATGATCCCACTTTTCAATTCTAACTTGATAGGAATCTGCTCTTGGGCAAAATCTGATTGCATATGGATCCAACATGCAGGATTTAGGAGGATGCAAATTAATCCTAGACTTAATTAAATTATCTTCTAGTTCCTCTTCCTGTCTCCTGGACCAACTATCTAATCCATTCCAGGAAGTGGGCTATTTTCCTGATTCTTCAGAGGACAATTCATTGCTAAATCCCCAAAACACATTACAATGTGTGACAACTCAGATGATTTAGGAAGTGTTTCCATATTTCTCACCAAGATGTTATAATAATGACTATATTGCCTCCAGCAGTGTACCACACACCCCAGAATATATGGTATATATGTATATATATATAACATATATACACATAAACACATATGGCATGTATACAGAGAAAATCTTTGTATCCCCTTGGATGTAGAAACAAAAAAGATCTAGGAGCCAGGAAGTTCAAGGCCAGCCTTTGCTACAAACAAGCTACAAAGCCATCTCACTACCAATATAAAAGACTATATATTACAAAAAAAGTTACTGATCTACATTAGTAGAGATTTCCTCACAATGAATCCTCTATAACAGGAATAGTAGATCTAGATTGTTTTTTAAAACCTCTACCTTCCAGCCTAGAATCAACACGGTGTATCGGTTCCAAGGCAGAAGAATGGAAAGGACAAGGCAATAGGGATTAAGTGACTTACCCAGGGTCACACAGCTAGGAAGCATCTGCATCCAGATATGAACCCAGAATTTCCCAGCTCTAGACCTGACACTCAATCCACTGATCCGCCCAACTGCCCCCCAGATTTTTTTAATGTGAAAAACAGTGAGTGGGCTAGGAATTTCAAGGGAAACAAAGATTAATACCAAGAAACTAGTGGTCCAAATGAGTCATGCACTTAAATGACTGTAATACAAGGGCTTCTGATTAAGACAATATGAGGTTATCTAATGGAAAGCCTAAAAAGCCATGCATTTCAATTATTATGAGAAGAAATCCTAGACTCATATCCGGAAGTCAGATGAAAGCTTGGCTTTTTAATACAGCCTTGACAGAATGACCACAATGACAACAACTAGATTTGGCAATCTGTCACTCCTATTGTAGGTGGATAGCAACTAAGCCAGATGGGAAGCAAGAAAGGTGATACCCCCAAAGACTCAGTCATGACAAGAGTGATCCAAGAAGCCAAAAGGGACTGTAATACAACTGACCCAACCCAGCCCAGACCCTCTCAGTATATGCCAAAGGTAAGATCCTCAAGTTTATTAAGGGATGCAAGTGTAAATCATGACCTCTGACTTAATGTGACCAGGTGTGGTTAGAGGGTCATCAATTTACCAAAGAAAGGTATTTGTCTCTCTGTATCTAACCTCCCTGGATTGCTGTCAGGATTAAGTGACATAATATTTGTAGAATTTAGCATAATGCCTGGTCTATAGTAGGTGCTTAATTAGTGCTTCTTGCCCTACTCCTCCTTTTCCTTTTTTCTAACTCAGAAACCTGCAGTACCTTGGCCTGGATGCGTGCATATAAAGATGTTGGCACAGCAGACGTTTATACCTGTTGGGATGCCATGAGGTAGCCTTTTGGCTTCAGATCAGAGAAAGTATTAAATCTGAGCTTTTTACACATACTCCCATCACTCTTCTCCTGACCCTCCCCCTGCCCCATCCCAAGAGACTTGCCTGGACTGAACAGTTCTTCAGAAGCAGGGGCAGGGAGGGAGGAGGAAGGAAAGGAAAACTGAAATGAGAATTTACATAGTTTGGACTTCACATGCCTGGTCAGCACCTTTCCCGCTCAAGAGGGCCTCATAGGGACTGGTCCCAAATGTGAGTAATTCCATCGCTCACCATGCTTTCCCTTATTTTCTCTCCCTCTCAATCACACGAACAATAAAGGAAAAAATAAAAGATTGCCCAAAAATGCTACAAGATACACTGTATTGTAATAGAAAGTGTTCTGGACTAAGAGGCAAAAAAAAAAAAAGACTTCAATGTGAAGCTAGCTTCTGACACTTGCTTAGTTATCTGACCATAGAGAAGTCACTCTACCTCAATTTCATCATCTGTAAAATGAGATGAATAATCCTTTTGGCACCTAGCTCACAGGGTCCTTGCGAAGATCAAAGGAGAAGAGGTATGTACAGAAACAGGGCTCTATAGAGAGAAACTATTATTATTAGCATTACTGTTGTTATGCAGAAAAGCAGTCTGGGAACTGGGAAGATCTGGGTTCAAATATTGCCTCTCACACATGCTGCCTCTAGGGATCAGTCACTTAAATCTCCCAGTGCTGGAAGCAACCTTCTAGAACTATAAGTTGCAGAGAAGTTTCCACTTCATTGGAAGAAGGAGTTTTCCCATCTGGGAATTCCCATTACTAATTAAATTACAAGTCTACTCCCTATTTATTGTTGTTGTAGCTCCTCAAGCACTCTACCTATTCAAATATAGAGTGACCCCAAAATACTATCCAATATTCAAAATTCTCTGGAAAATTATATGAGCTAAAAAAGAAAAAAAAAACTCTTAGCTCCCAGTAGTGCTTTTACTTCTATTAGTTGGCGAGAGGATATCATTAGTTTAAAAAAAAAAAGCATTTAATGAAATGGCAAAGTAAGACAAGTATCAGTAAAATATTTCCTCCACTGTTACACATCACTGTGAAAGGTGGAAATACCTAAGGAACAGATATGGAAAGGTACACAGGCAGGAAACATGGACTTGCTGTATATGCTTCATGAAGGGCACACATATGGGAATCACAGTTGAAGGGACAACTCAGCACTTGAATGCTGAAAAGCCATCAATGTGTTCTGGCAATATCATCATGCTCCCTGTTGAGTACGGTATCTAGTCTCTGCCAAGCATGTAAGCATGACATGTATTATTTTCCAGCCACATAGTATCTGCTTGACTCTTGCTTCTTCCTCAGCTCATCTCTAAGCTTGGGTGGTCTCTGCTGAATGGAAGTCCACTAGTCTTGTGGTCATGTTTTCCCTAGTCTGCTGGCTTCTGAGCTTCATTTTTACTGTCATCTTCTAGAATAAATTCCTAGCTAGCCATTTGGATTCATGTCTGCTTTGACTACCTCTCTCTGATAAAGGTTATCTGATAGCTCTACGTATCATCTTAAACCACTAAGTACCCCAAACTCTAGCTATGAATAATTCTTATAACTATTATAATAGTGAATACAATTTTTGAGAATTACAAACAACATTTTTCCATATAGGAATATAAGCAATTTAACCTTATCGAAGCCCTTTAAATTTTTTTAATTTTTTTCTTTCCCCTCTCTTTCTTATTTACCTTTTCATGTTTCTCTTGATTTTTGTGTTTGGATATCAAACTTTCTGCTTAGTTCTGCTCTTTTCTTTAGAAATACTTGGAAATCTTCTATTTGGTTGAATGCCCGTACTTTCCCCTGGAAGTATATAGTCAATTTTGATGGGTAGGTGATCCATGGTTGTCGACTCAATTCTCTTGCCTTTCTGAATATCATATTCCAATCCTTGCAGTCCTTTAGTGTGGAGGCTGCCAGGTCCTGTGAAATTCTGATTGGTGCTCCTTGATATCTGAATTGTCTCTTTCTGACTTCTTCTAATATTTTCTCTTTAGCTTGGAAGTTCTTGAATTTGACAATTACATTCTTTGGGGTTGTCTTTTGAGGATTTAATGTAGAGGGTGATCTATGGATTCTTTCAATGTCAGTTTTACACTCTTATTGAAGAAAATCAGGGCAGTTATCTTAGATAATTTCTTGTAGTATGATGTCAAGGTTTCTGTTTATTTCCAGGTTTATGGATAGGCCTATAATTCTCAAATTGTCTCTCTTGGACCTGTTTTCCAAGTCAACCACCTTCTCAGTGAAATATTTCATGTTTCCTTCTATTTTGTCATTCTTTTCACTTTGCTTTATTAATTCTTGCCCAATTCTGGTCTTTAAAGACTGGTTTTCAGCTATGGTCATTTGCTTTTCCTTTTTGGTTTGGTCTATCCTACATTTCATGGCTTCCTGCTGTTTAATTCTGGTCTCCAACTTGCTTATCATTTCATTGGATTTCTGGGCTTCTTTTTCCAAGTGGGAATTTCTGTCTTTTAAACTGTTATTTTCTTTTTGAACTATTTTCCACTTTTCTTGCAAAGACTCTTCTATCTTTCTCATTTGGTTCATCATCACAAATTTAAGCCCCTCAAGAGCTTGTGACCAATTTCCATTTGGGGGGGGGGGGTGATGTATTTACTTGTTTGTTGTCCTCTGCTGTCTCCTCTGTAGTCCAGATTTTAATTATCCAGGGTCAATGTCTTTCTCTTGTTCTTTCTGGTGGTTGAAGATTATATTTTTGGGGTGTTGCTGGCCATTAATTTGTTGTGTTTTCCTTCCCTTCCCATCCAGAAGTCTGAGTGAGGAGGTCAGGCTCTCGGTGTATGGAGCTACAGAGCAGTTTTTGCCCTAAGGCTATTGTTTGAGTCTCTCTTGCTTCTGTCCTGTACTGCCCCTCTCTGCTCTAATTCTGTGCCCAAGGTCCACATTCCTCAACCTCCTGAGGTTCTCTCAGGGGTAAGTCTGTGGTGATCTCAACCATCTCCCAATAACCTAGAGATTGCCCCATGCTCGCTCTGCTTCTGCCTTGCTGGCTCTGACTCTGGCACTATAGGTGGAGAGGGGGAGGGTTGATCAGCCCCCATTTTGGTGGGAATTATTTAACCCCCTTATAGTGTGGAATGCCCAAATCCCACCTACCTTCAAGGCTGGGGCCTACAGTGGAGCCCCTTCACTCATCTAATTTTGCTTTTTTGTCCTTTTGAGGCACTTTTTATCAGTTAGTGGTGAGGAGAGGAAGAGCATTGTTTCTACACTGCAGTCATCTTAACCCTGAAGTTCACTTTGATAGCTCTTCAGTTGTCACTGTTGAGCATGACACCTAACTAAGAATCAGAAGCAAGAAGGGGGGGGGAGGGGAAAGGGGGACTACTGGGTGATTCAGTGGCTTGAAAGCCAGACCTAGAAATGGGAGGTCCTGGCTTCAAAATTGGCTTCAGGTGATTCCTAGCTATGTGACCCTGGTCAAGACACTTAACACCAGTTGCCTAGTCCTTACCACTCTTCTACCTTGGAACCAATACATAGTATTGATTCTAAGGTGGAAGGTAAGGGTTATTTAAAAAAAAACAAAACGAGCAAGACGGTGTCCCCAGACTAAAATTAATCTCTTTCCTGAATATCTTATGCCTAGGACTGAATCACTGTCCTTTGCCCCAAACAACTATATGATTTAGGATTAGAAAGTCCCAAAACACATTCTGACTTAGCACACAAATGAATTTGACCCAGAAAAGTTAAAAGAGAAGAAGCAAAAACACTATCCTCTACCTTCTGTCCACATTCTTGCCTTTTTCATGCATAAGTGCTCAGAAACAAGCCTCTGGGGCTTCAGGCTACCCTGTTTTACTAGCATAACAACTGAGTCAAGCACCCACAGATTCTAGGTAACCAAGTGGCAAATAGCAGGAAATATCATAGGTCAAAGAATGAGTCTAGGAAAGTGAACTGAGGCTAGCAAGTATGAGTAGGTATTATAGGGAAAAGTGGGTATTTTACAAAAGAGGCAGACAGACTAATAATACATAATATAATGGGTCTTTTATTATGACATGTTTCAGCTCACACAGGAGAGTCTTAAGGCCTAAAATGAATCAACTAGGGACTGGAGCTCAAAGAAGCAGAGATACCAAAGGAAAGAAATATGCAGCATGGTTGCCAGGACCTTGGGTGGGCTGTTCTTTTGATTAAAGCAGGAGGAGAAAAAAGGTTCTACAATAGTCCATCAACAGAGGATGCCCTTGGGGTCAGCATCCGCAGATCCACTGAATATACTACTTCTCCATGAATCCTTTTGTGGTGACCTCAGTTACTAGTAATTAGTACTACTAATTCCCCCTGGAATCATCTTTTGTTTAATAAATATGCATATGTAAGCATATAAACATATGCATATATATGTCTGTACAAACTATGTATGAATTTTGTTAAATTCCCTCTTTCTCTCACATAGTATAAACTTAAATATTTACACATTATTTTCCCCAGTTGGCTATATGATCTTTGAAGACATGGACTCTTGCAATTATCTCTTATATAGAGAGATAAATAGAAAGATATAAAATATACATATGTTATGTGTATGAATCAATATATCTATATAAAATGTCTCAGACATCTTAGTGCGGTTTTAAATTTTAATAGCTAAAATAATATTTCTATTATATACTTAATTATATAGTTGTTATTTCTCCCAACTGGCTATAAAATCCTTGAGGACAAGAACTATTTCTTTTTTGTCTTTGAATATCCAGTGCCCGTTATAGTGCTTGATACATATGATCCCTACCAATTCTAAAGCTAATCCTGTGACCTGACAGGGAATTTTTACTTGAATTTTCCTAGATTTTCTACTCTATTGAAAGGACAGAGACCATGTCTCATCTAGGTTTTATATTTCCCCTTTTACCTAGCACAGTGCTCTCTCTCTCTCTCTCTCTCTCTCTCTCTCTATATATATATATATATATATATATATATATATATATATAGGGGGTGGACGGTGGAACCGTGTTATTTTGCCCACTTAAGTTATGCATATCTACATGGATTTGTCTAAATGTAGCTTGTAAAGAAGTAAGAAGTACTTCTAGAGTCTATCCTTCTCCATGGAAGTGAAGCAGGAAGTTTAGGACAGAAAGTGGTCACTCAGCTCTACTCAGAGTGTGTGTGCTAGGCTAGAATGAAATGCCTCTACTCCCTTAAATAATTTCCTATAGATTGAATTTATCTATCAATTTCCTTTTTAGTTTCAAACTAGACACCTAATAAGCATCTCTTAATGGGGAAAGGAGGGCTCTAAGCTATAAGTGAAAGACTTCCCTTTTTCCCATCTGATACAAATTCCACAATGAACCCATATAATAAAACAATATCAAATAAACCCATTTATACAAATAAATAGCAAACAAAAATAAAAGAAAATATACATATAAATATATATGCAAATAGATATAGATAGATGCCAGATAATACAGTATATCGATATAGATATGTAGATAGATATGTCTGGTATATATATATATGTATAGCATCTGTATAAATTATATCTAGTATACCTATAAAGAAGGCCTTAAAGGGAAAGGTGCTCCAGGCATTCCATATAGTGCTGACCAACATATGGGAAGAGGAAGACATGCCCTCAGAACTCAGAGATGCCTCCATCGTAGCCCTATACAAGAACAAAGGCTCATGAGCAGCCTGTGACAAGTACAGAGGCATCTCACTACTCTCCACTGCTGGAAAGATCCTCACCTGTGTTATACTCAACAGACTCCTGTCATCTGTCTCAGAGCAGAACCTGCCTGAATCACAATGTGGCTTCCAACCAGATCACAGCACCATCGACATGGTCTTCACAGTGAGGCAAATGCAGGAAAAATGCCTTGAGTAGAACCTGAGTCTCTACATTGTCTTCATAGACCTGATGAAGGCGTTCGACACAGTGAACAGGGACGCATTGTGGGTGATCCTCAGCAAGCTCGGTTGCCCAGCAAAATTCATCAAACTGATCCAGCTCTTTCATGTTGACATGACAGGGGAAGCCCTATCTGGTGGAGAGACATTCGATTGCTTCAACATCTCCAATGGCGTGAAACAAGGCTGCGTCCTCGCTCCGGTGCTATTCAACCTATTTTTCACCCAAGTATTATGACATGCTGTGGTGGATCTAGACCTGGGCGTCTATATCAAATACCGACTGGATGGCTCACTATTCGACCTTCGCCACCTGACTGCAAAAACAAAGACAACAGAGACACTCATCCTGGAAGCTCTCTTCACAGATGACTGTGCTCTCATGGCCCACCAAGAAAATCATCTCCAAACCATTGTGGACAAGTTCTCCACCACAACAAAACTGTTTGGCCTGACTATCAGCCTCAGCAAAACAGAGGTGCTGTTCCAACCTGCACCAGGGAGGCCAACGAACCAGCCGTGCATTACAATCGACGGCACACAGCTTTCTAATGTCAACACTTTCAAGTACCTGGGCAGCACCATCGCCAATGACGGGTCCCTAGACCATGAGATTAATGCCAGGATACAAAAGGCCAGCCAGGCACTTGGGCGGCTGCAAAGTCCTCCAACACAGCAGTGTAAGCACTGCTATGAAGCTCAAAGTGTACAACGCAGGGGTCCTCAGCTCGCTCCTGTACGGTTGTGAGACATGGACACTGTACCGGAAGCACATGAAACAGCTGGAGCAATTCCACCAATGCTCCCTCCGGTCAATCATGAGGATCCGATGGCAGGACCGAATCACCAATCAGGAAATCCTCGACAGAGCCAACTCCACCAGCATCGAAGTCATGGTCCTCAGAACCCAGCCACGATGGTCTGGACACGTCATCCGCATGGACCCACAGCGAATACCAAGACAGGTATTCTATGGTGAACTGTCAGCTGGACTCGGGAAACAAGGCTGACCAAAGAAAAGATTCAAGAATCAGCTAAAGTCAATCCTGAAGTGGGCTGGCATTACACCAAGGCAACTAGAACTCGCTGCCTCTGACAGAAGCAGCTGGTGAACCCACATTCACCATGCCGCCACCACCTTGAAGATGAGCGACGTCGATGTCTTGCCGCTGCGCGTGAACCCCGACACCAGGCCACAACCGCACCTCCCATAACAACTGGCGTCCCAGGCCCCATGTGCCACAGACTCTGCGCCTCAGCCTTTGGACTCCAAAGCCACATGAGGGTACATCATAGATGAAAATGCACAAAGACAATAGTCATTCTCAGCTTCCGAGAGACTACTACTATATATGTAGATAAAAAGATAGATGTATAGACTGACAGACAGATGGACAGACAGAGAGACAAACAGTTAGATAGATATATAGATAGATGATACATAGATACATAGATACATAGATGACAGACAATATAGAGGGAATGTGTTTTCCCATTGGGAATGGCATAACTCAATTCAGCCAAGAGAGTTTCACTGGGACATAATAGATAGAGGTTGTTGACTTTTCTGTGTCACTTTTTTCTCAGGGTCCTTTCTTTCAGAGATCTGAAAGGACTCTGGAATAGTGTGACTTCTCTCTCAAAGTTGGAAGCCAAAAAACCAAGAACTCTCTTCTTTTAAACTCTTATTCTACCTCCATGACACAGAGCATTTCCATCAGTTAGGAAAGATTTGTGAAAATCACCCTTTGAACCAAAGATTACAATAATAGTTGCCTAATGGATTTATTAAGTGCCTATTAAGTACCAGGCCCTATCCAAAGTTCTGGGGATACAAATACTAATAAATAAAACAAAAAAAAAGGTTAGTGTGGATATGAAAACACTGATAACAAGAAAGGTCCAGGTAGCTAGGAAAAGAAATGGAACATAATAAGGAACATTCTGACATGACCTAAAAGGTACTTAACTGCCACAGGGGGGAAAAAAAAAAACAGAGGCTGTAAAAATACATAGTAGAATATATTCCAAAGAGCTTATATTCAAACAGGGAAGATAAGACATAAAATTGAGCCAGAAATAAGAGAGGAAATGTGGTAGCCAAGTCAAAAAAGTGAGGAGTGCAGCCAGGAATGAATTGACTATACCTGGCCTCAGCACCAGATGAATGGATGGTCTGTTCAGGGACTAGCAAATCTGAAGAGAAGGCCCAATTCAGGAGCATCATTAGAGTGATAAGGATTTAGTAAGAAGGTAAGCGAAGTCCAAAGTAGGAAGTGGGACCGAATAAAGTGGTCTTGCCTGGCTTCTGCACCTGGACCTGAGCCCCGATGACATGAAAAGCTTGATTGCATGTTGTGACTCCCCATTGGATTATGAGCTCCTTGAAGAAAAGAACAATCTTTTGCCTTTCTTTTATCCCCAGTACAGTACTTGGTACATAGTAGGTACTTAATAAATATGTGTTGACAAAGCAGATAGCTTCTAAAGATGATGAAGCCCAGTAAAAATCTGGAGACCCTTCTCTGATTTCCTTCCACCTCCGATGGAGGGTGGTCACTCCTGCAGTGACATATATCAGTAAGGACTGTCACTTTAAAGATCTCATTGGTGATCAGCTGCCCTTTTATGAGAACCTGGAAGACATCACTAACGAATTCTCTGCCCTTTTGGAATGAGAAAATCATCCCTCTGGTAAGAGAAGGAAAATATCTTCTGATTGCAGCCCATGGCAAAAGCCTTCATAAGGTTGTCAAATGTCTTGAGGATCTGCCTGAGGTAACCATCATGGACATATCATAGTTGAGTCAGAGTCTGAAACTCTTCAAGCCCATGCAGTTCCTGGAGGAACAGGAATGCTTGACCATTGAGGCTATGAAAGCCCAAGGCAAAAGAAATGAAAACAAATGACCTGCATAAACACACACATGCTGTTTCCTTCCTTTTCCCCTGTCCCTATTCCATCTCTCCCCTGACTGCTTCACACAATGACCACCATCTTGGAGATCACAACATATCAGGTGAGCAATTTATGGTCCCTCTGCTCACTTCTTTCCTATTTCAGACCAATCCAATTCTCTTTTATGGTCCCCTCTTCTCAATCACAGTAGTCAAAATTCTCCCTGTGTGATTCCACTCAATAAGGACCTGGATGGGGGCTAGGGACAGGAACATGGTAAGAAGTGGCCAAGTCAGGGTGATGATGGAAGCTCTAGTTATTCCTACAAGCTAGTCCTGTGGATAGGTCAGTCCCTCCCCACCACCCAAAAGGCTCTAATGATTTAAATGACAAAATAAGTTGAATATAACATCAGTGGTAATTTAAGAAATCATAAAAGTCTAATTTTGATCATTTTCCTCCTTGCCCCAAAAGAAATGGATTCGGGGAGGTTGGAATTATATCCTAATGCCTAACATTACATTTACTTTCTTTTTATTTTTAATATATTTTTGTTTAAATATTTCTCAATCCTTTTTTTTTCCATTTTTAACATTCTTTCTTTTTAATTTTGCGGTCCAAATTTTCTTCTTGCCCCCACCCCTACCCCACCCCTTAAGAAGGCAAGCAATATGATATTGATTATACATGTGAAGTCAGGCAAAACGTATTTCCTCATTAACCATGTTGCAAAAGAATACTTACCAAAAAAAGAAAAACAAAGTGAAAAAAATATGCTTCCATTTGCATTCAAAACTCATCAATTCTATCTCTGAGAATGGATAATATTTTTTATGCTGGGTCCTTTGGAATTGTCTTGGGTCATTGTCTTCATCAGAATAGCTAGGCCTTTCATAGTTAATCATCATTATAAAATCATCGCACTTACTTTCACAAAAAAAAAAAGTCCCTCTCCTCAATTGGTTATTGCTAGTGGTTTTTGAAATTAAACTTTTTCTCACATGGAAGTCAGCTAGATGATGCAGTAGATAGAGTGCCAGGGATGAAGTCAGAAAGACTCATCTTCCCAAGGTCATATATTTGGAGATAAAAGTGATATAGAAATAAGATATAAATGCAAATTGCACATAATTTTTTTAAAAATTCCCCATAGAACTAAACTGAATAGTTATTGTGCTCTCTGGCAGAGAAGGTCCAGCCTGACAATTGTCCCTAGTAAATCTCATTTGCTTGAGTTACAGAATGACTTTTTTTCTGAGGGAAGAAGAGGGGAGAATGAATTGAACAGAATAATATAGACAGGGGCCCTTCCTTCCATCTGACACTCGAACTCCCGTTGACTTTTCCCTTTCCCTTCTTTCTGAAATATAATCTGTTCTCTTCTGTTTTCCTCATTTCTTGTAACCAAATCCAACCCTGGTTTGTTTGTTTTTTCACAGTGCTTTGGCGGCCCCAATGGAATCAGGACAAAACGACAGGCTTCATTGCCCTTTCACTGAAATTCAAAACTAAAAATATTTGTCCAACTTAGAAATATTCTCAACAGGGGCCTCCAAATTTTGTTCCCCAACACACACACCCTAAACCCCAGGAGCCTCCCAATAAGTAGTATGGATACTTGGCTTTTTTATATGCATAAGGAATCTTTTCTGATTTTATGGACATTTGTCAGTGATCTCATTTAAAAAGCCATCTGTATTGCTCTGAGTACCCAGAAATTTGGGGATCCAGTGTCATATTTCAGAGTGAAAACTCACAAGCTAAGAACTCCATAGAAGGAGTAGCTTTTTTCTGAAGAAAAGGGTGAAAAGCCAAACTCTACTCTAATGCTGAGAAATGCTGGGATGTGACTTTTAATTTTCACACAAATGACTGTGGAATTGACTTGGTGGGTTTTAGGCAGATTTGTTTTGTACTGAGGACATTAAATCATTTAGAAGATATTTAATGGGGGGTAGCTAGGTGGTTCAGTGGATTGAGAGCCAGGTTTAGAGATAAGAGATCTTGGGTTCAAATCTGTCCTCAGATACTTCTTGGCTGTGTGACCCCAGGCAAGTCATTTAACTCCCATGGCCTAGCTCTTACCACTCTTCTGTCCTGGAACCAATCCCCAGTATTGATTATAAAATGGAGGGTTGGAGTTTTGTTTTGTTTAATTCATTTATTTAGTCAATTTAGAACATTATTCCTTGGTTACAAGAATTACATTATTTCCCTCCCTCCCTTCCCCCCACCCTCCCCATAGTTGATGCGCAATTTCATTGGGTATTACATGTGTCCTTGATCAGAACCTATTTCCATGTTGTTGTTTGCACTAGGATGTTCATTTAGAGTCTACATCCCCAACCATATCCCCATCCACCCATGTATTCAATGTTTTTCTTCTGTGTTTTTACTCCCACAGTTTTTCCTCTGAATGTGGATAGTGTTTTTTCTTGTAGATTCCTCCAAGTTGTTCAGGGAGGGTTGGAATTAAAAAAAAAAAAAGAAGATATTTATGAAAGGTTCACTACAAAGGAAAGGCAGCATGGTGTTGTCCAGTGATGTCAAACCCAGAAAAGAAGCAGGAGTTCTACTCATCCATAAATAAGGATCCCCATGAGCTGCATATTGACTTAGTTTTTAAATGGAGAGTTATGTATATTTTCTAGTATTTTTATTTTGCCAAATACTTTCCAATTACATTTTTTTAAAAACTCTTACCTTCTGTCTTAAAATCAATACTGTGTATCTGTATCCAGATTTGAACCCAGGATGTCCTGCTTCCAAGCCTGGCTTTCTACCCACTGAGCCATCTAACTGCCCCTCCTGGCTTCCTTTTGATCTCAACTAAAATTCTACCTTCTACAGGAAGCCTTCCTCAATCCTTCTTAATTCCAGTGCCTTTCCTCTTAATTATCTCCTATTTATCCTATTTATACCTTGCTTAAATATACACATGTGTGTGTGGTTCTATGTGTATGTCTGCATGTTGTCTTTCTCATCAGACTACAGTCTATGTGAATGACAATTTTTTAGTTCCTGGAAATCTTCATAAATGTTATTTCTTTATAACGTCTGAAGGGTTTTGCATTTTATTAGTGGATTGTTGGTTTCATCTTATGATGAAACTGTCTCTTTATATCCTGACTGCATGGCAAAGTGCTTGGCACAGAGAGGGCACTTAATAATGTTTATTAAAGTGAATTAATCTTGTTGCCTGGACATCCCCAAGGTATATGGCTCTCTGGAGCATCCCTCTGGCTACACAGGCTTCTGACCAGTGCACTATGCCCTTGTGGATCTAATCCTCTTGTCTCTATCTGATCTTTGGGGTCTTTAGAACTCTTTTAAAAGCCAAACAGGGGTATGACCTTACCTTGAGATCATTAACCTTCAAAAATAGTATTTCAAAAGAATAACTTAAGCATCCAAGATAAAATAACAACTTATAGAAGAGCTGATATGGGCAAGGGAATTTCCAGACCACTAGGAGAAACATCAACCAAAACAAAGCCTTCATCAGTAAAGCAGCAAGGATCCAAGAAAATCTCTAGGCAAAGTCAGGACAATGGCCTATTAATCTCACATCTCATAACAACTCTGTGAGGTAGAGTGATTAGTGTCCCCATTTTACAGATGAGGACTCTAGGCTCCATAGAAGTTGTGACTTAGCCAAGGTTTCTAAGAATCAAATTTAGGAGCCTCTGGCTTTGGCTCCAGTGTTTACCATAACAAGCTATTTTTCCAATTTGAAAAAGTTTATTAATTTTTAATAGGTGACTTATAATGATGTCTTTTGTTTTTACGTTACAGATAGAGGAGAGACAGGCACAGACACATGAAGACACAGGGAGAGAGAGAGAGACAGAGACAGAAACAGAGAGAGATTACTCCCACTCTGAGTGGTCTCTGATAACAAGGTAAAACATTTGAGTAAACTTAATAATACAATGACCTCATCAAAAAGTATTTTGCATGCATACAACTTGTTTCTGAGAAGCCTGGAGCTTTAGGGTTTACAGTAAGGTAATTATAGAATTTTCAGCTTAAAGTGCAGATACCAATGTCATAGGAGTATTGGCTGAAGACACTAGGGAAGTTTAGCCTGGAGAAAAGAAAAGTTAAGAGGAAAAATGATCTCTATCTTCAAATATTAGATGGCTGTCACATAGAAGAGGGATTAGAGCAAGGGTGTGCTGGAGGTAGCTCAAGGTTAACAGATTGTTCAGTTTTCAGTGTGAGCCTTTAAACCTAGGAAATCTTTAAGGAAATTTCCTTAATCTATCATTTGTTAATTGTCTAGACTTAAGAAGGTGATGGAGAAAATAGAAGCAATGAAATTTAATATAAATTTAAAAGTGTGTCCTGTATACATTTTTCCTGGTGAGTGTCAGACATTCACCAACACACCTTTAGATTCATCTTATTTTTCTTTTCTGTCCCAAAGGACAGAATTAGGAACAAGTAGATGTTAGAGCGAAGCAGATTCTAAGGTCTATATAAGAAAGAACTTTTTTTTTTAATTTTAGAATATTTTCCATGATTACACGATTCATGATTCCCCCCACTCTTCACTCCCCCCTCCCAGGGCTGACAAGCAATTCCACTGGGATAGACATGTATCATTGTTCAATGCCTATTTCCATGTAATTCATATTTGCAGTAGAGTGATCTTTTAACATCAAAACCCTAATCACATCCCCATTGAACTACATGATCAATCATATGTTTTCCTTCTGTGTTTCTACTCCCATGGTTCATTCTCTGGATGAGGATAGCATTCTTTCTTATCAGTTCCTCTGGATTATCTTGGGTCATTGTATTACTGCTAGTAGAAAAGTCTGTTACATTTTATTATGCCACCATGCTTCAGACTCTGTGCACAGTGTTCTCCTGGTTCTGCTCATTCCACTCTGCATCAATTCCTGCAGGTCTTTCCAGTTCACATGGAATTCCTCCACTTTATTATTCCTTTCAGCACAATCATATTCCATCACCAACATATACCACAGTTTGTTCAGCCATTCCCCAATTGAAGGGCATCCCCTCATTTTCCAATTTTTTGCCACCACAAGGAGCGCAACTATGAATATTTTTGTACAAGTCTTTTTCCTTATTATCTCTTTGGGGTACAGACCCAGCAGTGGTATGGCTAGATCAAAGGGTGTGCATTCTTTTAAAGCCCTTTGGGCATAGCTCCAAATTGCCCTCCAGAATGGTTGGACCAATTCACAACTCCACCACCAATGTATTAGTGTCCCAATTTTGCCACACCCCCTCCAACATTTATCACTTTCCTTTGCTGCCATATTGGCCAGTCTGCTGGGTATGAAGTGGTACCTAAGAGTTGTTTTTATTTGCATTTATCTAATCAGGAGGGAGTTAGAATACTTTTTTGTAATTATTGATAGTTTTTATTTTATCCTGTGAAAACTAAAACAGAACTTTCTAATGATCAGACCTGTTCAAAAGTGAAAAGATGTGCCTTATAGGGATTGATCTGTTACTTCAAGCATTTGGCCACTTGAAGAGAAGATTCAAGCTCCAGGGATGGGTTGGACCAGATGTCCTTTAAGGAAAGTCCCTTTCAACACTAAGATTCCAATTTGAATTACTGTTATAAAAAAGTAATGAAAAAGAAAATTAAGATGTGTAATTTCTTTCAAAAAAATATACTGAACTGAAAGCCCAGAGATAAAACATGAGAGCAATATGAAGGGCAATTTGTTGGTTCCTAGAAATCTTCAAAGTGTCATTTTCTTTATAACTTCTGGGAGCTTTTTACATTTTATTAGTGGATTGTTGGTTTGGTGACCCAATCATCCTCCAATAATCCACCCTCATTGCACCTTCACTTATACCCAAAAATCAGCTTACCAGCACCACAATAGTTAGGCAAAACCATACAACAAGGTAGCCACAATTGAAAAAATAGTAGAGAACATTGTAAACAGCTCAGAAATTAAGGCCTGGAAGTGTAGCCAGCCTCCATCACACACATGCTCATAAAGAAGGGAGAACTTCCCAACTGGAGAAACAAACCAAAGTTGTTCATTCTGAAACTGTACCAACAAGAAACTAAAACCATTTGTTTAGACACATGCATACATGAAAACCTCCCCTCAGATGATTGTTGAGATCTCTATACTATACTGTCTTAGGGTAGGTAGGTGGTACAATAGAAAGAGCAATGGACCTGGAGTCAAGATGACCTGAATTCAAATCTGAACTCAGACACTTACTAGCTGGGTGGGTGACCCTGGGCAAATCACTTAACCCTGTTTGCCTCAGTTTTCTCATCTGCAAAATGAGCTGGAGAAGGAGATGGCAAACCATGACAGTATCTTTGGGAAGGAAGGAAGGAAGGAAGGAAGGAAGGAAGGAAGGAAGGAAGGAAGGAAGGAAGGAAGGAAGGAAGGAAGGAAGGAAGGAAGGAGAATAGAAGAAAGAAAGAGAGCAAGAAAGAAAGAAAGAGAGAGAGAGAAAGAAAGAGAGAGAGAAAGAAAGAAAGAAAGAAAGAAAGAAAGAAAGAAAGAAAGAAAGAAAGAAAGAAAGAAAGAAAGAAAGAAAGAAAGAAAGAAAGAAAGAAAGAAAGAAAGAAAGAAAGAAAGAAAGAAAGAAAGAAAGAAAGAAAGAAAGAAAGAAAGAAAGAAAGAAAGAAAGAAAGAAAGAAAGAAAGAAAGAAAGAAAGAAAGAAAAACTGTATTGACTCAATACCTTGATGATGAACCAGACCCAGAATTGAATGACTGGAGGAGAGAGGGTTGGAATGCATATAGTACTTACTTCCCAAGGTTGTTCCAAGAATCACATGAGATAATTAAATTCGTAGCACAATGCCTGGAACATCATAAGCATTATAGAAAAGTTAGTTGTATTATTTGGAAAATGGTACAGGACTTTTAATAACTCTAAGCAACTCTTGCCAAAAAAAAAAAGGCCCATCTTCTTTAAAATCATACTATAGTCTTTCAATGATGTTATAATAACAAAAATAGCTAATATTTATAGAGCACTTCAAGATTTCCAAAGCTTTTGACATATTATATCTCGTTTTTTCTTTGAAAACAATTTTTAAAGTATGTGCTATTCCCCATTTTACGATGAGGAAACTGAGTCTAAGAGAAGTTAAATGATTTGCAGAAGGTGGAAGGACTAGTAGGAATCTAAGTCTGGATTTTGAACTCAGTTTTCCTGAATCCAAATCTAACACTCTATCAGCTATGTCACCAGGGTCTCCATAGAATTAAATATGTGGGTTCCCCTAAAGGAAAATAGAGAAACATGATGGGAGAGTTAAGCTTGAGCATGTTATCAACAACAAGAACAACAAAAAATCAACTCAGAAAAAGGAAACTATCCGAGGGATATGACACTAGAAAAGAAAGTAGTCTATAAAATAAGGAATAACCAATGGCTAGCCTGAGTGCTCTATTGTTCTCTCTGCAGACTCCTCAGTATGTTGGGTAGAACCAAATGAACTCAGGGAGTAAATGGACACTATTCACATAGGATGAGAATTTGGTGCTGTAGGGGAGGAACTACCGGACTAATAAGATCACAAATTCATCAAGATATCCCCACCTCGCTCTTCTATTCACATCCTAGATTCTCTTTAGAGATTTTTCTCAAAGAAGTAAGACTTTTTTTTTTAATTCTAGAAGCAGTGACAATCAAAACAGATCCATCATCTCACCCTATCTTGTTCAAGTTGTTATTACTATTGGGTTGGTTAAGTAAAAAACAGCATGACCCAGATGAGAAAGGGCCTGGGTTTGAGTTCTGCCTCTGCTGCTATTTAATCACTGTGTAACCTTTCTCCAGTCTTATCCCTACCCTGGGCCTCCGGTTCTTCATCAGAAAAATAGGGAGGTTGGATTTTACAAGGTCTCCATCTCTCCATTCTGTGATTTTGCAAAGGTGGCTGCTTCACTTGGTGGCCAATTTCATTCATTATTCACTAAAGAAAAGGGGAAGACTAGCGCACAGGCACTTTTCCAATGGAAAAAGCAAGCAAGATTCTGCTTTAAACATTCTGAGCTTATTTCAATAAAACTCTTCTGAGATAATATTTGTAAAGCGCTTGGTCCAGTGGCTGGCACACAGTCAAGTGGTGCCTAGATGACTATTTCTTTCCTTTCCTTTCCTCCTTTATTGGCACTTCTTTCCTTTGGAACATCACAAAGTTAATAGCACTCAGAGAAAGCTATTATCCTTATTGTAGTATTATTAGGAATGATTGCTCAAAGCAGACGTCAGAATACCCCTCCCTGAAAAACAGATGGAAAAAACCTCGGCCACTCTTGATACTGCCTTTTTTGGTCAATGAAGCAGCCTTTGGTTGAGCTCCAGTCAAGTTCTCTCTCTTTCAGTCGGGACCTCAAACCCCACTGTTATTTTAATGACTGGGTCTGGAATGTTTTAGCCCTCTGCTTTGAGCCTTTCCCAAGTGGCAGGTGCAAACCCCCAGTGATAATGGCCTGGTGTTTGGGCTAGAAACAGGACCAAACCATTGCTACTAGAAATCCCCGCCATCTTTCCTTAGCCTCCTGTGGTGTGTCTGTCTCTCTTCTATATGACTGCTTTGTTTTATTGTATAGTTATTTCAATAAATTCAGTTTGGGAAGTCTTTGTTGGGTACCCACTCTATTCAAATTGCTTCATGAGGTTCTGGGGAGATAAGGATATGAAAAAAATGGTGTAGTCAAAGGCCCTTTGGAAACTTAGAATCTTGGCTAAGTATACAGGGTATATACACAAATGAATATAATATAAATGAGGAGGTGAAGATAGACACCACTGAGTTACCCTAGTAGGTGACAGGAAGACTTGAGTTCAAATCTTAACTCAGATACTTATTAGTTGTGTGACTGTGGACAAGTCATTAACCCTGTTTGCCTCAGTTTCCTCATCTGTCAAGTGCACTGGAGAAGGAAATGGCAAACCACTCCACTATCTTTGCCAAGAAAACCCCAAATGGGATCAGACGCAGCTGAAATAACTGAACAACAAATATGCATCCATTTGTACACATCAGCACATATAGCTAAGATCACAACACTATATATATACTATAAATCAATGTACTATGTATGTGTATATGTATATATGTATATGTGCATGTATGTATAATATGTATATATGTATGAGGCAAACAGGGTTAAGTGACTTTTCCAGAGTCACACAGCTAGAAAGAGGCAGAGCGACAGAGAGAGAGAAGAGAAAGGAAGAGAGAGGAGAGGGAGAAAGAGAGAGATGAAGGGTGGGAGAAAGAGAGGGAGAGAGAGAGAGGTGGAGAGTGATGGAGAGGGAAGGGAAGGGGAGGGCAAAGGGAGGAGGAGGGAGAGAGAGAAAGAGAGAAAGGGAGAGAAACACAGAGAGAGAGACTGGGGGAGGAAGAGGGGAGAGAGAAAGAGAAAGATAGAGACAGAAACAGAGACAGAAAAATGGAGAGAGAGATGGAGGGAGGGAGATCTTGAGAGAGAGAAATTTTTAAAAAGCACTTTACAAATATTGTTTCATTCGATCCTCATAACAACCATAAGAACAAGAGGAAGCTAGGTGGTAAATAGAATATAGACCTGGAGTCATGAAAACCTGAGCTCAAATTCAACCTCAGACACATACTGGCTTGGGACTCTGGACAAGTGATTTAATTTCTCTCTACCTCAGACTCCTCAACTGTAAAATAGGGTCAATAATAGCACCTGCCTCCCAGGGTTGTTTAAATGAAAACTTAGTGAGAAATTTGAAAAGCTCATAGAAGGGATTTGATAACTGCTTGTTTCCCTCCTTCCTATTATTATCTCCATCTTCTGGATAAGAAAAGTGAGGTCCCAAAAGGTTAAGCAACTTGCTAAGACATAAGCATCTGAAACAAGATTTAAAATAAAATGTTCCTGACTTAGTAGGTCAAAAGTTCTACTCCCTGCACCATCCAGATACCTTACATAGAATATTTTAGAATCTTGCCTTGGACACTTACTGGTTGTTTGACTTTGGGCAACTCCCTTAATTTCTCTTTCTTCATCTGTACATTGAGACCATGAACTTGATGACATCTCAGTCCCTGTTAGCTCTTGATCTATCTTCTGATATGTGCATAGGAGAGGTCTCAAATCCTATGAAAAACAGACACATCGTTGTGATAATAGGCTCCCAGAGGGCAGCAACTATGCCTTGTTAGCTCACTATCTCAGTCTAATATTTAGCACAGGTTCCCGAAAGCCATAACTTTTTTCCCAAAGTAGACTGGATTTTGATTCACTGATGCCCAAAGTAGAACAGATCAGGGATGCTGCTGGCACCAACACTTAAGCAACCGCACATCTAAAGGGACAAGGAAGCCAATTCTAATACACAGTGCCCTGGGAAAGCACATTAGGGGCACACACAAAATTTATATTTGGCATTTGAGCAAGGATAAGAATAGAAATTACTTCTCCAGACTATTATTTGCAAGAGCCCTCTAGGGCTTTTAAGGAGAGAAGTGAAAATACAGATACAAATTTCTACAGAGAAGATACAAACAATTCCCACTGTAACCCAAGGAGCATGTAAGAGCCTACTATGCACAAGGCTCCATGTTAGCCTAGGGGGTCCATTGATAAAGCCAAAAGAGCTTGGATCTAGAAATCAGGTCATGATTGGGGAGTGGGGCAAGGAAGGCATCTGGAAGGCAAGAGCTAGCAATAAATTTTAGGAAGTACAAGATTATAAGATTTCAGCATCCCAGATTGCCTCAAGGGGAAATAATGAAGTTATATAATAAAGCCCATATTTCACAGAAGATCTGACACTTTTATTTCAGGTTTCAAATATTGGCATGATTCTTTATTGAAAAATGACAAATGGCTGAGCTTAGTCATCACCATCATCAGTCAGTGCCTTCCCAGGCCCCAGGTGTGGTGTGATGGCCTTCGGCACAGGGTGGTCTGAGATGAAGGCAGGGAGTCGAGGCACACATTTTCCATCTCTCAGGCCTGGAGAAATCTATTACTGAAGTTGCCCATCAGACTCTGGTCCCTAGATACCATCTTCATTCTATATTTTAGTACTTTTTGTCTCAAGAAACCAAAGGGAGCGAAAGAGGGGTACCTTGGATACCTAGATCTCTCCACAATTTCTATCAGTGTCCTTAAGGGATCAGCAGTCATTTCTGAAAACTTTTCCCAGCTTTTCTGGTCCCCCAGACTTGAGAGTAGTGGGGAGCAAAGTGGTACAATGAACAGAGTTCTTTCAGCTGATGACACATCTATGCTATACAATATTCCTTTTCTAAAGAGGTTCTCAGAAAAGATTCTTATATAATTTTTTGAAATATGGACTTATCTTAGCAAGAGAACTCAAATGAATGCAGTGTTTTGAATTTTCTTCCATTTGGAATACTTCCTTCATTGTTTCAAAGTCTTACAAAGTCACCATAATGGGGAAAGGGAAGGGATGGAAGGGGAGTGAGACAGACAGAGATATAAAGACAAAGATGGAAATAGAGGAAGATTGAAATAAAGGGAAAGAGGAGAAAGTGTAAATATAAATGAAATGTTAATTATTTTTATTCTTGGTAAAAATCCTTGTGATATCGTTTGGAACTCTTTATTTGGACTTTTTGGACAATTTTCCTTCCATAGCATGTGATTATATAGCACTGATAATAAATGTTATTAATAAAATAATAATAAATAACATGTGGTGGTTAAAGGTTAGCAAAATTCTCTTTGCATATGTTATCTCATTTGATCTTCACAACAACTTTGTGAATAGGTGTTATTATTATCCCTATTTCATAGAAAAAGAAACTCGGGCTGAGAAAAAATAAGTCACTTCTTTCCAAGTTGACATCAAATTCTTAACAATTACTCTTTGGGTCAGCACACCGCGGCTGGTGGGTCATCCCTTTAAGTGGCCAAAATCAAAGAAAACAAAATACAAAGAAACTCCTACTAGGAGCATGGAACATCAGGACATTACTTGACAGAGAGAATACGCTAAGACCTGAGAGAAGAACAGCTCTAATCGGTAAAGAACTGGCGCAATATAACATCGACATCGCAGCCTTAAGTGAAACACGCTTACCAGAAGAGGGATCACTCAGCTAACCCACCACTAGATAAACCTTCTTCTGGAAAGGTAGAGCCTCAAATGAAGACAGAATCCACGGTGTTGGCCTGGCTATCAAGACCAGTTTGCTCAAACAGCTGCCAGACTTGCCTGTGGGCATCAACGAGAGGCTCATGAAGATCTGTTTGCCTCTCAGCAAAAACCGGTATGCCACAATCATCAGCGCATATACCCCAACACTGACCAGCACAGAGGAGACCATTGAGCAGTTCTACTCTGACTTGAGCGCCATCTTGCACTCAGTGACCACAAATGACAAGCTGATACTATTGGGAGACATTAATGCCCGCGTTGGCCAGGATCATGAAAGATGGAAAGGAGTGCTCGGCAAGCACGGCGTGGGCAAAATGAACAACAATGGCCTACTGCTACTCAGCAAATGCTCAGAGTTCAAACTCACCATCATGAACACCGTGTTCAGAATGGCGAACAAATATAAAACAATGTAGATGCATCCACAATCAAAACAGTAGCATCTCATTGACGACATCATTGTACGCCGGCGAGAAATCCAGGATGTACAGATCACCAGAGCCATGAGAGGAGCTGAATGCTGGACAGACCACTGATTGGTTAGAGCAGCTCTTCAAATGCACATTGCCCCTTGCCATCCAAAACATGCCCAGACATTTTGCGCATCTTGCAACGTGAGTCGTCTCAGAGATCCATTTTATCTGCAAACATTCCAGTCCTGTCTGGACGACAAGCTGTCTGCCAAGGGACCACTCATTGGAAGCCCAACCAAGAAATGGAAACAGTTCAGAGACTTGGTGACAGAAACATCAAAGGCAGTCCTAGGCCCCAAACAACACAACCACCAGGACTGGTTCAAGGAGAACAACACTGCTTTTGAAGACCTGTTGAACAAAAAGAACAAAGCCTTTATGGAGTGGCAAAATAACCCAAACTCTCATCCTAAAAAGGACAGATTCAAGTCCCTCCAAGCCACAGAGCAGTGTGAGATCAGAAAAATGCAAGACCAATGGTGGGAAAAAAAGGCAGAAGAAATCCAGCGCTTTGCTGAAACAAAAAACTATAAACAATTTTTCAGTGCCCTCAAGACTGTCTATGGGCCATTAAAATCCGCCACCGCCCCCTTGCTATCCTCTGATGGTGACACTCTCATAAAAGACAAAAAAGGCATCACCAACAGGTGGAAAGAACACTTCCGTCAACTTCTCAACCTACCTTCTTCAGTTGACCAAAGGGCCCTTGACCTGATCCCCCAAAACCACATCATTGAGCAACTTGACATCCCTCCTTCATTAGAAGAAGTCCAAAAAGCCATTAAACAAATGAGTGCAGGCAAGGCACCCGGTAAAGACAGGATCCCAACTGAGGTGTATAAGGCCTTAAAGGGAAAGGCACTTCAGGCATTCCATATAGTGCTGACCAGCATATGGGAAGAGGAAGACATGCCCTCAGAACTCAGAGATGCCTCCATCATAGTCCTATACAAGAACAAAGGCTCACGAGCAGCCTGTGACAACTACAGAGGCATCTCACTACTCTCCACTGCTGGAAAGATCCTCACCTGTGTTATACTCAACAGACTCCTGTCATCTGTCTCAGAGCAGAACCTGCCTGAATCACAATGTGGTTTCCGACCAGATCACAGCACCATCGACATGGTCTTCACAGTGAGGCAAATGCAGGAAAAATGCCTTGAGCAGAACCTGAGTCTCTACATTGTCTTCATAGACGTAACTAAGGCGTTCGACACAGTGAATAGGGATGCATTGTGGGTGATCCTCAGCAAGCTCGGTTGCCCAGCAAAATTCATAAAACTGATCCAGCTCTTTCATGTCGACATGACAGGGGAAGTCCTATCTGGTGGAGAGACTTTCGATTGCTTCAACATCTCCAATGGCGTGAAACAAGGCTGTGTCCTCGCTCCAGTGCTATTCAACCTATTTTTCACCCAAGTATTACGACATGCTGTGATGGATCTAGACCTGGGCGTCTACATCAAATACCAACTGGATGGCTCACTACTCGACCTTCACCACCTGACTGCAAAAACAAAGACAACAGAGACACTCATCCTGGAAGCTCTCTTTGCAGATGACTGTGCTCTCATGGCCCACCAAGAAAATCATCTTCAAACCATTGTGGACAGGTCCTCCACCGCAACAAAACTGTTTGGCCTGACTATCAGCCTCAGCAAAACAGAGGTGCTGTTCCAACCTGCACCAGGGAAGCCAACTAACCAGCCATGCATTACAATCGACTGCACACAGCTTTCTAACGTCAACACTTTCAAGTACCTGGGCAGCACCATCGCCAACGACGGGTCCCTAGACCACGAGATCAATGCCAGGATCCAAAAGGCCAGCCAGGCACTTGGGCGGCTGCGCTGCAAAGTCCTCCAACACAGAGGTGTAAGCACTGCGACGAAGCTCAAAGTGTACAACGCAGTGGTCCTCAGCTCGCTCCTGTATGCTTGTGAGACATGGACACTGTACCGGAAGCACATGAAGCAGTTGGAGCAATTCCACCAATGCTCTCTCCAGTCAATCATGAGGATCCGATGGCAGGACCGAATCACCAACCAGGAAGTCCTCGACAGAGCCAACTCCACCAGCATCAAAGTCCTGGTCCTCAAAACCCAGCTACGATGGTCCGGACACGTCATCCGCATGGACCCACAGCGAATACCAAGACAGGTATTCTATGGCGAACTGTCAGCTGGACTCAGGAAACAAGGCCGACCAAAGAAAAGATTCAAGGATCAGCTAAAGTCCAACTTGAAGTGGGCTGGCATCACACCAAAGCAACTAGAACTCTCTGCCTCTGACAGAAGCAGCTGGTGAACCCACATTCACCATGCCGCCACCACCTTTGAAGATGAGCGACGTCGACGTCTTGCCGCTGCGCTTGAACGCCAACACCAGGCCACAGCCGCACCTCCCGTAACAACTGGCGTCCCATGCCCCATGTGCCACAGACTCTGCGCCTCAGCCTTTGGACTCCAAAGCCACATGAGGGTACACCGTAGATGAAACTGCACAATTCTCAGCTTCCGAGAGACTACTACTACTCTTTGGGTCTGGCTATTCAACCAGTTCCAATTCATTACCATCATTATCAGTGTTGGTTGATGACAGTCTGTTGAAAATGCTGTGGAAGTATTAAGCCCATCTCTCTAGGACCATGTCTTTGTCACTGATAGTTGAGATTCACCATAGGTGTCTGCTCCATAAATAACCTTCAGGGTTTGGGTTCTGTTTGAATAGGAAGGACGACAATGGGGAGCTCTCAGTGTTAAATATTGTATTGCTGTCAGTGCAGTGATGAATTTTGTTGAACTTTTTTATATTTGTTAAAAGGATAACTAGTTGGGTGGAAGGGTAGCATACTCAGAAATGAATATGAAGTAATGGTAAAAGGGAACAATAAAACTTTTTTCCTATTTTTCTTTTCATAAAATTTATCTACTTGTTTTTTACTTTAAAATACCCAGCTAAGAGGTGGGGGTGGGAAGAAAATAAAATGATCTTTGTTTCAAATGAATAATGTTTGAAAATGACCAAATAAAATAATGTTCAAAAAAAAAAAGAGGGAAGGAAACACACACAAAAAAAATACCCAGCTAACTCCCTCCCTCCTTGCCCTCTTTCAATTAGAGAAGGCACCATTTGACAAAAAGATCTATGTATATATAAAACTATGTTTTACTTATTTCTAGTTATCAGTTATTTCTCTGGAGGTGGACATGGACAAGTCCTTCTTCTAACAATATTTCTTTTGCTATGTATAATGTTCTCTTGGTTCTGCTCATTTCACTTTTTTTTTATAGTTTTATGTAGGTCTGTTCATATTTTTCCTAATTTAACTTGTTTATCATTTCTTATGGCACAGTAGTATTCCATCACAATTCTATGCCACAATGTATTGAACCATTCACTAGTTGATGGGTATCCCTCCAATTTCAACTTATTTGCCACCATAAAGAGATCTACTATAAATATTTTGGAAACTGTAGGTTCTTTTCCTTTTTCCCTAATCATCTTAAGAAATAAACTTAATAATGGTAATTCTGGATCAAAACATGCACACAGTTTTACAACTCTTCAAGCATAATTCCAGATTGGTCTCCAAAATGATTAAATTAGTTACCACTTCTACAGTTTTTTAGTGTCCTCATTTTTCCATATCCCCTCTAGTATTTGTCATTTTCCCCTTTATCATTTTAGTCAATATGATAGGTGTAAGATGATATCTCAGAGTTGTTCTGATGTACATTTCTCTAATCAATAATGATTTAAAGCATTTTTTTCTTATAGTTATGTATAGCTTCAATTTCCTCATCCAAAAACTATCTATTCATATCTTTTTACTTTTTTAATGGAAAAAAATAATGAAGATAATAAAAAACCAAAATATATCAATATCTTTTCCCACAAAAATGGTACATCCATTGATGTTGAATCAATGGGTTGAATTCCAGGGGATAATAAAAACTGAAAACCACTGAGGTTTGATCCATGATGATGCCTATGTCATCATATGTTCTCCATGGCCAAATGTCTATAGCCATGATAGCAGGAAAATCACAGCAAATTTCAGTTCCTTCACAAAGACTAAAAAAAAAACAAAAAAAAACACCAAGATATGAATCTTAACACTCAAAATATCCAGATCTATTGCCTCTCCATTATTTACCATCCACACAAACTGTAATATGGGATTTTGTTATGGGAAAGAACAAGAAGGAAACGTATAAAAATCGGGATTATTTGGGGGAGGAGGGAAGAGGGTAAAGGGTAAGGACAATTATTACAATTAAACTTAAACCCTAATTTCTATAAACCTATCTTAACCTAAGTTATCTATACTAAAACCATTAAGTTTCCCCAACACAAAATCTCACAAGTGGAGTTCAATCAATGGGCCAAAATCTTCAGATGAAAACTGTCCAAAACACATCCAGTGGAGAAGTGAGTTTTTAGACCTCTGTTCTAGCTGCCAGCAGCCAGTCCAAACAGGATTCTTCTCTCTTCAGCTGGCATCACAAAAGCCAGAAACCTAATGTAAAACCTCCAATCAACAGTCCTTCAGGAGAGATGTAAAGTTTCTGTTGGGACCCTAGAATCTTTACCCAGATCTTGACCCTTAGGCTCCCATATGACTCTCTGTCACATACTCCTGTCAATCACTTGAAAGTTTGCATTGCAAAGTCCTTTTGCAAACATCCTCTTCTATTACATTCCCCCCTTTTGCACGAAACAACAATCGTGTCGATTTTTGTATTTGTGCACAATCTAAAAACTTAACAATTACCTAAACTAAGATATCTACCCAAATAACAAAAAACATCACTCAACTATCTTACTCTAACTAATACTAACCCATTCTAGGGAATTTAACAAGGAAAAAGGAAAAGGAATTAAATAATGAGCAAGTACAAGTGTCAAACAGAAGCAAAAGCAAAACAGCAAATAACATCAAACAAAAGATGAACATAACTTCCATGCAAACAACAAACCCAAAATACTCTTATCAGCTAATACAGAAAATTGTACTACTATTACAGTACATTAACAATAAACTTAGAGAATTTTTTTTGAAAATTACAATAAACACAACATTGCATAAGTTTTACACTGAAAATCAAACTAAACATTAATCACTTATGCTAATACATATAACAATAGATATAACTGAGCTATGTATATAATTTACATATATACATATAGTAGATACATATAATATATACATGTATGCTATACATATGCACACATATACTTGTGTACACTTCATATATACATATATTTTACATATATACACTATAACACAATTAATTTACAATCCTATTTACATATTTACAATTTTGTTTGATATGTAATGTCATATGTTGTTTGTGTTGTAAAATGTATGATATAGTGCAAGTCAATATCTAATTTTCTTATCTTATTTTCCTTAATCCTACCTAACTAATCCCTATCTTTAAAATACTTCTAAATAGATTTCTATACTTAAACTAAATCTAAGTATCCAACTACATTTTGTTAGTCACTAACTTATCTATAGCTAATTATAGCTAATAACACTTTTAGTACCCTAACTATACATTGTTTCACTCATTTAAGTAGTGATTCAATGTAACCTAACCATGTTTATGTTTTGTGTTTATATTTTGTGATGTTGTTACTTTTGCTCTGCCATGTTGTTTTGTTAATGTTATGTCAGTTTTGTGTTACTGTTGTATGCAACATACCCCTACTTCAGATCTTTCTTTCTCATCTCTCTTCCTCTTGCTTGAATAATTATTCTTCTGCAATTCCATAGTAGTAAATATATTTATGTTTGTATGTGAATAAATGCTGTTATTTTGTACTATAATACATTACCCCAAAGTATTAATTCAATAGTCCATTTATCCTGTAATCCTCTTCATTGCAAATTTCTCAAAATCTTTTAAATTTATAAATTTTCAGTCTTTTATCATTGTTCATCAATTCCTGAATTCTCCTCTTCATCTGCATTGTCCTCTTCTATCCTCTTCCACAGGAATGGTCCTCTCCTTACTGATCTCTTTGACTGCAGATTCAATTTGACTGATGATTCTAACTTTCTGCAATCTCTTCTTCATTTTTCTTCTTCTTTGATGATTCACACATTTTCATTATTAATACTATGTGCTAATTTTATATGTGAACAATGATACCATGAATCTCTATCCAAAACTTTTACTGAAGATGGAGAAACTAACACAATAGTGTAAAGACCTAACCAAATTTCTTGTGTTGCTAATGTTTAAAAAAAATTTTTTTTACATATACCATATCTCCTGGTTTGTAATTATGAAGAGAATAATCCAAAGGGCCAGTTTGAATTAATACTCCCAAATCATGTAATTCTCTTAGTCTTTGTTGTAAAGCACTTAAGTAAGAAGCAAGTTGGCAATCTCCTCCTAAGAGAGATATATAGTGTCTTACAAGTTTTTGCCTGTAGTGAAGCATGTCCAAAGAGCATTTCATAGGATGATATATGTAAATCTGCTCTTTGTCTTGTACATAGGTAAAACAAAGCTATGGAAAGGACCTCTGGCCATTTGAGATGAGTTTCAGCACAGATCTTCTCCACCATAGTCTTTAGTTCCCTCTTTATGCACTCCACTTGCCCTGAACTTTGTGGGTGATAAGGAACATGATATTTTGGTGTTATTCCTAGATTTTCATAGACTCTTTTCAGAATGCCTTGAGTGAAATGCAATCTCTTAGCAGAGTCTATGGTTAGTGGTACTACAAATCTAGGTATAATTTCCTTAATCAACACTTTCACCACAAAACTAGCTGTATTTGTATTTGATGGAAAAGCTTCAGGACATTTGGTTAATCTGTCAACAACTACCAAGCAAAACTTGTATCTTCCAGCTTTTGGCATGCTGATGTAATCAATCTGCAGACTCTCAAATGAACAATATGCTAAAGGTCTACCACCTAAACCTTTCTGTCTGAATGCCCCTTGATTGAATTTTTGGCAAACAGAACAGCTTGAGCAGATCTTATTTGCTACAGTACTTATTCTAGGAGCTACCCATTGTCTCTTTATGGTGTCAGTTACAGCTTGAGTACCAAAATGTGTGTGAATGGCTTGACAGAAATAAGTATATAGGTCTTTTGGTAACAGTGGCTTTCCAGTATCTCCTAACCATATACCATGTTCTTTTCTTGCTCCAAACTCCTCCTTCCATTTTTGCATTTCAGATTCTATATAAGCTTTTTCTAGATTATAAGATTCTATAGTTGATAAGTTCATGACATACACTGGAGTATTTCTGGCGGCAAATTTCGCAGTTATATCAGCTCTATGATTTCCTTTAACAATTGAGTCTCTGCTATAAGTATGACTTCTACAGTGGATTACCACTAGATGTTTTGGCTTCTGGATAGCATCCAACAACTCAGTTATTATTTCTGCATAAGCAATTGGTTTTCCCGATGCAATAATAAAACCTCATTGTTTCCAGATCTTTCCTGTAGCATGACACACTGAAAAAGCATAACAGGAGTCTGTATACACATTTACACTTTTACCATCAGTCAGAAGATATGCTTGCTTTAAAGTGACCAACACTGCACATTGAGTACTAATGTTACTAGGTAATGATCCATACCACAGTGTCTCAAATTCTGTGACAACTATAGCAGCTGTACATAGAATTCCATTACACAAACTACACAAATATGAAGAACTATCTGTGAATAAAACCAAATCTGGATTTTCGATAGGAGTGTCTTTTAAATCCATCCTTGGCATATCCACTAGATCTACTACTTCTACACATTCAAGTAATGGTTCACCATTCTTTGGTAAATCAGGAAGAAGTATAGCTGGGTTTAATATAATACACCTTTTCAATGTGATGTTTTCACTACCTAGAAGTATAATTTCATACTTAGATATTTGTTGGTCTGAATAAGCTTAAGTATGAAATTTCCTCATTAGTGTGTCTATGTGATGTGAACAAAATACTGTCAATGGACATCCCAAAACTAAATCTGATGACTTCTGAACTAACATAGCTACAGCAGCTACACCCCTTAAACAAGGAACTGTACCCACAGCAATTGGATCTAGCTGACAACTATAGTATCCAGTTGGACAATAACTTTGTCCTAAAGTCTGTGTCAGTACACCAGATGAAATTCCTTTGATCTCATTCACAAATAATTTAAAAGGTTTAGTATAGTATGGGATTCCAAGAGCTGGTGCAGATAAAATCTCTTCCTTAAGCTTTCTTAAGGCTTGCAGATGCTCAGGTTTGAGTTTCAGAGGTTCTGGTTCTATATTCCTGGTTAGATCTATTAAACATTTAGTAATTTCACTATACCCAGGTATCCATTGTCTACAGAAACCAGTTGTTCCAAGAATAGCTCTGAGTTGCTTCTTGGTCTTAGGTGCACTCAGTTTCTGGATATCAGCTATTCTTTTCTGAGTGATACTTCTAGAACCCTCTGATAACACAAAACCAAGATATTCAACATGAGGCAATACCCACTGAAGTTTTGTCTTAGAGATTTTATGTTCACGTTTATATAATTCAATCAAAAGTGTGAATCTTAAAACTGCTCAGACTCTACTTCAGAAGATTTGATTAAGCTATTCCCCATTTTTAACAATAGAAGTACTTGGTCAGGAATGTATTGAGAACTTTTAAAATTACTCCACCATACTCAGACAGTGCCTTAGGGGAAGATAAAGTTGAAAACTCCTTATTGAACAATGAAAAGTCCATAACTCATATTTATAGTGAAGCTAAAACCTTAAGCTTGGTCTATTTTTAGATCTAATACAAAAAGGTGCTCAGTACCTATAAAGGTTAAATTAATCACTAAAAGGTCAAGCAACTTACAAAAGGCAAACTTAACAAAAAAAGTGTGAACTACTCAGAAGATATAATCTACCCAGAGAAGGTGAGAACTAAAGAGTGGTGAGAACTAAGAATGGGCAGTCCTGGGGAAAAGAGTCTACTATGATTGGTAGATGTGAAAATTTAGGGGAGGTGACATAAGAGAAAATTCTCTTTAAAAGGAGATCAATTGAATTCAGTTGGAACTCTGAACTCAATTCAGGAGTTCAGTGGAGGACTGGAGCTTGCTTGAAGATGATCTTGTGGTGAATGATAAAGACTGACTCACTCTCCCTTAGGCTCAGGCCTAGGCCAAATGGCCTAGGCCCTTTCTATTATTTTCTCTCTCTCTCTCTCTCTCTCTCTCTCTCTCTCTCTCTCTCTCTCTCTCTCTCTCTCTCTGTCTGTCTCTCTCTCTCGTTCCCTTAATTCCTTCATTTGTATTAATTAAAATCTCCATAAAATCCCAGCTGACTTGAGTATTTTCATATTGGGGAATTTTCCCATGGCAACCACTTAATTTTAGATTTTAAATCAAGACACTAAAAATTCTCTTTACAGTTTGGCCGAAACCTGTACAGTTTTGGCAATTCACAGTCTTAGAAACCACATTTTCACAGTTACAAAAGAATCTTGCTATCTCTTAAACACACTTTAGCAGATGGAGATGCTAGGAGGACATCAACAAAATATACTATTTTACTCTTTTTGAATGTTATTGTTTTAAGGTCTCTGTTCAAAATTTGTGAGAATTGACTTGGACTATCACAGAATCCCTGTGAAAGACGATTCCAGATCCATTGTGCTTTCTCCCATGTGAAATCAAAGATCTTTTGAGAATCCTCATAAATTGGAAAAAAATCAAGAAAAATGCTGAATATAAATCTACCATGGCAAAATATCTTGCTTGATTTGGAATGGATGAGATTTTAGCAGCTGGGCTTGGTACTATAGGATGTGTCTTTATTACATGATCATTTACGATTCTCAAATCCTGGATGAATCTGTAGATGATTCTGCCATCTTAATCTAGCTTTTGCTTTTTTATTGGAAGTATGGACATATTGTATTCTGAGAAGCATGGTATTGTGATCCCTTGTTGAATTAAGGACTCAATGATAAGTGTTATGCCTTCTATAGCTTCTTTACTCAAAGGGTATTGAGGAACACAAGAAACTGGTCCTTCCTTGGTTCTCACTGTTATTGGAGTAGCTGATTTCAATAGACCTACATCTGTGGAAGACTATGACCATAAATCTTCTGGTATGTTCTCAGGAATAGGATAGATGGGATCCAACTCATTCTCTGCACTGACTGAATCTATAAACAGCAATGGAAAAGCTTTCAGATATTCTTCTGGGAGTTATAATGATATATCTCCAGTGTCAGTACATTGAATCATTGCTCATAATTTACAAAGTAACTCCCTCCTGAAAAGGTTCATTGGACATTCTGGCATACAAAGAAATGCATGTTCCACAGATAAAGGACCTGAAGTTATCATTTTATGTTGTAATTTTGCTACTCTCTCTGGTTTTCCATTTGCTCCAATCACTTCCATAGTACCAACAGCTTTACAATCTTTAGGAAGACTTGGCAAAACTGATTTACTGTCTCCAGTATCCACCAAAAGATCATATATCTCATCCCCTATAGCTACAGAAACATAGGGTTCAGTGCTATTTGGAGGTTGGAAGGTTTCAAGAACTAGTGCAAGCACAGTAACATCAGTACACAGCTCAGTCATTTCCTGTCCATCCAAGTCTACATCTGCTGGATTTAAATGACTTTCCCAGGATTTTGTATCATCAGCTTTTATATTACTCTCATTTGTCCTTAAATTCTCCATCTCAGTATCATTGTTCTCATTTACAATTTCATTATTGTTATTTAGATTATATTATTCATTAATTTCTCTTATTCTACATTCATTAGTATTTTCTATTAAATTTATATTACAATGTTCTTTCTCTGTACAATTATTTACACTAATTATATCCTCCTTTGATTAAATTACTTCATTTGTATCATCATCTATTATATTTTCATTACTCTCAATTTCATTTATCCTCAACTCATTTTTATTTATACTACACTCGTTTCATGATTCATTTTCATATGTCCCTAGGGGAAACCTTCATAAGGCACTTGCACCCTTATTCTGATCACTTTTTACTACTTGGCTATCCTTTGGTCTAGCTCCAGAATTTACCCATGATTTCATAGTATCTAGATTTGGTTCTTGTTGGCCCTGGCAACAGGCATTTTGGCATTGATTAACATATCTGTTTTGATTGTTATTATTATTGTTATTCCATCTGTTGTTATTATTATAATTGTAATTTTTATTCCAGTTATTATTGTATCATCTATTAAAATCATTATTCCTATTTATTTGCCTTCTGACTTGATTTTTGAACCTGCAATCTCTGTACAGATGTCTGACATGATCACAAAGGAAACAGCGCCTAGGACCTGATCTCCTCTCACCTATAGTTATTATTATATTTTGGCTGCACAGATCTCAAAGCAGCCACTGTCTTTACTTCCTTAATTTCACTTTCCTTTGCTTTCAATTCAGCTTCCCTTAATTTTCTTTTCAAATCTTCAACAATAGAATCTGTATCATCAGCTTTTTCTTCTGGATCATTCAATAAATAAGTTGCCTTTCTCCTCAACTCCTCCAGATCAAACTCTTCCCAGTCTGGGTAATTTGACTTAAAGAATTGTCTGACTCTCGAAACTGCATTTTTCACAATACATTTGATGTGGGCAATGGTTCTTTCTTCAAGTTAATCCATTCCCATTAGAGTTTCATCTGCCTCAGTTATCCTTTCCAGGAAAACTTCAGGTGATTCAGACACTTTTTGTTTTATGGCCTCAAACTTGGACCAAGAATTGGGCCTTTTTGTATATCTCCCCATAACTTCTAATATCACATCTCTCACTTCAATAAGCATCTCATATACCCCCATCATTTGCAGTATACAGTTTCAAATTCTCTGGTCATGATTGTAACAGAGGGTCTGATCTTGTCTCCTATATAAATTTTCTCTCTCTCTTAGTTAGGACCTCTTTCATTAGGAGAGCAAAATCGTTAAAATCAGGGTCATATAATTCAATTGCCCTACGCACCTCCTTAATCACTTTATTGAGTTCGTCACAAAAGTTTGGAGTTCTCCTTTTAATGGATTCAAGGTCCTCCAGGGAAAATCTTTTGTGAGTTCTAACATTATGCACTTCATTCTTTGTAACCACTGGCAAGTCTCTAAGGGGATATAGATTCACTATTCCTGCTACCTCTTCCTGCTTCAACCTATTTAGCATTTTTCCCTTTTTGCTTATTTTACTGTTATTATTTCCACATCCCAGATTTATAGTAATGTTATTCATAAAGTGTTCCATTGTATCCAGTTGTTGTTTCATGTGCATGACCATAATTTTCAAGTCAGAATCCCTTTTAAACCAAGCAATTAGATCCTTTAGCTGATTTCTACAAACACACAAAGAAGTAAGAGACTTGTACACAACACAGGTAACAGTAAGGGGAACATAGCCCATCATATCACATAATTTAATGTCCATTACAGGCTTCATACGGTCCATTTGAAATACAGAATGACAAAAATTAGGGAAAGTTAGATATATAGCATAAAGAATACACATTATGTATTCACAGAACAAAATTAACATATTGCTTAACATGTCTGATGACATGTTAACATTCATTGGTACAGTAGAATTTAATACAATGTTAAGACAATGTTCTTTATACATAAAATGAATAAGGTGTTAAATTTTTTCAAATTAAAAAAAAACAGTTTTTTCTAAAATGGCCACTCCAAAATGGCTGCCAGGAGTATGTGATGCAGTCAAAATAACCCCCCTGGGCAAGCCAGCCCTCAGAATTCTATTTGGCTTTCCCCCTGAGCTTCTAGCAGTTCAGAGATGGTTTGGAATGTTGGCTCAAACTGAACTTCCTATGGTTACTTTACTATAGTTAATAAATATTATAAACATACAATAAACCTAGCTGGCTCTGCCAAAACTGTAAAAGTGGGATTTTGGTATGGGAAAGAACAAGAAGGAAACAGACTCTAAATGATGGCATTCCTTTACTTCACATGGAAGAGGCTTCCTGATGCAAACCTTTGCAGACTTACCTGTTTTGCTAAAACTCTTGTCTATCATACTCTGAGTCTATAAGGTAAATTTGTTTCACTGTTTTCCAGCATAGGGCTAAATGATTTCTAACATCCCTTTCAGCTCTAAATCCTGTGATTCTATGACCAAAAACAGAAAACCATTTAACCCAATCAAAACAGTGGCAGTTTTCAACTGTGACTTATTTGTCATCATCTTCATTATCATCATTATCAAACAAAGCATTACTCAGAAGCCTGTTTAACATAAAATCACTCCCTTAAGTCCAACTATTTGATTATTAAGAAATATATCTTCCCTGATTTAACTTTTTTTTATTATAAGCATATTAGTCACTTTTGTGGCACATTATGGGGGTTGTAACAAGAGACATACCAATGAAGGTCTAGTCCTAAGAGCATATGGATGGCTGGTGAGCCTGCTTCTAGGCAAGTGTAATGGAAAACCCATCTCTCCAATTTAGATTGTAGATGGTTATTCTCTGATTTTTTGTTTCTTGTCCTCCTATGACATGATAGAGTAAAAGTTTTTTGTTTGACTTCTGACCCAGAAATGAACATATATATATATATATATATATATATATATATATACATATATATATGTATGTATATACACCAAAGAAATATATACATAATGACTCAATCTTTTTCTCTTTCTCTACTTGGCTGTGTTCAAGCAATTACAAGTCTCTGGGTGAGGAAATAAAGCTAGTCTCAGTAGCCTACCCAGACTAGGCATGAAGCCATGGGTACATGGTCCTTTTACTGCTTCTGTCCCTGTTGTACCTATTCTTTCCTACTTTGGATGAAGGTGTATGGAGAGGGGAATGAACTAGGAAACAATCAGGTGAGCTTTGAAAGATCAGGAAAGTCGCCTGCAGAGTTCTAGAGATAGGAGTCCCTGTGAGTGTTTGCTGCCACTGGAGCATCACTGGCACCCTATCACACATGGTATTGTTGTTGCTTCGTTGATTAGTCATGTCCAACTTCTTGTGACCCCATTTGGGGATTTTTTCTTAGTGGAGATACAGGAAGAGTTTGCCATTGCCTTCTCCAACTCATTTTACAGATGAGGAAACTGAGGCAAGCAGGATGAAATGACTTGCCTAGCTTCAAACAACTATTAAGTGTCTGAGGCCAGATTTGGAATCAAGTTCTCCTGAATCCTGGACCCGATGCTCTATCCACTGCACCAACTAGCTGCTGCTTCATGACATGGTACAAAAGCACTCAATTAATTTGGTTATAGGTTATTCATAGGATCATTGACTTAAAGCTGAAAGGCTTCCTAGTCCAACCTCCTCATTTTACAGATAAAGAATCTGAGGCCCAGAGATGAAGTGATTTCTTCAAGGTGATATATAGAATCAGCTGTGCTTTAGGAAACTCTCCCATCTTTCTTCTATCTCTCCCTGCAGAGGCTGCCAGGCTCAGAGCAACACTCCTTCTGTCTGACCTGGTCACATGAGCCCCTCTGCACATCTGCAGAGCATTTGGGTTGTTTGTCCAGCTTTGAGTATATCCTGGGATTATTTATAATTGCTGATCAGACACTGAGAGCTCTCAGGCCCATGAAGGAACCTATTATCCTCCCCTTCCCAGGTGTTTGTCTCTTTCCTCTTTTAATCCCACCCCCCTTCCTCTGACCTGACATCCTGCTCTGCTAGCTAACAAATCTCGAGGTCTCAGCAGGCCCAAAAGGGACCACGTTCGGCAAACATCTGCCTTCATGTTGTGTTTGTGCTTTAGGATCTTGGACCACCCAGGGCGCATTCCACCTCATCCTTCAATCTAAAAAGAACCCAGAGGATAAAAAAGAGAACCCTAAATGAACAGTCAGGAAATGCTTCACCATAGAGGTGGTGGGAGAGGGACACATCAGCAAAAAGAGAGAGAGAGAGAGAGAGAGAGAGAGAGAGAGAGAGAGAGAGAGAGAGAGAGAGAGAGAGAGAGAGAGAGAGAGAGAGAGAGAGAGAGAGAGAGAAAGAAAAAAGTGCACTTATGAAGGTTCATGAGGAGGATCTGGGAGAAAGAAGGGAGTGTAAGACAAGAACAGAGCCTATAGGAATAGGGAATTTGTTGATTTCCTTGTTGAGGTAAGTTCCTATGGTATTCCTGTCCTCTCTCCCAAAGTTTTTCCTTCCCTCACAGCACATTGCAATTTCTAATGCCTCTACTATAAGGGATGCCAAGTGATGATGAGAATGGTAAGAAAGAAAAAATAAATAAAACAATCCTTGCTCTCCAGTGCTGTTAGGCACCATTGAGAGAATAACTGATTCAGTTTCCCATGAGCCTATGATTTATTTCTCATTCCACTAAAAAAACATACAATTTCAAATCTATCCAGATGGATGCTGACTATTCAAGGAAAAGTCAAAAATATAAATGATGATGGCTTGGACTTATGGAGGCAACTAGGTGGTACAGTGGATAGTGTCAGACCTGGAGTCAGGAAGACCTGAATTAAAATCCAGACTCTTACACATACTAGCTGTGTGGCCCTGGGCAAGTCACTTTGCCCTGTTTACCTCAGTTTCCTTATTTGTAAAATGAACTGGTGAAGGAAGTGGCAAACCACTCCAGTATCTTTGACCATAAAACCCCAAATGAGGTTATGAAAAGTTGGAAACACTGAAATAACTGATCAATAAAAATTCCAAGACAGTTGTGTGTTGGCTAGTAAAAATAGAAATCATTTTCTCTCCCTCTTTTCCCATCTCCTCCCTTTCCCCTTTCCCTCTCCCTCTATCTGTTCCTCTGTTCCTCTGTCTGTCTCTGTCTCTCTTCCTCTGTCTGTCTCTGTCTCTCTGTCTCTCTCCCCCTTTCTGTCTTTCTCCCTTTCTCTCCTTGTCTCTCTCTCTCTCTCTCTCTTTGTCTGTCTCCCTCCCTCCCTCCTCTTCCTTTCCCTCTCTCCCCATCTCTGTCTCTCTCCCTCTCTCCCTCTGTCTCTATCTCTATCTCTGTCTCCCTATCTCTCTTTTTCCAACTCTGATTCTCTTAACTCTCTATCTCTTTATCTGCGTCTGGCTGTCTCTTTCCACACTTCATAACTCCTCATCACAAATACACTCAGGCTATACTTCAGCCACTCACTAAATTGCTCCATGCTTGGCCACAGGAGCCATATCTGACCGGGGATCAGATTTCACAACCACTATACTAAATGATCACTGTCATTAAGCTCTGTTTTTAAACCTTTGGGGAGGTGATTTAAAATTACATCATCACCCCTACATCTGCCTGCCTTTTCCTCCCAGGAGTCTCAATCACCTCAATCCATCATTCTTTCTACGTGACTGGCCTATATCCTTTATTAACCATCTACATTATTGACAATGCTTTTCATACCACTTTTTCAACTGTAATATTTATTGGGAAAGGAAATGGGAGGATTGGAAAAATGGGGGATAACGTGAGGTTTGTATGGGGTGTGGAGGTGTTGAGAGGAGAGAGGGAATATTGCTCAGTGAAGCAAAGGTGAGAGATGCCCCCTGCTGAGAGGAAGCAGCAAGGGTCCAAAAAGGACTGTTTGTCCTGAATGACTGAATTGAAGTTCAGCTCCCTCTATGCCCAGAAAAGATAGTCCACTTATCTGACTGCGAACTCAAGTAATATAAAGTTTAATAACCAGTTGGGATTGGAGTTTTTTTCCTTAGCTTCAGAGTTGAGGTCAGGCCCAGAGGCTGGCGGAGGGTTCTCCCACTCCCCTCTACTCTATATCAGTCTTGCTTTGTCTAATTCAGAATCTTAGCAGTAGACAGAAAGCAAACAAGAACAGTTCTAACCTTCAGAAGCCTGTGTCTTCGGGCTGAACCAAGAAGAGCATGCCACTCCAGACTGGGCTGAACAAGCTCCTCTCTCCTCCAACACCTGGAAGCAAGTCCCACCCGGCAGGAAGGAAGTGCTAGTCACAAGACCCAACTGCCACTCCCAGTTGCCCCTTCCCCCACAAACTGTCTTGTTTCCTTTCCACACAACAAACATCATTGGTGATAATATGCTGCAGTCTTCTTATAGTTATTGTACATCTTTCCATACACTTTAAATCCATACCAATAGAACATTCATTAACACTAATTCAATAATAATTCAATAAACATTTATTAAGCACCTACTGTGTACCACATACTATGCTAAGTTTGAGGGATACAAATAAGAAAAAGAGTCCCTACCCTCACAGAGCTTACATCCTAAAGAAGAAAAAGGACCAGAAAAAAGAAACGCAATTAGAGAGGGGGTTAGGAGAGAGGAACCAAGAGGTACCCAGTTCAAAGCTGAAAAGTGTGGGAAGAGGGGGACATAAATTAGTGGCATGGTGTTTCAAGGATCTGAAACCATGCAGAGAAGCTGAGAGAGAATGTGATTACCAGAAAGGCTGTGACCCCTATGTACAGAGGACATTTAGAACTCTACCCTCTAACCTCCACTCAGAGTAAAGAGGCAACTGAGAGTGAGTTGAGAAAGTGTAGAGTATCAAGACCTGAGTCATCCTTTGTAGCAATACTATGTCTCCCCTCATTATTGTAAAGCAACATTGGCTACATCTCCCCCTCTGCATTCTAAGGTTTCCCCTACATGTTGGGTTGTCTTTTGTCTAATGCTATTGGCTTGAGACCCTACTGGGTTGTGTTCCACAAAATGCTAGTCTAATACTCCATCTCCATTTAACCAATTAATAATGATTAGGTTTTTTCATTTATTTGTTTGTTAATTACATTAAATTTCCCATGAATCTTCCTCCCTACCCTGCCCTGCACAAAAGACAACATCATTTGACCAAAAAAAGATATATGTGCATATATTTTTATATATTTTGTATATTTAAAATAAACTATGTCTTTCATGTTTCTATTTATCAGTTCTTTCTTAGGAGGTGGACATTCATGAGTTATTCTTTAAATATTAATTATGTAGTTGTATATAATGTTCTCTTGGTTCTACTCATTTTACTTTTCATAATTTTGTGTAGGTCTCTTCATTTTTTTAATTAATCTGTTCATCGTTTCTTTTTTTTTTCAACCCTTACCTTCTGTCTTAGTGTCAATTTTAAGACAGAAAAGCAGCAAAGGTTAGGCAATTGGAGTTAAGTGACTTGCCCTGGGTCACACAGCTAGGAAGTATCTGGGGCCACATTTGACCCAGGTCCTCCGGATTCCACGCCTGGTGCTCCATCTACTTTGCTACCTAGCTTCCCTGCTCATCCTTTCTTATTGCACAGTAGTATTCCATCACAGTCATATACCACAACTTGTTCATCCACTCCCCAACTGATGGACATCCCCTCGATTTCCAGTTCTTTGTCACTCACAAAGAGAGCTACAGTAAATACTTTAGAACATATGAGTTCTTTTCTTTTTTCCCTGAACACCTTGGGAAACAGTGGTATTTCTGAGTCTAAAGGTATCCACAGTTTTATTACTCTCTGCACATAATGCCAGATTGTTCTCCAAAATGATTTGATCAGTTCATTTGATTGTTTTTACAAATAATTATTTACTTTGAAAACAAAAGAGAATAGAAGCATGTCTCCCCAAAATCTAGGGTGTGCATTCTTTCCTAAAACACTTTCCTAGAGGCAGCATGGTGGTGAAGTAGATAGAGCCCTGGGACAAGAGTCAGGAAGACCTGAGTTCAAATTCGGTCTCAGACATTTATTAGCTGTGCAGCCCTGGGCAAGTCATTTAACTTCAGTTTTCTCACCTTGTCTTTTCTATTTTTATTAATACCTACTCCTCCACAGCTCTTACAAGGATCAAATGAGATAATATGTGTAAAGTACTTAGCACAGTGCCTGGCACATAGTAGGTGCTGTGTAAATGTTAACTATTGCTGTTATTGTTAATTTTTGGTCTCTAGCTCAAATTTAACATATAATCCTGGTCCACCAAGTTCATACCCAAAGTCAGATCTGTGTTAAATGAGTCTTCTGTCCCTTGATTGGGGAATGGTTGAACAAATTGTCATCTATGATGGTGATGGAATATTATTGTGCTCTAAAGAATGATGAACTGGAGGAACTCCATGCGAACAGGAATGACCTCCATGAACTGATGTGGAGTTAAATGAGCAAAACCAAGAGAACATTGTACACAGAAAGTGAAACATTATGGAACAATCAAATGTAATCAATTTTGCTACTATTAGCAATGCAATTATCCAGGACAATCCCAAGGGACTTATAAGAAAGAATGCTATCCACATGGAGAGAAAGAACTGTGGAAGTAGAAACAGAGGAAAAACATATGATTTATCACTTGTTTATATGGGCATGGGATTTGGGGGTTTGGTTTTTTAAAATTACTCTGTTTACAAAAATGAATAATATGGAAATAGGTATCAAGCTATTACACTTGTATAACCCAGTGGGGTTGCTTGTCAGCTCCAGGAGTGAGGAGAGAAGAAAGGAGGGAGAGAACATGAATTATGTAACCATGGGAAAAAATTTTAAATTAAAAAAAATTAATACAAAAAAATGAGTTCTCATCTCAGTTACAACTGGAATGGGTTCTAGATATTGCTACTTGCTCCTTCAGGCATTGATATTGAACTGGCTGCAAAACCCAGCATGCACTTGACTTCTGGACTTTTAGGCCTTGGGCGGACTGCTTCCCTGACAATTTGAAATTTACAATGTCATAGTCATCTCCCTCACCTAAAATGAAAGGATACCAAGGAAAAGAAATGAGATCTATATTCAGTGGATCACATTAGCTTCCACTGGAGAGTGTCCCAAGACCTCTTCCTTCACAGCATTGTCTCTCCCCAAGTATGTCATCAGTCATGAAGTACTCAGATAAGGCTAAAAAGTCAAGCCAAGAGAAAGAGCAAGGTTCTGTTCAGCAAATCGCATTTGAAAGGCCTCCCCAGGCAAACAAAAAGCCTCCTCCTTCCACATGGTTATCAGATGGAAATCAATTAAAAGAATGTCTATCTGTGCTCTAAAATCTCTCCAACAAAAGGACCCATTTGTACAAAAAATATTTATAGCTGCGTTTTTTTTTGTGGTAGCAAAGAATTGGAAACTAAAGGAATGTTCCCCAACTGTTGTGGTATATGATGGTGATGGAATATTACTGTGCTATAAGGAATGAGGAACAGGATGATTTCGGAAAGAGCTGGAAAGACCTCCATGGATTGATGCAGAGTGAAATAAACAGATCCAGGAGAACATTGTACACAGTAACTGAAATATTATGGAATAATCAAATATGATAGACTTTGCTACAAACAGCAATACAATGATCGAGGACAATTCTGAGGGATATATGAAAAAGAATGCTATCCCCCTCCAGAGAAAGAACTGTTGGAGTAGGAATGCAAATGAAAATATATGATTTACCACTTGCTTATTTGGGTATATGATTTGGGTTTTGCTTTTATAAGATTATTCTCTTACAAAAATGAATGACATGGAAATATGATTTGAATGATAATACGTGTACAATCCAGATTGAATTGCTTTTGAACTCCGGGAGGGGAAAGGGAGACAACATGAATCATATAAATTTGGAAAACTTATGTGTAAATTTGTTATTAAAATAAAGATAAAAATAAAATAAAATCTCTCCAACGCATTTCCTTTATATGTCATCATGACTAGGGCATCTAGTGAACTAGTCCAGTAAATAGAGAGTCAAACCTAGAGGTGGAAGGTTCCGGGTTCAAATATGACCTCAGCTACTTCCTTGCTGTGTAAACCTGGGCATATCACTTGACCCTAATTGTCTATCTTTCACTGTTCTTCTGCCCTAGAAGTGATATTTGATATCAATTCTGAGAGGAGGTAAGAGGTTTTTTTTTTAATTTCTAAATTTAAAAAACATGCATCTTGACTTTCCTAGAAGCAGACTCCTTAGATTCTTCCATGAGCAAAATTATTTCAGGGAAACTAGAATGCAAAAAATGGAATAGTGGAATAAGTTGCATTATTCACCAAAAGGCAAAAAAAAAAGGAATGACCTTCATAAAATAGTTAGCTGTATCCTTGTAGTAATAATAACCATTAACAAATGGGCCAACAAAAACAGTGACTTATACTTTGTTGCTAAAAATGAGATAGAAAAACAATATGAAGAACTTGGCAATATTTTCCAAACTAAAATAAAGCAAATACATTGGTACTCAATGACATTAATATGAAGATGAGCATAGTGGAAGACCACAAAACTATGCTTAAAAATATGATTCAGGATCAAGACATGGGAGATATCAATATCAAAGACTTGTCATAGGCTACTCACAAGGCTGGAGAACAAAAAATAAATGTGAATTGTGAAACTTACCGAGCATTTATATCACTATCTATTCTTACTGGAACTTTTGTACCCTACCAACACAGCTTCTAGTGTATGGATGAGGTAATGGCACTTAAAAAAAGAAAGCTAAAAATGCATGCTGGGAAGCAGAAACAAATGCTATTTTTTTTTTATTTTAAACATTATTTTATTTGGTCATTTACAAACATTATTCACTGGAAACAAAGATCATTTTCTTTTCCTCCCCGCCTCCCCTCCCACCACCTTTTCCTCTCCCATAGCCGACACACAATTCCACTGGTTATCACATGTGTTCTTGACTCGAACCCATTTCCATGTTGTTGGTATTTGCATTAGAGTGTTCATTCAGAGTCTCTCCTCAGTCATATCCCCTCTACCCCTGTAGTCAAGCAGTTGCTTTTCATTGGTGTTTTTACTCCCACAGTTTATCCTCTGCTTGTGGATAGTGTTTTTTAGATCCCTGCAGATTGTTCAGGGACATTGTATTGCCACTAATGGAGAAGTCCATCACCTTTGTATCAGTCTCTGTGTACAATGTTCTCCTGGTTCTGCTCCTCTCGCTCTGCATCACTTCCTGGAGGTCGTTCCAGTCTCCATGGAATTTCTCCACTTTATTATTCCTTTTAGCACAAGAGTATTCCATCACCAACATATACCACAATTTGTTCAGCCATTCCCCAATTGATGGGCATCCCTTCGTTTTCCAATTTTTGGCCACCACAAAGAGTGCAGCTATGAATATTCTTGTACAAGTCTTTTTCCTTATTATCTCTTTGGGGTACAAACCCAGCAGTGCTATAGCTGGATCAAAGGGCAGACAGTCTTTTATCGCCCTTTGGGCATAGTTCCAAATTGCCCTCCAGAATGGCTGGATCAATTCACAACTCCACCAGCAATGAATTAGTGTCCCCACTTTGCCACATCCCCTCCAGCATTCATTACTTTCCATAGCTGTCATGTTAGCCAATCTGCTAGGTGTGAAGTGATACCTCAGAGTTGTTTTGATTTGCATCTCTCTGATTATAAGAGATGTAGAACATTTTTTCATGTGCTTATTAATAGTTTTGATTTCTTTGACTGAGAACTGCCTGTTCATGTCCCTTGCCCATTTATCAATTGGAGAATGGCTTGGTTTTTTGTACAATTGATTTAGCTCTTTGTAAATTTGAGTAATTAAACCTTTGTCAGAGATTTTTATGAAGATTGTTTCCCAATTTGTTGCTACCCTTCTGATTTTGGTTACATTGGTTTTGTTTGTACAAAAACTTTTTAATTTGATGTATTCCAGATTATTTATTTTGCATTTTGTAACTCTTTCTAATTCTTGCTTGGTTTTGAAGTCTTTCCCTTCCCAAAGGTCTGACGTATGCTATTCTGTGTTCACCTACTTTTCTTATAGTTTCCTTCTTTATGTTCAAGTCATTCACCCATTCTGAATTTATCTTGGTGTAGGGTGTGAGGTGTTGATCTAAACCTAATCTTTCCCACACTGTCCTCCAATTTTCCCAGCAGTTTTTATGAAATAGTGGATTTTTGTCCCAAAAGCTGGGATCTTTGGGTTTGTCATATACTGTCTTGCTGAGGTCACTTGCCCCCAGTCTATTCCACTGATCCTCCTTTCTGTCTCTTAGCCAGTACCAAATTGCTTTGATGACTGCTCTTTATAATATAGTCTGAGATCTGGGACTGCAAGGCCCCCTTCCTTTGTATTTTTTTTTTCATTATTTCCCTGGATATCCTTGATCTTTTGTTCTTCCAAATGAACTTTGTTATGTTTTTTTTCTAAATCAGTAAAAAAAATTTTTGGAAGTTCCATGGGTATGGCACTAAATAGATAGATGAGTTTGGGTAGGATGGTCATTTTTATTATATTGGCTCATCCTACCCATGAGCAGTTAATGTTCTTCCAATTGTTCAAGTCTAGTTTTAGTTGTGTGGAAAGTGTTTTGTAGTTGACAAATGCTATTTTAAAGACACTCAGGGATTGATGTTCAAGAGTTCCCAGTGAGATATAAAACACTAGGAACTTGGGGCAGCTATGTGACTCAGTGGATAGAAAAATAGGTCAGGAAATGGGAGATCCTGGGTTCAAATGTGGCCACTTTCTAGCTGCATGAAAAATCACTGAATGCCCATTGCTTTGCCTTTGTCACTCTTCTGACTTAGAATCTATATACAGTATTGATTATAAGGGTTTTAAATAAAAAACAACACACTAGTAATGGACTGCTCACAAAATCCCATTAGTTTTGCCAGACTTGTTTTCTTTGGAAAGAAGGCTTATTTGTAATTAGCACACCATTTGCGTGCAAACTGAGCTCCACCAAATTCCGTATAAATAATTCATTTCCCTGTAACCTTGTTTATACTATTAGCTTTCTCGGAATTTTTTTGTGAATCAATGAAGATAACAGAATAAACTTCCAACCTAGTCATTGTCCAAACAAATGGAGTCTGAATTAGAAAGTGTCACATAGTGGAGAAAGAAGAGACCTGAGTGCCAGGTGTCAAAGGATCATTGATTTAGAGTTGGAAGAATTAGGGGGTCAGTTAGTCTGACCCCCTCATCTTATGGACAATTAAACTAAGGCCTATTGAGATTAAGTGAATTAGCCAAGGATACAGAAAAACTAATGATAGAGCAAGAATTCAAACCATGTTCCTTCGATTCCAAATCCAATATTATTTTCAGTATGTTTCATTCCCTTGGGGAAATCACTTCTTCATGTCTCAGTTTCTTCATTTCAGTTCTGGACTAACACCTTCCATAGCTAAAAATCTATTCTAATGGAATTTTCACTTTGCACACATCATATTTAAAGACCATACTAAGAAATTCCAAGCCACCCAAAGGCACTGACCTTATTGTTGTTGTTTGCCAGGTATTTGGATATCGGTAAGTCATTTCTGTTAACTGATTCAGAACAATAGAGAAAACCATGGGTGAGTCATAATAGTAGCCCATTGGAGGAGGGGTTTAGATGGAAAAACAAAAGTCAGGGCCAAGAAAGCAGAACCATACCCCAGAAAAACAAAACAAATCAGTACACCATTTAAAGATGGAGAGGGGAACTGCACAAGGAAATGAGCAGGTTGAATACAGACCAAAGCAAGGTTTTAGAGCTGAAAGGAACTTGGAAAATATCTAACTGATGTCCTAACTTGAAGGTTGAATGGCAGATAGTAAGGACTAGGTTTTGTCAAAGGTCACATAGATAGTAAATATCAGGGCTGGGATTGGAACACAAGTCTTATGGTATCAAAACTATAAATATCTCCACTATACATGCTGACTTTTAGCTAACCAGAAATGTTATGAGTCACTGGTTCAGAAGGACCATGATCCAACCAGAGACAAGCATGTTATCCAGAGATTTGAAAATTGGAACAAAGGACAAGGGGGGTTCAGTGTCTGGAGACAAGATATGAGGAGCTGGAATGGAGGAGTCATGTCACAAGTAATAGAGTTGGGTGAGCAAAAGTTCTAAACTGATTCTATCTCTGAGGACACAAAGAAAGTCACCTGCCAATGGGTGACAAGAATTTAAAGTATTCAGCCAGAAGAGTAGTAATGGGACTGAGTAGATGAAGGGTTCTTAGCCTTTTGGCATATATCATTGCAGACCCTTTGGCAATCTGATGAAACTTATGAAAAGCCTCCTTTTCTCTTCTTAAGAAGGTTTCCTTCCCAAAAGATTTATTTTTTATTTATAATTTAAGGAAATGTTTAATTTTAATTAGAGATTAGTCAAAAGAAAGATGATTTTTTTTCCTAACCAGGTTGTTGGACCACCTGAAATCTACCCACAGATTCACTGGAGATCTGTGGATCCTAGGTTAAGAAATCTTGGACTAGAGCTTTTGATTCTCTCTCTCTTCTTGCTCACAATTACAGACTCACAAATTTGGAAAGGACCTAAATGGTGTGACACGGAAATCACTTTAAAAGACTGATATATATTAATTTAAGGTCGCCAAGGAATTCAGCTATGTAATTCCTAAATGAAAACTCAAGTCAGCAGTCAACCTTTTATGGAGTTTAATTACAAACAGGATGAAGAAAGGTATTAGAGATAGAGAGAGAGAGAGAGAGAGAAAGGGGAGAGAAGGGAATAGGGCTTAAATACCCCTTCTGTTTAGGCTGGGCCAAAAGGCCCAAGCCCTTAGATAGCTGGGGCAAAGAAAGGAGATCAGTCCCTATTACTCACAGTGACCAAAATGGAGAAACAGTCTCAGGGGCCTCCAACTCCAGCTTCCTTCAGAGCCGACTCTCAAAGCACCACCTCTCCAACCAACCCCCCCAGTCCTCAGACCCCTCTATCTTTAAGGAAACCATCCAAGTTCCCTCCCCTCAGTTCTCACATCTACCAATCACTGTCCATGTCTTCCCTGTGCCAATGGTGGCTCTAGCTTAACCCAGGACCGCCCAGAGGTCTGTGGCTTTGCACATGTCTGTTGAAGGTTATATTCTCAATAATTAAATCTTGATCCTTTGCTACAGCCCTTCCTAAATCCTGTTACCCTGAGTAGGGTAGAGATTGGAATAATTAAATTTTGATCTATGCTGCAGCCCTTCCTAAATCCTGTTAGGACTGAGTAGGGTGGAGATTGTAATTTCCAAGACCTGGTTCTGTCATTCCAAGTATCTCTATTGTATAAATTCTAAAATCAATCATGACTCAAAGAAATTCCTGTTCTATGCTTAAGCATAGGTCAAAGCCCTTTCCATTGTTCAGCAAAAGGTTTCTGTCCTCAAGTAATCTTAAGAAGGGAGGAGGAGGAACCTCCCATGCCAATGGGGTTCACATTCCAAAAGAGTTCCCACTATCAATAGGAAATTTTTCAAGTATGAAATTTCCCAATAGTGAAATTTCCAACATTTATAAGTCTAAGAAATTTTAAGGTTTACAATGGTCAACCAATGGAAGCTACAACAGAATAAGACAAATCGAACAAGTGATTATCTGGGCTAGCGGGAAAGAACTCCAGTGAGAGAGAAATCAATCCTTCCTGAAATAATCCATCCCACTACACTTAGCATAGTGTTTGGTACAAAATAAGTACTCAATAAAAGCTTCCTTCTTTCTTTCCTTCCATCCTTACATTCCCTCTAGATGCAACTTTGGAAAGAAGAAAATAGATGTCTAGTTCTCTGACAAATTCTTTTCTAGCAATGTTGTATGGTTGTTGTTTTTGTTGTTCATTTGGGTCTGTCTCTTCATGGCCCTGTGGACCCTAGCATGCTAATACTGTTCATAAGGTTTTCTTGGCAAAGAAACTGGGTTAGTTTTCCATTTCCATTTCCATTTCCAATCCTCTAGTGGATTAAGGCAAACAGGGATTGACTTGCCCAAGGCCACACAGCTATTTAGTGTCTGAGTCCAGATTTGAACTCAAGTCTTTCAGACTCCAGATCCAGCTCTCTAGCCATGGAGATACCCACTAAAGCAAAATAAATACTATATTTAGATTCAAGGGGGCAGCTGGGTAGCTCAGTGGATTGAGAGCCAGGCCTAGAGACAGGAGGTCCTACGTTCAAATCTGGCCTCAGACACTTCCCAGCTGTGTGACCCTGGGCAAGTCACTTGACCCCCATTGCCTAGCCCTTACCACTCTTCTGCCTTGGAGCCAATACACAGTATTGACTCCAAGACAGAAGGTAAGGGTTTAAAAAAAATAAAAATAGATTCAAAATAACTAGGTTCGACTTCTGGGTAAACATGGCGGTAGTCTAGATGCAGGACTCTTCCTCTCCTCACAACCCCCAGATATAGACTACCTCAAAAAAAAAAAAATACATAAGAACGAAGGGACTCTACAGTCAGGCACAGCATTGAAGGTATGTAGGATTTGGGCATTTCCACACTATAACGGAGTGAAAAAGCTCCCACCAAAATGCGAGCTTATCTACCCTCCCCCACCCCACCTACCAAGCCAGAGTCAGAGCCAGCGCACACCAGAATCAGTGAATGATTGAGGGGCACCTCTAGAGCTAGTGAGGGGCACCTCTAGGTCCTTGGGAACTGACTAAGACCACCAAACCCAGTCTGGGTTTGTGGTCACTTGGCCGGAGAAAGAAAGAAAGAAAGAAAGAAAGAAAGAAAGAAAGAAAGAAAGAAAGAAAGAAAGAAAAGAAAGAAAGAAAGAAAGAAAGAAAGAAAGAAAGAAAGAAAGAAAGAAAGAAAGAAAGAAAGAAAGAAAGAAAGAAAGAAAGAAAGAAAGAAAGAAAGAAAGAAAGAAAGAAAGAAAGAAAGAAAGAAAGAAAGAAAGAGAGAGAGAGAGAGAGAGAGAGAGAGAAAGAAAGAAAGAAAGAAAGAAAGAAAGAAAGAAAGAAAGAAAGAAAGAAAGAAAGAAAGAAAGAAAGAAAGAAAGAAAGAAAGAAAGAAAGAAAGAAAGAAAGAAAGAGAGAGAGAAAGAGAGAAAGAAAGAAAGAAAGAGAGAAAGAGAGAGAGAGAGAGAGAGAGAGAGAAAGAGAGAGAGAAAGAAAGAAAGAAAGAAAGAAAGAAAGAAAGAAAGAAAGAAAGAAAGAAAGAAAGAAAGAAAGAAAGAAAGAAAGAAAGAAAGAAAGAAAGAAAGAGAGAGAGAGAGAAAGAGAGAGAGAGAGAGAGAGAAAGAGAGAGAGAAAGAGAGAGAGAGAAAGAGAGAGAAAGAGAGAGAGAAAGAGAGAGAGAAAGAAAGAAAGAAAGAAAGAAAGAAAGAAAGAAAGAAAGAAAGAAAGAAAGAAAGAAAGAAAGAAAGAAAGAAAGAAAGAAAGAAAGAAAGAAAGAAAGAAAGAAAGAAAGAAAGAAAGAAAGAAAGAAAGAAAGAAGGAAAGAAGGAAAGGAGGAAGAGAAAGAAGGAAAGGGGGAAAGGAAAAAGAGAGGAAAAGGGAAAGGGGAAATAGAAGAAGGAAAGGAGGAAAAGGAGAAAAGAAGGAAAGAGGAAAGGAGAGAGGAAGAAGGGGGTAAGGAGAAGGAGAGAAAGAAGGAAAGAAAGGAGGATAAAAAAGAGAAAGAAGGAAAGGGGGAGAATCTATCTTGGGATGGATTTTGTGTGTGTTGCCCCTGATATCAAATTTAATTCAACATGAAAGGCATCTTCAACTCACCATGCTCACAAAGCAAGGGAAAGTCTTCTGGTCCTGTGGTGTAATAAATAACCCCTCATTATCTGGAAACATGACTCCTCAGCAAGCAGAGCCATTTGGTAACCGCAGCCCCACATGGCAGAAGCCTTCCTTGTGAAATCTGGGACATTCGGGCCTCTTCCCTTTGGAAAGCAATTAGTGGAATGGAGCCAACCCAGTCTGGGTTTGTGGTCACTTGGCCGGGCCTTGAAAAGAGCTGCTCAGCTCTCTGAGAAAACAGCCCAGCCCTGAGAATCTCAAGCAGCAAACAGCTCCATGTGGTCTGGGGGACCCGCTCAATGGGATCACCATTTAGTGAAATTTAAGACTCCTCTAGAGAGATTGCAGATGGATGCAGCTGAAGCTTCCCTGCTCAAATTCAGGGCCTTTCCAAGCTTCTGAGGGTTCTCCTTGACCGCCTTCTCCCTTTTCCATTTTCCCCCTCTGCAGGAAATGTTTCCTTGGAAGGAGAAAGGGATTGTAGGGGTCTCTCTTCATCTGTAGGGACTTGCAATTGTGAAGCCCATGGTATTTAGAACATTTTTAGCTAGCAGGTCAAACCACCAGCCCCGAGAGTGAGATTCTTCCCTGGGATCTGGACCCTGTCCTTGCACTTCAAAATAAACACCTCCAACCCACTCCACAGCTGTCAGGCGCTTAGAAGGCACATTAGGGAGGATCAGCCCAGGCTGGCTGAACAGATTCCTCACTTGTGCTGCAAAGACCCAGGGCATCCACCTAACCACTGTAACAGTTAAAATTAGTTTCTCTGCTAAAAGTATTATATTTTTATTTTTAGAGGTTTATTAAAGATTAAGAAATAAAGAAAATACAAAATAAGAAAGCACGTGCAACCTACATCTTGCCTGCTAGGTGGAGCGGCATGTGCCTAGAAGTGGAAGCCGAGAGAGAGTGGCGAAGTAGGCAAGAGAGTCAGTTTAAATACAAATTGTGTTCCTGCACTCAGGTGAGGACTCAGGGTGATATTATAGGGAATTCTGGGAACTACCAAGGACTTCTGGGAATTGAAGTCTGGGGTTCAAATCTCCATTTTACATTCCCCCTATTTGATCATTATTGAGAAGTTTCCCCAAAAAGGATCATGAAAACATAATCAATTTAAAGATTACAATAATTTGAGGATAAGAGGGAAAAAGAACAAAACCAATAATTGCTGGACACATTGACAAAAAGCCAGTTAGGAGGCAGTCCCTTTTGGCATGAAAGTATACATACAAATAAATGTTCAATCAACCACACCAAAAATTCATTCTTGATCTTCTCGTGCAGCTTGTGATCTGGAGGCATCTTCATGGTGTCTTCTCCAAACAGTTCAGTTTCTGGATTCAGAGAGGTATCATGTTTCTTTAACCTAAAATTCTTCTTAAAAGGAATTTGAACTTTGCAATTTAAAATAATAATATTTTACATTTCCCCCCCTTGAAGAGGGTGATTGAAAAACACAGGATCACTTAGGGATGCATGGCTGAGTTGTGAGGTATATGAATCAATTGGTAAGAGAAATTAAAAATACATCAGAAAAATCCAAATAAAAAAGAAAATTTCTGGATGAAAATATAGACTATCAAAGTCTTATGTGTAAAAATTCCAAGTAAAGGAAAAGTAAATCTATAACAAGTCCTTGAATCAGGGCTCAATTAAAATGATCTAAGCAATGATGCATTTACCCAGTCAGTAGCCAGGACTACAGAAAGTTTGCCACACTATGAAAGACAGAAAAGGGACCAGATTATAGAAGCCAAGTAGGAGCCAAGTTAGGGATACTCATCTATAAGTAGTTTCGAGTGAGTGTGGATACAAGGAAGGCCTATGTCTTAATGTATGTTAAGCATTGCAACTTGAGTCTTCACACCAGGTTCAAGTCCTTTGTATTGACTTAGAAGTGCATCAATCCTTCCTGGATTGGTTTTTTGGCCCTGTGCAATGGCTCTTTTGTATACCTTGTCCTGGAATCAGACAGAATCACTAAGCAAAGTCCCATAATTTTTTTAAACAATTAGTGGCATCTTTTTTATAGTCTCAAACTTTTGGGGCATGCATTGACATTATAGCAAATGTATTTTAAACTTATACTACTGCTAAATCAAAAAGTTAAAGAAAATCTTAATGCTGGTGACATGTGCTTCAAATTTTAAAAGGAGAGAAAAAATTAAAAAAAACTGAAATAGTATATTGCACATGCAAGAAAAATATAATAATAAAAGAGTTTTAAAATTCAAAAATATAGCTTATAATCATTGACACACTGTGTCAGCTAAGAAAATATAGAATACAAGGCTTTCTCACCAAAAATGAGATCCATTTCCTCTTCATATCTGGTCATGATCCACTGTGAGTACAAGCAAATGAATTTAACAAGGTAACAGATTTTTTTACAGTAGTACAAATATGTAAGTATCAATATCTCCATAGGGGAGACCCAACTCACCATTTAAAATAATAATATTTTACATTCCCCCCCTTGAAGAGGGTGATTGAAAAACACAGGTCCAGGTGAAAAATCCCTAACTGAAGCATGACACCCGCCTCCACCTGGCGAGGTGATGATGGATGCAAGATCCTTCAGAATAAGACAACATTTGCAGATATAGCCAATGTGGGACTTTGTTTTACTTTCTATGAATATTTGTCACAAAGTTCCAAGTTTGGTTTTCACTGGGGAGCTATAAGGAAAGAAAATAAATGCTTATTAGTTAAACTCCATAAATTTTTTTACTAGAAAAAGTGAAAAATATTTGAGGTTTTGGTTCATCTTTTTAACTGACAACAGACAGATGCCATGGAAAAGGTCATTAATTTGTAGATAGAGGATTGAGATTTAAAACCATTCTCTGCCCACTTACTACTCACGTGACCTTGGGCAAGTCAGTTTCTACTTTGGGGTCTTAGTTTCCTTATCTGAAAAACAAGGGGAGGAAATTAGCTGATCTCTAAGGTCTTTTCAAGTTATAATGCTATGCTCCCATGATTGATGCAAGCAAACTACATCCATCAGAGTATCACATCCATATCATCAGAAATAATAGTCCCAACATGCAATATGAGTATCAGACCACACCTGATGGCCCTACTTCCAGCACCCCATTTTACAGGGGCCATTAGTGAATAAGAGTCCCCAGAGAAAGGTGCCGAGGACAGTGAGGAATCTGAAAACTACACCATAACTACTTGAAGAGACTTGGAATGCTTTGCTTGGAGATGAGAAGACCAATAATAATCCTAGCTCACATTTGTATAATGCATTATGGTTTACAAAGAACTTCATCTACACAGTTCCATTCAATCCTCATAACACATCTCATCAGGCAAATGCTTTTTTTTTTCTTTTAACCCCCATTTTACAACTGATGGGTTGAGGTTAAGTAGCTTGCCTGGGATCATGTGGCATATAAGTATCAGATAAAAGACTTGAACCCAGGTCTTCCTGACCCTCAGTCAGGAGTTTTTAATCTTTCTGTGTGTCATGCACTTCTTAAGCCATGCAGTGAAAGCTATAGACTGCTCAGAATATTTTGAAATAATTGAAGAAAATACTAAGTTTTAACTAGAGATCAATGAAAATAACAGTGTCATTTTTTTCCTCATCCAAGGTCCCAGACCCCCTGTTCCCACCCTCCATGAAATCAGTCTTCGGAAGCTCTAAAGGCTCATGGAACCAGGTGAAGAATCTCTACTCTAAGTCTATCCCCAGGTTCCCCCTCTAAAAAGAGCTCAATGGTTGGGCTCTCATATAGATAAAGAAACTCCCTTGGAAGTAAGGGGAGAATTTTTAGTGAGGCAATGTTCAGCTTGACATAAATTAAAAAAAAATGAACTTTCCAACAGCTGTAGTCTCCAACAATGGTTGTGAGGTAATGAACTCCCCATCACCAGGAGCATTCAACCAAAGTCTGGATGATTATCCGTCATCTGCACAAGAGACTCTTGCTGTTAGTGGTCAGTTGAACCTAGATGACTCCTGAGGTTCTAACTACATTTTTCTTGTAATAGAGAAACTGTCATTGCCAATTTCATGTTGGTAAACTCTAAAATAAATAAAATATAAATAAATATAATGCTTCCTAAAAATTAAAAAATGTTTCCATTAAATGAAATATACTGTAACTCTGAATATCATAGGTTGAAATTATTTTCTTTGAAGTATATCATAACTGCTTATAATTTCTGACCTTGCCTGTTCAAAGTTTAGCAGATTTTTTTAAGTCTTGTGACATTTATGAGAAGCTTTACTATATGCAGGTGTTACCCACTCGACATTCCCAACCCTCCTCACCCACCCCCAAGAGAAAATAATTGTGAGAAACTGCCAAATTTGAGCTTCCCATCCAAATAATAGCCACTGGTGTCTGAAGCTACTCAGGGCATTGAATGAGTGCCAAGTGAAGTTGACCCAAAGACCAGTTCCGAAAGCCTTGCAATGAGCTCAGCCACCTGTGTCAGTATTCTCCAGATCTTCAGGACTACATCAAAGAGATTTTCTTTCCTAATAAATTACTTTTAAAGCCAAACGTTTCCTCTACAAAAGCAAGAACAACCCAGCTTCAAATCACCTTGCTTCCAGAGATTCTCTACTGCCTTTCTACCTTCCTCTCACCCCAATCCCTTTGGCCCCAGATCCAGAAGGTCATCGTTGGCCATAGAGACATGGAGAGTCATCATCGGTCCAGAGGGAACAAGATGTAGTTACAGTCCCATAACCTTTCTCCATCATTTTGGGACCAAATTGCCCAGTCAATATCCTTCACTCTTACCTATCATGACTTGTTCTCGTCTTTTACTTTTAAGGACTGACCACATAACCACCCATTTGGAGAGCATCTACTACAGAATATTGGAGACTCATCAGAGAGATGGATCAACTCTCTCCAGCCTCTAAACTCAAACCCAAGGCGATGCTGCAAAATCTAAGGTGAGATGGAAGCTGTGCCTGGAACAGCAGTCAATCAAATCAAGTCACAGGCACAGAAGAGAAAAAGGACACATATTTCCCATCCCCAACCCCAGGTTTGAACTAATTTTATTTGGGGATTCAGGTGTGGCCACCCTCCTTATTATTTCTGTGGTCACTCCTCTAGTCTCTTCCATGTTCATAGCCAATCAAACTTCTTTCTTGGGGAGACTTGTTTCTCCTGATTCCTAAGCACCTTTCTCAATTCTCTCCTGAGAGCAGAGCTCAAGTTTTCAACTAGTTCTTTGGCCAATGAAATTAAAGCATGGATACTACCTTGAATGAGGGTTGAGGAAACATATGGAGGAAAGTGTGATAGAGTCCAGCACCCTTAGGGACCAAGTCTACACCCTTAGAGCTTCTGAGGTTGGATGTATACACCCATATCTGTTTACTGTGTGATTTATACACACATCTGTGTTTACATATATTGTATGTGTGTACCTCTAGATGTACATACACATGTACATGTGGGGATATGTGGATACAACTATATTGTATATGTATACTTATATAATCTTTAATATAGTGGATAGTGACCTTCCCAGGGCATATAGACACTTGTACATACCCCAGTCCTACATAAGCTCCTTGTTGCCAGCAGAACTGGAACCAAGACATGAGGATATAGTCATCATGAACATAATTACCCAAATTCCTGATGCTCTAATATTTGACTGGTACCTACCCTAGCTACGTGAATAAAACATTGGATTTGGAGTCAGGAGATCAGAGTTCAAATCCAACTATATGGCCCAAGGCAGTTTGTTTAACCTCTGCCTGCCTCAGTTTCCCATCTATAAAATGAGGATAATATTAGCACTCCTCTTCCAAGTTAATTGTGAGAATAAAATAACATTTGCAAAGTGCTTTAAAAACCTTAAAATGCTATACAAATGCTATTGTTATTTTTGCAGTTTTATTCCCATTGTGGGTTTTTTTTAGCTGACTCCAAATTTCTTGGGTCTTGACAACATACATCCCTTCCCTAATTTTGGATAATATGGTATTGTCTGACTTAAAGGTGATTGAATTGTTTTAAAATGTTTCAGCCAGGAAAGCCTGAGTTCAAATTCCCCCTTTGATATTTAGATCACCTAAATGTGTGACCATGACAAATCAATTATTTCTCTCTGCCCTGCCAGTTTCCCTGTGTATAAAAAGGAGATAATGATGGTCCCTGCTGAAATTCTCATGGACTGGCTTTCTCACAGGGTTTCTGTGAGGATCTAATGAGATAACATCAACGTTAGCTAGTATTATTCCCATTTCCCAGATCAACTGTGATTTCAGGAAGGTTATTGGCTTGCCTAAAGACATAGAACCAGAATGGTTTAACTAGACAAAATGAAAGACATGCTGAAGCACAGTGTAGAAGAGAGCAAAAAAAGGAGTTAAGAATAATTAGCATTAAATAGAGTCTACTATGTTCCAGTGCTAAGTATTTCTACAAATAGTCTCATTGCTACTTCTAACATTCATGGGAGGTAGGTGTCATTATTATCTCCATTTTTCAGATTGATTCATTCATTCAATAAGCATTTAGTAAGGATCTACTATGTTCCATACACTGTGCTAAGTATTTTTACAAATATTGTCTCATCTTTACAATCATGGGAGGTGGATGCCACTATTATCCCCATCTTACAGATTCAGTCATTCATTCAATAAATATTTATTAAAGACTTACTATGTTCCAGGTACTGTGCTAAGTATTTTTACAAATATTGTCTCACTGGATGCTCCTAACCATCATGGGAAGTAGGAACTATTATTACCTTCATTTTACAGATTCATTCATTCATTCAATAAACACTTATTAAGGACCTACTATTTTCCAGGATGTTCTTAGCACAAACTTACAAATATTATCTTATTTGATCCTCACAACAACCCAGGGAGGTAGGTGCTATTATCCTCCTTTATAAATTGAGTAAATTTAGGCTGGCAGAAGTTAAGTGATTTGCCCAGGGTCACACAGCTAGTAATTGTCTGAGTTTTCTCGATTCCAGACCCAGCACTCCATATACTTGGAAGCCTGCCCAGCTTCCTCTATGATCTGGTCAATCTTCCACCTCCCTAGAATGTTGCACTCCCTTCGCTCCAAATCCTACCCAGCAGCCAGTGCTGAAGTTTTGTTCAACTCAGTGTTCCATGACTATACTATACCCATAGTTCCACTTGCATCATTTTCCCAGGGTTCCCCATGCTTAGGATATACTCTCCCTTTATCATCACCTTTTTCCTGTTCTACCCACCCTTCAAGATCCAGCTGAAGGGCCACCTTTTGCACAAAGTGTGCTTCCACTTAATCAAACATGAAAAACCCTGGATTTACAGAAAAGACAAATGAACAGATTATTGGATTAGCAAAACATGTGTCAGGTTAGAAGAGGAATCAGAGAGAAGTCCTTTACATAGCAAACTCCCCGTGTGATATAAGTATGACAGTTTCATCTGCAACTTTTCAGGAAAACATCCGTCCTAGGTGAAATACACCTGCAGAATAGTTTTTGCCTGAGTTTGGGGATCCCCACAATACTCAAGCGCGAACTGCTCTGAGCAAACACAAAACCAACATCCAGGTCCTTCCCTCACCCCTCACCCTGAATCCAACATAACCCAGTAGTGTAGACGAAGTAATAATCAGTCACATTCTTGTGGACGCCAAATGGTTGTTTCCATTCTCGTGCCTGGGACTTACAAATGGTACCATTGAAAGATGGTCTTCGTCTGCCCTCTGGTGGCTATTGGTGAAACTGAGTAGAAGATGCAAACGATGCAACTTCAGAAAGACATAAAGGCAAGTGTACCGGATGGATGGGGGATGTTGGTACAATCGCTTCATTCTACTTTTGAGGAAACTGTCCATTTGTGTATGGTCTGCAAGCTCGATAAAGTTTTATTATATTTTAAAATGTAAAAACCATTCTTAGCTCAGGGGCTATCTGACTCTAATAACTCCTGACTTAGAGGAAAGCAAAGATGATATGTTTATCAAAAATGCACATTAAGCAAATCTAGAGAAAATGTCGAACACTAATTAAACAAGCTGGAATATCCAAAGAACTCAAAAGACTAGAATGATCAGTTGAAACTGTTAAGATGACATTTAGGAAGTAAATATGTCATTGCTTACATTTGAGGGTTTTTTTTTTGTTTTCTTCTTTAAATATTTCAAAGATTTAAATATTTATTCAAATATTTTTTTAAAAGAGTATAGGTTAGGCATAGTGAAACATGGCTTCCAGTTGTCTTTTTTTAAAGGAATTGGATCATATAGTGAACATTAGTCAACAATGTGAAATTGTAGCAAAAAATAGCCAATGTGATTCTCAGAGGATCACAAGTATAGTTCTGGAATGGACTCAAAGATCATCTAAAAAAACAATTAAAAAAAATATCCTTCTCCCTGTTCTGAAGGTAGACTATATCTAGTTGTTGTAGCTTCATTGTGAATTGACTATAGGCAGGTTGTCTCTATGGGCTCTGCAATTCAATGTCATTTAATCTCTACTGGAGTTCATTGTAATATTGCATTCTATTATGGTGCTAAAAAAACACTCTAAAGAAAAGGACATTTTATATTATTTGTCCAAAGAGTTTACTAAATTGTTCATCCACATCTATAGTGGTCTGGCAAAGGTTAGTTGCAGTCTCATTTTTTTATAAAAAAAAAGGTTTAACCTTTATTTTAAATGATAAGGTTTTTATTTTTATTATCTTTTCCCCAATTACATGTAGATACAATTTTTAATAATCATTCTCTGACATTTTGTGATCTATGTTCTCTCTCTCCCTCCTACCTCTCCCCCCTTCCCTAAATGGATATAGGTCATATGTATCATGCAATATATATTTCCATATTCATCATGTTGTAAAAGGAAACACATATTGCTTATACAAGAAAAAACTCATGAAGGAAATAAAGTGGAAAATGGTATGATACAATCTGCATTCAGATTCCATCAGTTCTTCCTCTAGAAGTGGTTAGCCTTTTTGTTCATGAATGCCATGGAGTTGTCCTGGATCCTTGCATAGTTTATAATAGTTAAATTGCTCGTGGTTGATCATTATACATTATTACTGTTACTGTGTACAGTATTCTCCTGGTTCTGCTCATTTCACTTTGTAGCACTTCATATAAGTCTTTCCATGTTTTTTGTGATCATCTTGTTCATCATTTCTATGGGACAAGAGTATTCCATCACAATCATAAACCACAACTTGTTCAGCCATTCCCCAATTGATGGGCATCCCTTCAGTTTCCAGTTCTTTACTACCACAAAAAGAGCTGCTATAAATCCTTTTATGCAAGTAGGTCCTTTTCTCCCATCTTTGATCTCTTTGGAATAGAAACCTATTAGTGGAAAATCCAAAATGAATAGTGATTACAACTACACCTTACATTGTGGCCTCAGGAAAAAAAATTATAACGATATATCATAGTAACCAGGAGGGTCCAATAGAGAGAAGACTAGGTCCTAGAGTCATAAAGATCTGAATTCAAATGTAGCCTCTGACACTCACTAGCTGTGTGACCCTGTGTGAATCACTTCACCAGTCTGTCACAGTTTCTTCTTCTGTAAAATGGGGATTACAATAGTCCCTATCTCTCTGGGTTGTTTTGAGCATCAAATGAGATAATTGTAAAGAGTTTAGCAGTGTCTGTAACATAATAAGTGCTATATAAATATTAGTTATCATTAATATTGTTATTATTATTCACCTGGGGCACTGAGTAAGTCACTTCACCTTTGTCTGCCTCAAGTCCCTTATCCATAAAGTAGGTATAATAACCCTGGGAGAAGGATAAAATCTTTAAAAAAAAAAATTAAGAGATGTCTAAGCTTTCTGCCTATGACTTCAGCTCCTACCAATAGTGTTCCCATGAGTGTAGGGAGATCTCTTGTACCCCAGCTTCATTAGCTGTGAATAGTGTTAGATTTAAAATAGTTTTGAGCATTAAATAGTTGTAGATAAGAGAGTGGGAGCCATAAACTGTGATAATTAAAATGTTTGGGAGCAAGGGAAATATATATAACAATTATGACCGCTGAAATATGTTTTCTACTGTGTCTTGGGTTTATATAAATATAAGATGGTCGCCAGGGAATATATTCCCAATTTATGAATATGCCCAAGCCAACTGGGTTTTATAGAGACATTTAATTTATAATACACTGATTAATCAATAGAAAAAGAGAGAAAGGAAGAAAGAAATAAGAATGAAGGGCCTCAAGCCAATAAGGCCTAGACCTCAGTCCTAAGAGATAAATCAGTCAGTTGGTTTTTTCACTCACCCAAGATCTCTCTAGGTAAGGCTTCTCATGCTAACCTCAGGCTCCACCTTCAAGAGAGCCTCCTTTCAAGAAATGTTTCCAGAGAATCCTCCTCCTGACTCCTCCTAAGTTCTCCTTCCACAGCCTCCTTCAAGACCTCTCCCTCCAGGACCTCTCTCCTCTCAGACCTCCTTCAGAGCATCCCTCTCTCCTCCAGTCCTCAGACCCCGCTATATTTAAGCAAACAATCTAAGTTCCCTCCCCTCAGTTCTCACATCTACCAATCACTGTTGATGTCTCCCCTGTGCCAATGGTGGCTCTAGCTTAACCCAGGACTGCCCAGAGGTCTGCCCTTTTGCACATGTCTGTTGAAGGTCATATTCTCAAATAATTAAATCTTGGTCTTTGCTGCAGCCCTTCCTAAATCCTGTTACTCTGAGTAGGGTGGAGATTGTAGTTTCCAAGACCTGGTTCTGTCATTCCAAGTATCTCTATTGTATCAATTCTAAAATCAATCATGACTCAAAGAACTTCCTGTTCTATGCTTAAGCATAGGTCAAAGCCCTTTCCATTGTTTAGCAAAAAGTTTCTGTCCTAAAGTAGTCTTAAGTAGGGAGGAGAAGGATCCTCCCATGCCAAGGAGTTTCACATTCCAATAGAGTTCTTACTATCAGTAGGAAATTTTTCAAGTATGAAATTTCCCAATGGGGAAATTTCCAACATTCATAAGTCTAAGAAATTTTAAGGTTTACAATAGTTGGATTAGCTTTGACCCAGAAATTTTTATTTCAGAAGTTATCATCACAAATATATAAACTTATCCCCTTAACACTCAAGTTATTTTTCTAAAGCACAGGTCTCATCATGTCACCACTCTCCTCACCAATCAATAAACTTCAGTGACTTCCTATTGCCTCCAAGATCAAACACAAAATAGTCTGTTTGGTATTCAAAGCCCTTCATAACCCAGACCCCTCCTACCTTTCCAGTCTTCTTTTATCTTATTCCCTAACACATATTATTTGATCCAGTGACACTGACCTCCAGATTGTTGAGGAAACAAGACATTCCATCTCTCTGGGTATTTTTGCTGACTGTCCCCCATGTCTAGAATGTTCTCCCTCCTTACCTCTTCCTGCCCACTTTCCTGGATTTCTCCAAGTCCCAACTAAAATCTCATCTTTGACTGGAAACCTTCTCCAACTCCTCTTAAATTCTAGCATCTTTCTGTGTTAATTAATTCAAAATATTTTTATTATTGTTGAGTTGTTTCATTTCAGTCTTATCCAACTCTTTATGACCCCATTTGGGGTTTTGTTGGCAAAGATACTGGAGTGGTTTGCTATTTCCTTTTCCACCTCATTTTACAAGTGAGGAACTAAGGCAAACAGGGGTAAGTGACTTGCCTAGGGTCACATAGCTAGTGTCTGAACTCAAATCTTCCTGACTCTAAAACTGGCACTCTATCCACTGCACCACCTAACTGCCCTACTTTCTCTGTATCTGTTTGGATATTGTCTCCCCTGTTAGATGATAAGGTCCTTGAGAACAGGAACTGTCTCTGGTCTCTTTTTGCATCCCCAGCACTTAGCACAGTGCCTGGGAAACAGTAGATGTTTAATAAAAGTTTTTTTGAGTGAGTCCTTGAACATAATCCTCCACTTCCATTGCTCTGCCTCAATTGGTCTCTGGGAAGGACAAAGGATTAGTTTCAGAGCTTAGCCCAGTTCCCATAGAGCAAAGTCCCCATTCCAAGTCCAAAATACCCCCTTAGGGTCATTTCCCAGATACCCATTCTCAGCTCTTCCATACTAGGATGGCTGACTGTACATGCCCTACCTATGATTCTGGTTCCAAGTTCACCAGAATTCGAATCTTTGTTCCATGAGGATCATCTCTGGCTCCTGAAACGGAGAAGGACAAACAACTCAAAACAAAATTTAAAAAAAAAAAACAAACCACCTGGATTGTTTCTCAGGCCAAGGGTAAAAGAGGGAGCAGAAGAAGAAAAAGTCTTTCCCCCTCTCTTCTTTTCAGTTCAGGCAACTTCTAGAAGCTCGGATAAAAACTGACCAAAAGCCCAAAGCAGGAAAAAAAAAGTTGCAGTTAGGTCTCAACAGCCATAAAGACTTGGGAGTCACGGAAGAGTTTATCTCCGCCCATATCTGAAGAGACACAGCAGATTCCATGTTAGGTAAACTAGGCATGCTCAGAAGGACCCCTAAGGGTGTTTCCATGTTAGGCAAAATGAACATATCCACAGAAATCAGGGTTATTATTAATTTTTATTTAATTAATATTACTAATGCTTTATCAATCATAATAACAGGTACATGGCACTTACTATGTGCTAGGCACTATGCTAAGCATTTTACAATTATTAATCTTTTGATCCTGAAAATAAACTTAAAAGATAGATATTTTTATTCCCATTTTACAAATGGACAAACTGAGGCAAACAAGTTGCTTTCTCATGATCACATAGCCAGTAATAAATGTAAAAACACTGGTAGGGGTTCTTAAAACTATGGCTTGGAAAGGATTATGTCCTAAAAGATGCAAAAATCTTGAGGTAGCTTCCAAGGGTCCCATGGTAGGTTGAAGGGAAGATTAACTGCTAAACAAATTACAGACTTATAATTTTTTTCCTAAGCAATATGCTCAGTATTTATTACCAACTGGGATAGCTATTAAGTGCTTTTCATGGTGAATAAGCTTAAATCTCACTATATGCATCATATGCCATCACAAATAATAATTGTCATTATTACTACTATTATATTGTTGCTTTTCAGTCATTTCTAACTCTTTGTGACCCCATTTGGGGTTTTCTTGGTAAAGAACCTGAACTGGTTTGTCATTTCCTTCTCCAGCTCATTTTACAGATGAGAAAAACAAAGCAAACAGAGTTAAGTGACTTGCTCAGGGTCATACAATTAGTAAATATCTGATGCCAGATTTGAACTCGGGAAGATCAGTCTTCCTGACTTCAGGAACAGCACTCTATCTACCATACCACCCGGGTGCCCCTAGAGTTCAATCTACTTAGCCCTATATTCCAGGACCTCTGCATTCTGGCAACACAAATTTACAATGGATTACTCTTCTCCATGTATTCTATCATCCAGCCCAAATGGACAACTTGCCCCCTCTGAAATATGCCCTCCACTTAGAAACTTTTTCTCCCTTACCCCAAAAATCTTCCCTCTCCACCTTACACTGATGAATTCCTCCCAGTCCTAGAAAGTCCATCTCTGCCCTCCTCCTATAACTGGAATGACCCATTTCCTGAACAGCTAGGAGCACAGCTGTTCCAGGGACACTTCTTTTTCTTGGGTTTTCCATTAGAAACCTGAATGTCCTTCATTGATGAGTCCCATGTGTCCCTAAGGACAGGAAAAGATTTCTCCCTCATTTTTCATTTTGAAATATTCACTGGAGGGAAACCACAAGGGGAGAGCAGATAGTTTGCAATAAATAAAGAACCCTGACATCTAGGTTAGCCCTGCTTAGGGTCTCCTCTTCCCAGTTTTACAGTCAATTTCTTCTACAGAAAAGTAAAAGAAAGTGGAAATGTAGATTATTTTATTTATTTATTTTTATATATATATAAAATCTATTTATTTAGATATTTTTATTTTTATAAATGTATATATTTATTAAATTTTATATACAACATAGATTTTAAATTTAAATATTTCTGTAAAATATATTACATTTTATATGTATATATTTATTTTAAAATTATTTTACATTTTTATAAATTTGTTATTTATATGTGTATTAAACTTTATATACATTTTAGATTGTAAATTTAAATATTTCTATTAAACATATTAAATGTTATATTTATTTAAAATTATTTTATATTTTATTTATAAATTTAGTATTGATTTATTAAATTTTATATGCATTTTTATTTTAAATTTAAATTTATTTATATTTATATAAAATCTATATGCTTATTAAGATTTATATATTTATTTAAATTTTATTTTGTGCTTTTATTTCAATTAATGGATTTATTAAAACCTGCCATTTAGATTTTTCTCTCGGTAATTGACTCTGCTAAAGTTCTCCAACATTTCACTCCAATATGGGAACACATTGGGTTGTTGTTATTTTTTTTTTAATAAACTGATTAAACACCAACATAAAATATTGTACCCCAGATCGTAGTTGCCAGCTCGAGGAGGGAGAAGGGAAGGGAAGGAGGGAGGCAATTTGGATCTTATAACTTTGGAAAACCTAAGTGGAAATTTGTTATTACACGGAATCGGTAAAAATAAAAATTAATTTTTAAAAATTGTACAAAAGAGTCGTCACTTTGGTACAGTGCAATAATACCGGATTTCGAGTCAAGTTCAGATTCCAACTTTGCCATGGGGCAAACTTTGTCGAATCAAAAAACCACTTGGCGCCTGGTTCCTAATATGTAAAATGGGCAGGCTTGGACTGGATGAACCCAAAGGTCTCCAGACTTTATCGCAGGCAAAGAATGAAGGGGGTTCTATTGCCTGATAGAAAGCATGATGAACTTCATCACTAGCTGGGAAGTCGGATAAAGATTTTTAGGCAAACTTAGCTCTTTCTAGCCTTGCCACGGGACATTTTAGCTTGAAAAAAGCCAAGACTAGACTAAGTTCAGAGAGTGGCAATTCAGGCAGAAACAAGAATTTGAAAGAGCACTGATGCTTCTCTGACTGTCGGGGTTTTAATCACACAGAATAAAATAGCCTGAAGAGCTATGAATTAAAATTGATGGATTCATTCCTCCCGTGAAAAGGCTGAAATTCAACAGAAGGCCAGAAGGTGGCAGCAGAGAAGCCACAAATCAGACCCACAAATAGACACGGTGGTGCTTTCAAATTGCCAAAACCAGCGCCTCTTGGTTTCACTGACTTCCTTCATGACCTAGCTCAGGTCTCAGCAAGAGATGGTCTCGCCATCTCCTCAGGCGCTAGTCCCTTGTCTCAGATTACCTTCCATCTACCCCATATTTATCTTGTGTGTACCTGGTTGGTTGCTTGTTGTGCCCAGTTATAAAGTACACTTCTTGAGGGAACGACTATTATTTTTCCCATCTTTGCTTCCCAGACCCCCAGCTCCCTATAGTTCCTTGTGCATAATAAGTGTTTAATAAATGTTTGTTGGCTGTCTGGCTTAATACAGTATTCTTTTTTAAAGCCTTGCTTCACCTCTTCAAATCAATTGGTTCTAAGGCAGAACGGTCGTAAGGGACCGTAATGGGAATTAAGTGACTAGCCCAACTAGAACAAGTCTGAGGCCATATTTGAACGCAGGACCTCACACACACCCTCTAGACCTGGGTCTCAATCCACTAAGCCACCTAGCTGCTCCTTTAACATAGTACTCTTGGCACAGAGTGGTAAATTCTTACGCTTGTCATCTGGTTGACTGCTCAACAAACAGGTTCTCTGGCCATACATAATCTCTGTGTGCCTTCTCCCCTAAGAGATTCCTCGGTAAGTGCTGAGAGCTGAAAATAAAACTATCTGACTCTGATGTTGCAAATAACTTCATTTTAAAGAAAAAAAACCTCACTCCCTCCCCCAACCCCCATCTTCTCATTTTCAAAGTTTCCTCCTTGGCCCGGGATTGGTCCTTATATAGACCAATCCTCTCCCTGGAAGTAGGGGGCGTGGCCCCTCCCTAGCACAGGATTGGTCCAATTCAAAACCAATCCCACGCTAGGAAGTAGGGATGGCCATGGTCCCTCCCCCAGCACGGAATTGGTCTATACAAGACCACCACACCAGGAAGTAGGGGGGAGGGACGCCTGGGGCATGCTGGGGGATGCAGTTCCCTCAGCCACAATATTTTAAAACCCACAGTACCCCATCCTGTCAAGTCTGAGGCCGTACCAGTTCTCTGCATGTATTCTCTCCCCTCTTGGTAGAATGGTACTCTTTGGGAGAGAACATAAGTTCCGTGGGCAAGGATGGAAGGGGTAAGACAGGTTTGGGGGGTTCCTGAGTGCTGCACTTTGAAGCCAGCCACTGATCACAAAATCTCAGGTTCTGAAAGGGACTTGAGAGGCAATCTAAATCGACCCATGCCTGAACAAGAATTCCTTGCAATTCTGTATGTATGATCAAATTAGATTTTTTATGATCGTCACAATGCCCTGTTGATTCATAATGGTTTTTGCAGTCCATGAAAACTCCTGGATCATTTTCTGATGAACTATTGACTTGTTACATCTCCCACCGTCCCCAGCTTGTACTTGTGCTGAGTTTTCAGAATCAGAATATAAGATTTTATGCTTATCCTGATTAAATTTCATCTTATTAGATTCGGAAAAACATTCTAGGCTGACTAGAATACCACTTCATTAAGTTTCAAAAGTGTGAAAGAACCATTGAGTCCTCTGAGAAGCATTCTGTTTGCTACAGCCCAGCAGTGAATCCACTTGGAAGCCCAGTCACCTTGCCTTGACAGAAGTAAACTTGGTTGAAAGGATGTTGATAGCAACCACTCTAAGTCTGAGCCTACTCTCCTTGGGAGGGAGGCCATAGAACTGTGCTCCTGGTTGCAGAGGTTTTTATACTTTGGGTCTTCCTCTCTTCTCAGTAAATACTCCTTTGTAAAAGCACATCGATATTAAAGGGTAAGTTGATATTGGGTCAGTGATTATTAGTATCTATGATATGAAGGCGATATTAACTGGTCAATTGATATTAGAGGGAATATACTGAATAGAGTCTCATGAATAAAAGAAAAAAATACCCCCAAACTCTCAACGTTATCCCTACAACTCTGAGGGAACCAGAAACCTTGCTTTGAGGTATGTAGTGTAAATATGGATTTGGGAGAATAAGTCCAGAGCTTTTTTGTGTTACATTCACAGTACCATTTAAAAAATAAAAAACACCTTACCTTCTAACTTCGAATCAATACTAACTATAAGGTCTAGGCATTTGGAGTTAAATGACTTGCCTAGGGTCACATAGTCAGGAAGTGATAGAGGTAAGATTTGATCCCAGGTCCTCCCAACTCCACGGGCCTGGCATTCCATCTACTGTGCTATCTAGCTGCTCCCAGAGTGCCATTTTTTTTTTAAACTCTTACCTTCCATCTTAGAATCAGGACCTCCTATCCCTAGATCTAGGTCTCAATCCCCTGAGCCACCTCACTACCCCCCCCTCCACATAGTACCATTTTAAATATAAAATATTATTTTATATTAGTCGGGTCATATAACTTTTCTCCCCTCATCCTCTACAATAGATGTTAGCATATAAGCTATAGGGATCTTCATGATGGTAGCCTTTGCTCATCATGAGACCTACAAGGAGAAATGACAAAGCATTCCATGCGATTATCTTCTTGCTACTTTGAGGAATAGAAATGAAACCAATCTTATAAACCCTTTTATTTATATCTGCAAGAAGAATCTGTAGACCATCCTCCCATTTAGCTGCAACTGCTTTAAATCTTCTGGTTTCATTCATTCTAAAAATTCAATATTTACATGCCCTGATTGCTGGACAAGAATCTCTCTGGCATACTTTCAAGAACCTAAGATAGGTCTCAATTCAACAAACATTTTTCTTTGTGTTTCAAAGTAACATATAATTCTTTTTTTATTGTCACACAAAACACAATTCTATATTGGTCATTGTTGTAAGAGCAAATTCACACATAACCAAAACCCCAAAATAAAGCCATGAATACACTGATGTGAAAGAGGAGACCAACAGTTCTTTCTCTGGAGATGAATAGCACTCCCTGTCATAAGTCTTTCGGGATTGTCCCAGATTATTGCATTGCTGAGAGTAACCAAGTTTTCACAGATAATCATCATCCAATATTGCTTCAACAAACATTTATTAAGCATCTGTTATGGGCAAGACATTGTATTAGGAACTGGAGATGTAAAGTCAAAAAACAAAAACATGTCCTGCTCTTAGGAAGCTTGTATTTTACCAAGGGAGATGCGGGATCCCTAGACATCTTTGTAGGCATCAGAGGAGCTAGGAAAGAAGGAGAAATTAGAGATGAGGAGCAAGGAACAAAATATGATGAACTGGTTCAGCTCTTAGAAGGCAAAGAGAGAGAAAATCAAAAGGAAATGCAGAGTAGTTGGCTTTGGTGAGAAAGTATACATCTTTGTTAGAGTCTATAATGATCATTATGATGTTGATGGCCATATTTTTTTCAGCAGTCAAATTTGAGAACTTGTTCACACCTGATACAACTATTGATATCATCAATATACCAATAATTAATAAGTCAATAACCTCTTACATCAGGTCTAAAGTGAGGGAGGAAAGACTGTGTAGGGGACTTTTTTTTTTTAATAAAAAAGATTTTATTTTATTCCCAACATTTTTTTTAGGTGATGGTCATTGAACTTAGCTTTTTTTTTTTGTAGGAGACTTTTAAGGTGTAGCGTAGGGAGAAAGAGAGTTTATGGCAAGTAGGAAGAAGCATCCTCTTCTGAGTAGTAGAGGTGGGGTGTCAGTACAGACTATAACAGGACTACTGTGGTCTTATTTCCACACAATATGCTTCTAGTCATGCAAATTAAGATTGAATTGGTAAGTATAGGCATAATGAGCACCAAACACTCTCACCAAGAATGAAATTGCCTTGACAAAGCTGTTTGTGCACAGTCAGATTATTGATTCATCAGAACTAAGATGAGAATTTTTATAAACAAGAAGAAAAATAGTTATGGGGGAAAATGCTAGGCAGTTTAAAAGATTAAACCTTGAATTATTTAAATAATCTAAAGAAAGTCAAAAGTGGGAAACGAGCTCTAGCAATTACATCAACTCGAAAAGAATGTAACCAATGTAAATTAATTATAATAAGTGGAGATCAAAAGAACTCAGAAAGTGCCTTACTCAGCAAGCATTCACTTTATTGGCCAAATAAGAAAGATGACTACCAAAGACAAAACAACATTAGAATCTAAACTCACTTGTAAACTCTTACAAAGGAAGATGAGGGACAATAATAAGAAATACCATCTCATAAAGCAGAGAGAACAGCAGTGGAGAGCAAAATCAATTGGAAGGAAGCTGGATAAGATAGTCAACTAAGCAAAGTTATTCCAAGAACATTCAAGAATGAAAATGGAAAGAGGATTATAAGCAGAAAAAATATGGAGATTATTTGCAAATATTATTACAATGAACTTTTTCTCCCTCAAGGACAGTGGAATCACCACATTTGGATTCTAACATCGCAGTCACTAAAAGTGCTTACAGAATAAATAGGAATTATTCTAAAGAGAACAAAGACAAGAAAAGGGGAAAGATTAGATCAAGTATATAGAAAGACATTTGACAATGGAGAGATGATTATGAGGGCACAGTTATTAAGGGACTAATCTACAAAGTGTCTAAAAGAACGTGTATACATGAATTGAGGGCATCCTCAGTGCAGTTATCCTTAGAGAATAAGATGATTTTTGCAAATGAAATTCAACAATGTACAAATCTTTATCATCTCATAACTAACTGAAAGATGTAGAGAATATAAGATCTCATTGTACTTATTGGTAATACTGGACTTCAGTTCAGGAGAGAATTAGTCCTATATATATAGAGAGAGAGATCTGAGGATCTGAGAATCAGCTTTTGACTCTAGAAGAAAATACATCCTTTTATGACAAAGTGTCTGCCATCTATATATCAAGGTCATTCAGGATTCTTTGGAAGATACCACAAAGAAATAATCTTATTCAGTGACCTTCTAAAAATTAACAGGAACTAAGTCATAAAACATGGAGATCTATCTGCTCAACAATGGTATTCACTATGATAATGGGGAAGATCTAGCCCAGCATCCAGTTCAAGGACAGATTCCTTGTGGATGGTGAAACCATGCCAATGGTTCTATTTGTAGATGACATCATATTGGCTGCATCTAACCCCAAGACATTTCAGAATCTACTAGAAGGGGTCTGTAATTGCTCAAAGGAATTTGGACTTTCCATCCATACCAGAAAGACAAAATAGATGAAGGATATTGCCCAGATTTCAACATGTACTTGAAAGGACACCCTATAGAACTTGCAATACAGGATGCATGATGTGCTCTGGGCCCTGAATTGCAGAGAGCAAGATGAAATGCTATTGAGGAAATGAGAAGCTTTTTCCCTAACCCCAAGTTTCCTTTGAAAGTAAAAGCCTGTCTCTTTAATACTAAGATCTTACCAATAACATATAGATTAGATTCTTGAAATCAACTCTGAAGAACTAAAAATTAGTGTATATGTAGAGCATGTGAGCAGCCTGCAATGTATAACCAATGAAGAACTTCAAAGAAAAATAGAAGTAAAAAATATCATCAATTGTATAACAGAAAGAGATTGGATTAGTGATATGCTGAGAAGCAAGAGACAACAGGGTAGTTTAGTTGCTTCACTGGCACTTGATGGTGTTGAGAAATTCAGAGTGGAAAAAAATCACTACACTGGGTAGACTTTCAGGAGTGAACTTTTGGACCATACAATAACAAATCAGGATGAGTATTTTAGTAGGATTTCATTAGTTTTATTTTGTTTTGTTTTGTTTAGTCCCCACATCATACTGTTGGCTCTACTTTGGGCAAACTGCTTACCTAGCCACATTTCTATTTTTTATTTGTGAAATTGATTTTGTAAAGCCCAAATAGAAGACTTAATGTTTATTCCTATGAGTCCAACATCCTAGATATTTTTGAATCTGAATGTCAGCAAAGAACCATATAATTTCAAAGCTGACCACCATCTAGTCCAACCCATACCTGAATCTCAATCCCCTCTCTTAATTTTCTTGAAGATTTCCTACAAAAGGAGAAATTATTACAACCTGAGGTAGTCCTGTCAATCTTTGATCTGGTTGTTTTTCAGTTGTCTGAATCTTCATGAACCCATTTGGGGTTTTCTTGGCAAAGATACTGTAAGGGTTTGCCATTCCCTACTCCAGCTCATTTAAAGATGAAGAAATTGAAGCAAAGGTTAAGTGACTTGTCCAGGGCCACGCAGATAATAAATGTCTGAGACCAGATTTGAACTCGGGAAGATGAATCTTCATGACTCCAGACCCAGTATACCACCTAGCTGCTCCCTGTCAGCTTTGGGATGGCTTTAAATTACTTGGTTCTTCTACATCCTCTCCTCTCTTATAATCTATTTCCCAAATAGACTTTCCTTTTATTCTTTTCATCTAGGTGCCCTGATACACACTGATACACACCTGGTACACACTGATAAAATATAATTTATTTCTGCTTCTTTTAATCTTCATACAAATGCTCAATACCAGTAGTGTCAAATTCAAATAGAAGAGGGTTGGAAGAGAGGGTAACTACTAAACCATATGAGCCACTCATTTACTTAGAAAACCAAATATTAATGTTTTATCTATGTTCTAATGTATTTTATTTTGTGAATTTATTTCCCAACAACATTGTTATCTGGTTTGGTTTATCAAGGCTATTATTGTCTGTTTGACACTTCTAATCCTTACCATGCTTCCCCATACTGGTTCCTGAAATAAACATATCTTCCCAACATATCATGCTTCCTCTCACCCATTCTCCTGTTTTGTACCTGCTCTGTTTCTATTGAATAAGATAGATCCTTCCATTCTTTTATTCCATGGTAGTTCTCCTCTCAGGAATCTATATATTTAATAAAACTTAAATCAAACGTCTATTGTGCAATCGATGTGACAGACTTCTCTACTAGCAGCAATGCAATGACCCAGGACAATTCTGAGGGACTTATGAGAAAGAACGTGATCCACATCCAGAGAAAGAACTGTGGGAGTAGAAACGCAGAAGAAAAACATAAGTTCAATCATGGGGTTCGATGAGGATATGATTGCGTTTGGGCATTAAAAGGTCACTCTATGAATAACATGGAAATAGGTTTCGAACAATGATACACGTATACCCCAGTGGAAATGCTTGTCAGCTCTGGAAACAGGGAGGGAAGAGGGGTAGGAAAAATCATGAATCAGGTAACCAAGGGAAAATATTCTAAATAAAATTTTTTTAGTCTATTATGGATGGGAGGTTTTAGGTTTGGAATTTGGCCTCAGAAACTTCCTATCTGTGTGATCCTGAGCAAATCACTCAATTCTCATTGCTTAACCACTACCACTCTTCTGTCTCAGAACCAATATTTAATATTGATTCTAATAAAGAAGGTAAGAGTTTTTAATAAAGAAGGTAAGAGTCTATTGTGTTATTAATTTTAATATTAATTAATTTTAATAAATAAATTAATTAATTTTAATAAAGAAGGTAAGAGTCTATTGTGTTATTAGCCATGGCTAAATACTGCTACCTATTTGGTCTCCCTTCTTAGCAGGGAAGCAGCAGTAAAAGGACTAATCAGTCACAGATAGTAAAGGGAGTTGGACATCTGCTCAGAAGGAAATTACAGGGGTCCCCTTGCTAGCTTTGAGTGCAAGATTCTTGTCCCTTGAACTACCAAAATACTTCTTCACTGATTTAGAAAAAACCATAACAAAGTTCATTTGGAAGAACAAAAGATCAAGGATATCCAGGGAAATAATGAAAAAAAACACATATGATGGGGGCCTTGCAGTCCCTGACCTAAAACTATATTACAAAGCAGCAGTCATCAAAACAATTTGGTACTGGCTAAGAAACAGAAAGGAAGATCAGTGGAATAGACTGGGGGAAAGCGACCTCAGCAAGACAGTATACGATAAACCCAAAGATCCCAGCTTTTGGGACAAAAATCCACTATTCAATAAAAACTGCTGGGAAAACTGGAAGACAGTGTGGGAGAGATTAGGTTTAGATCAACACCACACCCTACACCAAGATAAATTCAAAATGGGTGAGTGACTTAAACATAAAGAAGGAAACCATAAGTAAATTGGGTAAACACAGAATAGTATACATGTCAGACCTTTGGGAGGGGAAAGGCTTTAAAACCAAGCAAGATATAGAAAGAATCACAAAATGTAAAATAAATAATTTTGACTACATCAAACTAAAAAGCTTTTGTACAAACAAAACCAATATAATTAAAATCAGAAGGGAAACAACAAATTGGGAAAAAATCTTCATAGAAACCTCTGACAAAGGTTTAATTACTCATATTTATAATGAGCTAAATCAATTGTACAAAAAATCAAGTCATTCTCCAATTGATAAATGGGCAAGGGAAATGGATAGGCAGTTCTCAGATAAAGAAATCAAAACTATTAACAAGCACATGAAGAAGTGCTCTACATCTCTTATAATCAGAGAGATGCAAATCAAAACAACTCTGAGGTATCACCTCACACCTAGCAGATTGGCTAACATAACAGCAAAGGAAAGTAATGAATGCTGGAGGGGATGTGGCAAAGTAGGGACATTAATTCATTGCTGGTGGAGTTGTGAACTGATCCAACCATTCTGGAGGGCAATTTGGAACTATGCCCAAAGGGCGACAAAAGAATATCTACCCTTTGATCCAGCCATAGCACTGCTGGGTCTGTACCCCAAAGAGATAATGGACACAAAGACCTGTACAAGAATATTCATAGCTGCGCTCTTTGTGGTGGCCAAAAATTGGAAAATGAGGGGATGCCCATCAATTGGGGAATGGCTGAACAAACTGTGGTATATGTTGGTGATGGAGTACTATTGTGCTCAAAGGAATAATAAAGTGGAGAAGTTCCATGGAGACTGGAACAACCTCCAGGAAGTGATGCAGAGCGAGAGGAGCAGAACCAGGAGAACATTGTACACAGAGACTAATACACTGTGGTATAATCGAATGTAATGGACTTCTCCATTAGTGGCGGTGTAATGTCCCTGAACAACTTACAGGGATCCAGGAGAAAAAAACACCATTCATAAGCAAAGGATAAACTATGGGAGTGGAAACACCGAGAAAAAGCAACTGCCTGAATACAGAGGTTGAGGGGACATGACAGAGGATAGACTCTAAATGAACACTCTAATGCAAATACTATCAACAAAACAATGGGTTCAAATCAAGAAAACATCTAATGCCCAGTGGACTTACGCGTCGGCTATGGGGGGTGGGGGGGAGGAAAAGAAAATGATCTATGTCTTTAACGAATAATGCTTGGAAATGATCAAATAAAACATATTTAAAAAAAAAAAAGATTCTTGTCCCATTGCCCATATGCAGATCCAGGTCTCAGTCCTGGGTCAAGATCTCAGGGTGAGGAGGAACACTAGCCCACATCAGCACTTGTAGCCACAGGTCCAAAGTGGAAAAGAGTGCTTCAGAGCACAACCCAGGAGAGTATTAAACACATTTCTTCTTACATCATACCACCTCCGAAAAACTGAAAGCTGATAGATCCCCAAAGCTAACTGAAGAAAGCTGCACAAAGATCCCAAAGCCTGAAATGGTGCTCCCTTCACTGATTACAGAGCCCAACTCTAACAGCTTTTTGTTTTGTTTGTTGTTAAAAGAAAAAGGCTGGAAAATGAGCAAACAACAAAAAAAAAAACTCAATTTAGAAAGTTATTTTGGTGACAGGGAAACCAAAATCAGAAGACAATGAAGTCAATACTGTTGCATTCAAAGCTTCCAAAAATGCATTGCTCTTGAGCCCAAAAATAATTAATGGAAGAGCTTTAAAAATATTTTAAAAATCAAATAAGAGAGGTAGGAGAAAAATAGATAATGCTGATCTTAGCTTTCAATAGATACTTATAATTTTAAGAAAGGCACTATAGGGGGGCAGCTGGGTAGCACAGTGGATTGAGAACCGGTCCTAGAGACGGGAGGTCCTAGGTTCAAATTTGGCCTCAGACACTTCCCAGCTGTGTGACCCTGGGCAAGTCACTTGACCCCCATTGCCTAGCCCTTACCACTCTTCTGCCTTGGAGCCAATACCCAGTATTGACTCCAAGACGGAAGGTAAGGGTTTAATTAAAAAAAAAAAAGAAAGGCACTATATTCTTATGCTTTTTAGTGTTTTTAATAGTAATGGGTGTTGTGTTTTGTCAAAAAAATTCTGAATCTCTTCATATGAGATGTTTTTCTTTTTCTTATTAATATGGTCAATTGTATTTATACTTTTCCTAATATTAAAATAGGCCTACATTCCTTAAAAAAATCCCTCCTGGTCATAGTATACAACACTTTGTGATTATATTATAATCCTGTTGCTAGCATTTTATTTTAAATGCTTATATCGATATCAATAGAGAACTTGTTCTATAGTTTTATTTCTCTTTTTTGCTCTTCCTGGTTTAGGTTTTAGCACAGGTCACCAAAAGGAATTTAGAAGACCCTTTTTAAAGAAAAACCCTTATCCTCTGTTTTAGAATGGATATCCATTCCAAGGCAGAAGAGTGGTAAGGGCTAGCCAACTGGAGTGAAGTGATTTTCCTGGGGTCACACAGCTAAGAACTGTTTGGGACCAGATTTTAACCCAAGACCTCCTACTCCTTGGCCTGGCTCTCTATCCTGTTTCTAGCTGTTCCTGGGACTCCCTTTTTACCCATTTTTTTTTCATGTAGCTATTTTCTATCCAACTCTATTCCTTTCATCAGGAATGTTTTGAAAGTCTTCTATTTCATTAAATATCTACTTTTCCCCTTGAAATATTATATTTCATTTTTATGGACAGGTTTTTCTTGGTCATAATCATACCTCTTTTGCTTTCCAAAACAGCATATTCCCAGCCTACTCCTTTTTTTTTTTTCTTTTTAAACATGGTAGCCACTATATTTTGTGTGATCCTGATCCTACACAATATCTGAATGGTTACTTTCTAGTTCCTTGAAGTATTTCCTCTTTGCTCTGGGAACTCCAGAATTTGACTATATTTTCCTGGGAGTTTTCATTTTGAGGTCTCTTTTAGGAGGTCATCAGATTCTTTCCATTTCTATGTTACCTCTGGTTCTAGGACATCAGGCCAGTTTTCCTTTATAATTTCTTGAAACATTATGTTTAGACTCTTTCTCTGAACATGACTTTTGGATAGTCTAATAATTCTTAAATTCTCTGACCTACTTTCCAGATCAGTAGCTTTCTTCTGTTTTTTTCATTCTTTTCATTTTGTTTTATAGTTTCTTCATATCTCATGGAGTCATTGGATTCTGGTTTCTAATTCATTCAGTTATCTGCTTCTATTTTATTTGCCTAATTATAATTTTTGAGGAATTATTTTTCACAGTGAGCTTTTGTAATTTTTCATTTGGCCAAGTTTTGTATCTTGTTTACCATTTGGCCAATTTCGCTATTTAATATATTTTCTCCAGTATTTTTGGTACCTCTTTTGTCAATCTGTTAATTCTCATTTCACAATTTTCTTACAGTATTCTCACTTTTTGCATTTTTCCTCCACCACTCTTATTTGACTTTTAAAATCATTTTTAGCTCTTCCAGGAATTCTTGTTGAGTTTGTATTCAATTCTTTTTTTCTTTGAGGCTTTGCTTACAGCTGTTTTGATATTGTCTTCTGACTTTGTCTTGATCTTCCCTCACCATAGTAACTTTTTATAGTCAAGTTCTATTATTTGCTCATTTTCCCACCTGTTTCTTGACTTTAACTTTTAAAACTCTTCTAAAAGGCTCTCTTCCTGGGGTTAAGAGTTGGTTGAGGCTGCTGTTTTCAGAGATAACTTTCAGGGTTTATAAGTTTTTTGTGCTTCCAAGGGGGAGTGATCTAGGGAGAGGGATGGTCACTGCTCTCCAGGTCCACTCTCTGTTCCAACTTTAGGAAGGGTTCCTGCTCCCTTGGGACCACAAGTGATATTGTTCCTCAGGGCCCCTGACTGCTTGTGACCAAAAGCACCTTTCTCTGTCCTGGAACTGTGACCCATAAGTCGATTTAGGCAATGAAATTACCAAACAGCACCTAATCCTGCAACCAGTATGGGCACAGGTATCCCCTATAATCTCCAGTTAGTTGCCTGATCCCCTTTACTGTTTCTGGCTTGAGAACTTCTGAAAAGCTCCTATCATGTCTTCAGAGCCAGAGCTGGTATCTTCACCAGATGGTCTCCAGGCCAGTCCCCAAGCTGGATTCCTAAGTCTCTCCTCCCAACCTCCTAAGTTGTCATGGCCTGGAAAAATATCCTATCTCAACCTTTTCTTGGCTTTGCAACTCTGGAGTTCAACTTGAGGGCATTCAGTTTTTTAGAGGGAATGCTAGGAGAGCTCAGCAGTAGTACTTCCTTTACTCCACCATTTTGGATTAGCCCTTCCTCCCCCCACTGCTATAACTTTCAACAAGTTTCCTATAGAGGTTCCTATAAAGTTGAAAGGATCTTTGACATTTCAAGAATCCCAAGAATGATTTATCATCAGATCATAGAATGATACATTTAGAGAAGAAAGTGATCTAACAACCATCATTATGGGGAACGAAACTGAGGTCCAGAAGTTAGATGTCCAAGGTCCCACAGGCAGAACTGATATTTGAACAGATTGTTTCATTCCAAATCCAATGTTCTTTGCATTGTTGCATGGCTTATTATGAATACTCACAATAAAATCATCAGGTAAATAACAATGTTAAAAAAACTAAAGTAGTCCACATTCTAACATAAATCATCTGGAAGAACTAATAAAGATACTGTTAAAAAATAATCTCTAAATTCAATTATAATCCTAATCTCGATTAATGGATCCAGTTCTAGTCTATATTTTTAAAAATATTTATAAACCTGAAGTGAGTCCCCTCCCCACCCCAGAATTCAGATTTATATCAGGTCTCTTTTTTTATTTCCCTAGATTTGAGTTTATTAATTTAACATTACTCATTTGAGATGGTCATACAGCTGTATGCTCTTGTAGGGAGCAATACTAGTTTGAAATGACATTGAACGGTGATAGATACAAGACTGACTGCCTTGCCAAATGACTGCTCCCCAAAGTTAATTTCATATATAGAAGTTTCTGGAAATAGTTGAATGGCTCTCTGGATTCATTTAAACATACTTCCAAGGATTTGCCATTTGACTGTCATAGGTCACCAATGCAATGTCAATGTCTAGACTACCCCTTCTGTACCTTGACCATGCTTTCTTTAGGACACCATTTTTCTCATGAGAGTCACAAAAATCATTACTGGTTTAGATTACAAAAATCTAAATGGTTTCCTATCTCTAGACATCCTGGTGACATTCTCCAAAAGCAGTTCTGCTTGGCTTCAACTTCATGGAATTTCCCTCTCCTCTCCATGAACACCGGAAACTTCATCCCTATAATCAATTTGAATAATTCATGTTTTGACATTCTACATTTTCTCAATTTTCCTTCAGTTACCTTCTCACCTCTGAATGGAGGGCTACAGAAAAGACTGTTAAAACGCCTCCCCAAACCTTGCTGGTAATTTTCCATCAGCAGCTTCCCTTGGTTTTAATTCAAGAATACCATCCCCCCCGCCTCTCCCCCCCCCCCAAGGTGTGTGACCCTGGGCAAGTCACTTGACCCCCATTGCCTAGCCCGTACCACTCTTCTGCCTTGTAACCAATACACAGTATTGACTCCAAGACAGAAGGTAAGGGTTTAATAAAAAATAAAAAATAAAAAATATCATCCCCTGGTCCAGGGCCTCCTGGCAGCAACCTACTTCCTGCTTTTTTAGCTTCCTTTGTAGGTTATCTTCCCCTGTTAGACTATAAGCTTCTTGAAGGTGGGAGACTGTGTTTTTCTCATTTGTATATCCTGCACTTAGCAAAGTGCCTGGCACATAGTAGGCACTTAATGGTTACTGAAATGAATGGACAGTCTTTAAGGGCAATATGTTGTGAACATTAATTCACTCAAGAAACAAGTCAAAAATTTTTATTGGAGATTAGGCAGAGCAGATCTGTGTGGAAGAAATAATCAGTGAATCAGACAAGTAAAGACCCAATTCTGCTCTAAAGGTAGAACACGTCCCAGAAGAATTGGGGCTTTGTCATGGTTTTAGAAGCAAAGTTGGAAGGAGGCCACTTTGTCCAACCTGGACCTGAAGAATCTTTTACCACTCACCCAGCAAGGGATCATGCGGCCTCTGAAGAACTGTTGAAAGGAGAAACCCCCTACCATTCAAAGCGGTCCATCCCATTTACAAATAGTACAGATTGTTAGGGCAGTTTTCTCTGTAGCAAGCATCTATTTTCCCAGAAACTTCTATCTTGTTTCTACTTCTGCCCTCTAGGGCCAGAAAGGTCGACCACTGCTCTCTGCTGCATTTCCTGCTCACTGCTTTCTTGGTTCTCCTGCCATGGCTGATCATCCATGTTTTTGTCCACTAGAGAACCACAAGGCTCACTCCATCCTGGACTCTCTATACTTCTTGTGAATTCATTTTCAAGCAAAAGAAACTCTGGATCTCTTTCTTGAATTCCACCCCACATGAACTTCCTAGTCACATATTTTGACCTAGATGTTCTGCAGCCCCCTCTAGTCCAACATGTCCCAAACTGGTTATCTTCACCCCAGACGCACCCCTCTTCCAAACTGAGAAAGCCACCCTTCTTCTGTTCTTTCATTAGTCAACCATATCACACTTGGACTCATCCCACAGATCCAAAACCTCTTAGATGCTCTTCTCTCCACTCAATGTAGACATCACCCTAGCTCCATTCATCACCTTTAGCCTGCACTACTACAATAACTTATTTGGCCTTCCTCCCTCAAGTTTCTATTTCAATCCACAGGGCTTCCTACTTTCTGGTTTACTTGCATGTCACTCCCCATCTCTGGGTCTTTGTCCTGGCAGTCCCTCAGTTCCGGAATTTACTCCCTACATACCTGCCTCCTGGATTATCTAGTTTCCTTCAAGACTCAGCTCAAGCACCGCTTTCCATGAGGCCTTTTCCTGGGCCACTCAGGACCAGCTTCTATTGTCTTCTCCTCCAAGATTAACAATTTTAATTTACATAGGCCTATAAATGCATGGTTTGCCTTCCCCGTTACATTGCAAGCCTCTGGAAGGCAGATTTTCCCATTTATGCAAGTACTACCAATGCCTCCCAGCAGTACCTGGCACTTAATAAACTTAGTGCTTGTTGAAGTCCCCTCTGTGCTACAGTGGGTGCTAAGACTTTAGAGGAAGGGCTGGGTGGATAGAAAGCACTGCTGCACCCCTGACCACCCAGGCCTAGGAGCCTCACCGAATGGAAGAAACCACAAAAGACTGCAAGGACTCCTGGATTGAATCCTCACCACCTCCTCTGCACTACATAACTACAGCTGGGAGGAAGAGATGAGCCAGTTTATAGGGGAGTTGCTACATCAATGTAGCATTTACCCAAATTCCTCTATCTCCTCCATCCCTTGTCCTTCCTTTTTTTGTCCACCCTGGAGTCAGGGTCGGAGACCCCCTCACCATCCGCAGCAGCTGCTTAGCTACTGATAATGCCCCTCTGCCTAGGAGTCAGAGGACTAAAGTTTCCCTGACCCCCTCTTCCCGGCTCCCTCTTCCCAACACCCTACACAGGCCTTGGAGCTTTTATTTTCATCATCCCCTTCACCCTCTCACCCCCCCCCTTTTTTTAAATATACTTATTTTGCTATAGGGGGTGGTGGGAAGGGAGTAACAGATGGACAAGAAATTTTAAATGATAGTTTTTATAAGATGTTATAAACTTGTATCTTTTTACCATTCAAAGTGCAGTGTCCATTCCTTTGTGACATATTTAGAATATTTAAATAAAATGGGGGTTTTCTACAAAAAAACCCAGCAATGACCAAAGACCACAGTTTAGAAAAGGAGACATCATATACCCAAAAGGTTTCACAAAGAGCCCAACAAAGAGGGAGCTCATTTGCTATTGACTTCATTCTAGGGAACTCCTCTTAAATGAATGTTGTGGTAGTCTCAAAAGTATTAAGACAGTGTAAATAAAAAAATACTCACAAATTAACCAAGGCTAGCATGAATTTCATGGCATACCTCAATGTTAGGCAACTTATTTTTAAATTTCCCTATCATCTCCAAAAAGTTATGTAAAAGAAAGCTTAAATAGATGATTACTGGCATCCTTGACATGTTTTACCCTTTAGAATAGATTTGGGGCTAAACTAAGAAATGTTTTTCCACTCTAACAAAAAAAAAAAATTAGTAGAATAAGACTAACTGGGAGAACATTAATCTCAAAATAAATAGAACTTAGTAAACTGTCATTGCAAAAAATAAAAAATCAGTTATACCTGCATCTTCTATTCCCCGGAGAGAATCCCATGAGTTATGTGAGCATGCAACAGAAAGTTTCAGAGCAGCATTCGTCCCCAACCCCCAAAGAGAACAGAATCAACTTGTTCGGAGATGTTAATATGAAAGAGAGACAGAGACAAAGAGTTACAGAATGTTCATAGAATCAGTAAAAAATATTCTAGGTAAACTTATTTTATTCTTGAAATATTTCTAGATAATTTTATCAAAAAGGAAACAAAAACAGTAGATTTGTGAATTCCTTTATCTGAAAGTTATTATAACAAAGTAAACACTGTCATCACACATTCGGGAGACAATCCAAAGAAAGGTTCTGGTCCACCTTCTAAAAGGATCTCGAGTCCTGAGCAATCTCACATGTGAACATTGGATCAAGTCTATGGTACAACCAGTGCTCTGTACAGGTCAGGGTTTCAGCCTCTCAGAGAACTGTTACTAAGCAGCAAATCAGCTCTCCCATCTATTCTCCCACAGAAAATAAAGAGTAAAATGATTCATGATAAAGGTGATGAACTCCACTTTGCTTCTGCCCCAGATGTTTAGGCTATGTCACACTGTCCTAAAGCAGATGGGCATTGTATGAAAGGACCACACACTTGCTTGGTGGTGATCATTTATTAAATATTTGGTCATTAGTAGCTTTGGGAGACTAGTCCATCTAAATTCACTCATTTTTTCAGTTGTCAGACCTTTGAGATTAGGTCCATGGTGGTATAGGAAGAGTACTAGTTGAAAAGATCTGGGTTCTAATCCCAATTCTGTCACTTCTAAGATGTATGAGTCACATTTTGAAACTTTTCCTCATCTGTAAAATGGAGACATTTATATTACCTACTTCAAAGTATTGTTTTAAGATTGAGAGCAGGCAAATGAATGCAAAGCATTTTCTAAATCTCAAGAGTTGATGAATGCTATATAACTGGCTTAGTAGCAGAGTTACAAATTAAGCCCAAATTTCTGAATTCTCAGACCAGGGCTCTTCTCTAAGATAAAGGACCATCTACCCTACTCCATTGACACTTCCTTCAATTTACCAATGCATGTTACAGCTCTTAGCCATTCACTCTATTGAGCTTCCAGGCGCTTTTGTCCATCCAAAAGCTAAAATTTCTTACATGTTGTCTCTCAACTAGAAAGTGAACCCCCTAGAGAACAGGGAAAGTCTCCCTTTTTTCTTTATGTGTTCAGCACTTAGTAGAGTGCTGGGCACATAATTGCTTAATAAAATGTTTTTTCATTCATTCATTCACTCTGCCAGGCTTCTTCCTCTAGGAAGTTAGGAAGTTACACTTCCTTTTGAATCCAGCGACTAGAAAAGTATTATTTGCAAAGAATTACCTGAAATCCTTTCATTTGCAACCTAATTAAAAGTAGAGCTTCACTTTTCACCAGAATACTGTCCATCAAGCTCTCTTGGTGACTTAGAAAGGGAGAAAAGTAGTCTATTGATGGGGAAAACTGCTTAATTCCTGTTACAAACTTATTTATATTCACTAGAAAAAATGCATTAATATTAAATGTAAAGAATTTTGATAGATTTAGTTTTGCTTTGTTTTCCTACTAATTTATTTATTTCATGAGGGTCAAAGACTTTTACTGATCAAAAGAAACATTTCTCTAGATATCTTTTATAGAATTAAATTACCCTCAATTCCATTCAATAACAGATTCTAGCTCATACCAGACTTTATAAAGCAGTTTACATAAATTTGCTCCTTGTAACCCTTCTGACAGATCTTCTATTTTCACAGATGAGGAATCAAAAGCTCAGACCAGGTAGGTATGTATCCCTCCCTGCCCACGATCACACAGGTTAAAATTAGGGGAGGGAGGGTTTGAACCAAGGTCTCTGACTCAAAGTTAACGCTCTTTCCATACTACTTCCTATCATGAAATGCTAAAAGCATTACTTTAAAAAAAAAACAAAACTGAAGTAGTCTGGGTTTCATCACTCTCTTGGTTAGAAACATGTGAAATACAATCTTCAATTTCAAAAGCTTTGCTATGACACAGCCAACTTTTTATTTTTCTATTCATAAACAATCCATAGCATCATTAAACAAGGTGATAAGAGGAAACATACAAACTTCAAGTGGATTCTTTTTGATTGAAAATAGGCGAGTTGGTATCAATTTAATAAGGATAGAAATAGATACAATCCATAATGAAAACAAAATTCCAAGGAGAAAAAAAGATACAAAATCAAAGTGTGTTTCAAAATTCAACATGGAACTTCATTTTCACTTGGAGAATAAGCTATGTGCTTTCACAAGTGCAGGTCATTGTAGAATATCAGCCTTAACTTATACCCCCAAAATGAAAACAAACACCAACAAAAACAAAACCCCACAATTACACCTAGACAGATTTTTTTTCCTTCTAATAGAGACAGACATGGAAGAATAACTATTCTTTCACAAACATAGCTTCATTGCAAGGTATAGTACCAAAGGAGCTGTCATTTGGGCATTTCCTGCTCATGCTCATTTAGTATAAACAAACATGGTTTGTGTTGGGGAATATATATTTGAAGAGTTCCTTAAAAAAGAATCACATTTCATATCATCTATATACATATATACATACATATGAAATATGTGTGTATATATACATATATAACCAATTTTTAATTATGTACTGAAAATAAATTACAGGAAATTACTTTAAAATGCAACGGAAGACAAAGTTTCACAACAAACACTCTCACTGAATTCCCATGGAGAGGGGCAAGGGGGGAGTGAAATTGCGGTGCTCAAGGCAGGTAAATATCACAAATATATCAAAAACTCCAAATTGTTTATGCATTCACACATTTACATGAGCCACAAACATTCCTTTACATAAACCGTACTTAGCCTACTACAGAACCAGATTTTGCCATAAACTACAAAACTTTTAATACAAAATTGTATTTATATATTTATAGTTCATATACATGCCCTATCTGTGATTTTAGAAAATAAAAGCTACACACTGTACAGACAATCCTAAATCATAGCTGTAGGCAACATTTTTGGATGGAATTCCTCCCCCAATAAAATTAATGGCATATTTTATGTACACAAAGGCTAAACTGCAGAAGAGTTTCATTTCCCAGTTATGCATCTCCTTTCAGGGCAGGTTTATGGAATTTTAAGAAGGCAAGACAAATGCACACTCCAAAATCACTTCCTTAGTGACAAAGGGTAAGTCATGTCATTTCTGTGAAGATCTGATGATACATGCACTTTGTGTAACACTGGTACTGATGGCAGTAAAGTAATATATATTTTTAATGTCGTGGCTCAATAGAGAATTCCCTGGTGCCAGTTGTCACTACCATCTCAAACTGACTCTGATTCATAGCTATTCCAGAAATTAAAATCTCAACAGGACACTGTATGTTTACATTCTGTTAAAAGATTCACTTTAAATGATTTCTCAAAATATTTCCCTGATACATCCTTTACAGACGACGACTTTTTCTAACAAGCCAGAGACTGCAGATTAAATTAAGAATTAAACATGGCACAAATGTGCGTGATAAAAGAATGCTCCTCTCTCAGTCTCCATGGCACTAACTTGTGTCTTGGAAGCAAGTGAAGAGAATACTTAAAACCAACAAGCAATTTCACACTCTGTGGCAACAATCTGTGGAGCCAGTTATACTAAACTACTTCTATAGTGGATTGTAAACTTTGGTTTATTTGAGTTCTCATTGTACAGCAAGCATGAAAAAGGACGGAGAGCAGAGTTGAAGAGGAGATGAACTGTCAGTCTGTCTTTAATCGGGCATGATGAGACACCTGGTCAGTCAGGCCTGCTTTGATAGAGTTTGATACAGACTGCCTTATGTTTTCCTCCATCAAATTATCACCCAGGGGCTTCAATACCTGTGGTATGAGAAATGTGCAAAACAAAACAAAAAGCCATAAGGTAAAAAAAAAAAGTTACATATAAAAATATTTTAAAATTCAATTCAAAGTAATGAGCAAAGTAACCAAGAATATGGAAAACTAAACTAAAAAGTTTCAAAAGAATAAGCTGCAAATAATGTATTTAGTCACTTTACAAAGAAAAATAGAAATTATTTTCTTCCTATATGGTATGCCACTGAATTCAAACCATTTTATAGTTCCTATGAGATGTATGTGCAATTCCATACCCTATATGCAGCATCAATCTGGTATGTTTACAGCATTTTATGCAGACCGGCCCAGACGGTCCTGCTTATTGTCCTACATGTGTAAATATGAACACTTCATATACAGAAAAGTTAAAAATACTGTCTAATTTTTCTTCTTGTTATTGTTGGATGATAGTCTCTGTCGCTGTGCTGACGAAAGAGCACGATGAATCATTCGACGTCTAATAACTTCAAACAGTTTGGAAAACACCTAAAACATGGAGTGAGTGGTTAGGAAAATGGCGTCAGATTGACCTGAAGTTGACAGAGTTTTAAGACTAAGAAATTTGAGATTTGGTAGGTTTCTCACCTTCCTGGGACTCCTCTGAGGCAAAAGAAAAGAGAAAGGCAAAGATATTTAGACAAAGTCAATAACAACACAGAGGTTTTGTCCTCTGAATAGTAGGAATCAGTGCAATTCAAATTAACATGAAAATAATTTTACATACTACAGACCATTTTCACTTGACTGACTTTGTTTCAGTGACACTTAAAATTCTAGATAAAATGCTGCACAATAATTGGATTATTTTTAAAGCAAGAACCTGGAAAATTAAAATATATTTATAATCTAAAATAATAAAAGGCATCTGGGACAAGAGGGGGAGAGATAATATACTTATTACAAAAATCAAGGGACAAATCAAAGGTTTTGTCTTTCAATCAATTTGTTAGTAAAACACCAAAGATGCTATGAAATTATTAGAATTTTCAGAAGAGCAGAATTTAAGTTGATACATATATGAAGTCTTTAGTCAACTAAAAATAAACAATGTTATTTCAAAAATTAAGCGAATGAGTCATCATTCTTATGGGTGGATTGCAGTGGAAAGAAAGAAGAAAGCATTTTTACAAGATAAATTGGAGAAGGAAAGCATTAAGATAGAATTACTTTCTTAGAAGTTTTTAAAGCAGAAACATGGAGATTCGACAGGAATTATAGCTTCAGAAAGAGCAAATATCTCACTAGGCTACAGAAATGCAAACTGAAAATAATTAAGTCTACTGTTCACAAATAAGAGCAGCTTTATTTTTTTTCTTCTTCTTATAGTGTTCAAATATTCCAAGGTGACCATTTTTCATATCTGCATACTACATGCAATGTCAGCATATAAGTGCTAGATACAGACAGAGCTGCTCCAACCCATTAACTGTTTAGTGTTGGTGAAGCTTGACTCTGGCCATACCAAAACACCAAAAAGCAAAATCCAGAAACAAGTCCTTCTGGCTTCCAGTGGGTCTGTCGTCCCATATCATAGGTAAATGAGTTAACAGCTTCTCAGGTCCAGTACAAAATGAATCTAGGCTTTTTTCTTCAAAGTACTTCAGTCTGTCAACCTTATCTTCCTGGTAAGCAATTTTATCACTTTGGTTGCAGATATGACCACTACTCAATTTTACTTTTTGCTCATATTGGTAAGCAGCCCTTTTCAAAAATATTAGTTATGATTCCCAAACCTATTTGTCTTCCCTCTTCAAGTCTTCACTGATTGTATTACTATCGAGGGTTTTCATAATACAAAGAAAACTCACCAAAAACTCCACAATAAATACTCCCAATTCTTTAAACTGAACTGAACATTTTTTGTTGAATTGACCATATCTCTGCAACAACCAACCCTAAGAAAAAGCTTTAGGATCTATCCCAAAGTTGTCAGTTTTGGCATAGCCAAACTTTTATGATTATTGTGATTTTGAAAATAAATCTCTCATATCTATATGACAAATTGACATTGTGATTTTAAATCCATTCAACAGAGCATGACTTCAATACATTCAACAGTTCAAAGGATTTAGAGGTGGAAGAAACTTCAAGGCATCATCTATTACAACCCCCTCATTTTACAAAGAAGGAAAGCCCAGAGAGGATGAGAATTGATACAAGGGAGAGAGTAGCTATTCAAACAATGGAGAGGAAAATATCAAGATGGGAAGGATAGATTAGTCAATGAAAAACTAAAAGATAGATACCAACCTGTTCCCATAGTGTTTCAGCAATTTGATCAATCATTGTTCCAATTTCTCTGAATTCCCCAGAGTATTTAACATATGCCCAAGTACAAAGGGATATCAGTGCTAAACCCATTATCAGATTACACAAGACGGCTATCGAGTTCAGGCCGATGAAGCCAGTCAGTCCTGAGATTATATACATAGCAAACATGACCGCAAACAGTGTGGCAGGTGTACGAGCAGCATAGAAGATGTTTTTGCCATCATTGTGCTTTACAAAATTTGCATAGGTTTCTTCGATCTCAGCTTCAAGCTGGTCCTGATAACGACGGCAGAACTCATCTCCTCCCATTTTTTTCACAGCACAGAACTGTTTGACAGCCACCTCTTTGAAATCCAAGTGTTTTTTCTCTAAATCCGAAGGTGCAATGTAAGGCTTATCTCCACCACATACCTATAATAAGAGTACAATTACCTTCCAGAAATAACATTTTTTTAAACATGCTTTAATTTAATTCTTACAATGATAGGCAGAACTGTGCAAGGCCCAAGTTCTCAGTAGCTCAGTATAGAAATTGAGTAAGGGATGTGCTTCACCTGAAAGGTCTATTTAAGTCACAGAAGTACACCAAGTCATTTCCCTTCCCAAAAGAATAAAACCACTAGAAACTTCCAAGTTAACAGTATCACCCTCATATAAACAATAGACCTGATGCATAAGAAAGCCAAATTATTTCCTTTACTCTGGGTCACCTTCACTCTGTCTTATCCTACATGCAGTGTCCTTGATAAAATTTCATTATCCTTGGGGGGAATGACAGTTTTATTTTTAATCTTTGAATTCCCAGCGTCTGGAATATAGTAGGCACTTTAAAAAGACTGGCATAAATGAATGGAAGATGCAGTGAAAACTGCTAGGAAGATGCATGGTAAAAGTACAATAAACACACACTACCCAATGGTATCTTTAATTTACAACTGATTTTAAAGAAACTACTACTCTGAGCCTTAAGCTTACTTATTTTGTCAAAGGCCACTATTAAGAGCATTCTAAATTATTTAACAAAAACCCATTTTATTTATATGGTTTATGACCTGCTACCAGGCTTCTTTTCTGTTTTATAAGGAACAAAACCCCTTATAAAATAATTTCGAAAAATGAGAATGAGGAAGGAGACAAGAATGTAGATGTCACGATAATAGACATATCACAAACAGATACAAATTTACACAATTACCAACCTGCTCCATGTTTTTGCTATAGCTGTCCCTTGCTCCTGCTACTGCAGCAAGATTATTAGCCTCAGCTGTTGCCTATTAAAAAAAAATCACTTCCATTAATGAAGAACATTCTTGATATCTAACATTAATCTTCAAAGTAAGCCACAAAAAATTATAAATAATCATTTTTCCAAGAAGAGAAACAGTAGTAAGAAGTCCAAAGACCCATGCTTTAAGCAAATATTACTTTTTTTCTTGGGGAAGATGGGAGGGTAAAAGAACAGGAAGAAGAGCAATAACTATATATTTATTTACATATTTACATACAAATTATATTAGTAGGAAAAAAACTCAGAAAATCTGAGCCCAAATCCCAACTCTATGCACCTGTGAGTTCCTGATCACTTTCTGACTTCAAATTTCCTTGTAAAATGAGAGGGAATGGACTAGAAGACTGATGTTTTTTTCCAGATCTAAATCTTTTGATGCTGATATTTAAAGGGCCCTGACTATACACCAAATAGTTATAGCCAGAAATGACTCTAAAGTAAGTTGGGGTAGCAGAATAGGGTTAAAAATGAAACACTGCCACTCAAAGAATTAATAATTAACATTTCTCTAATCACATAGTCCATTTAAAAGTAAAAATGTAGTCACATAATCCATGTAAAAGTAAAGACATACTCCGATCCATAAAGATAAATTTTATTTTATGTTTTAGGGGAGAATGTGCCTGCTATATTGTAAAACTAATAGGTTGTCCAAAGCAGCAAATCCTATAAAAGAATTCTTAATCAAACTTTTCCAATAGCATTTTCATCCTCCTATAAAATACAGTTTCTAGTACAAGGAATAACTTTAACCCTTCCTAACTTAATTCTTCTAATCTACACCAGGACAAATTTGTAGTTCAAAACACTTATGAAATTACCTAATCCAAGTTGAGTTTTTATTTATCTTTAAAATGTAGTCACCTGTTTTTAAAATCATGTAATTTTTTCATGCCCTCAGCATAACTTTCTATGTTAAGCCTGTTTTTCTACCTCAAGTATAACAAAATAAGATAAAGTACCTGAAGCATAGATTTAGGATGTGGAAGTTCCTCTCCTTGATAGATTTTTATGTAAGCCTAAAAGCAAATAAATCTTCATTAATTGGTTATTACTAAAATATGGCTCAAAAAGACCAAAACAAAATTTAAAGTAATAGGGAAAGTGTTCATATACATGATCATCCAAAAAATTTGTTTCCATCACCACGTAAAGCATATGAATTGTCACAAAGAGAAATCATATGTTGGTTTCACAACACTACCAATCCGCCCCCTTTTAAAAAAGTTATTAAATATAAGGCAAATTAAATTTAAAAGAATAAAGGATATATTTGAACTGAAACATTTTCATGTTATTTTAAATATGGTCTGCTATATAAACCCTGGAAAACAACATACAGAATAACTACAACAAAGGAAAAGGGAAGAAAACAAAGCAAATGGAAAACCTTCCAAATTGAATGCTTCAAAATTAATGACCAAATTTGGCCCCAAAAAAGGAGATATGAGACAGTATCTTCCTCTCCTTTTTTTGCAAGGAAAAGGTCTAATGGTGCCGAATAATGCATGTAGCAAATTTTTTCCATGTTAGTTTTACTCAACTTTCAGAAATTATTAAAAGAGAGAATTCTCTGAGATGGAGTAGGGAAAGAAAAGGAAATGCAGATGATGTAGGACAAAAGTTATAAATAAAAAATTTTCTTCATTATATCTGCTTTGAACTATGGTTTACTCATACCCTCACAAGTCTATGCAGAATATAGTCACTGAAAGTATTAAAATTCAAGATTATATGATGGCCAGCATCTTTCATCACATTCCATCTCAAGGGAAAATCAATCTCCAATTTTTGGCTAGAAAGAGAGAAGGAGCAGATTTGGGGTCTTCTGCCCATCCCACTCTACCCCTTCAATTCATCTAAAAGACTATCAAGACTATCTTATTTCATATGCATAATTATTCAGACATACAGGCTTTACAACTAAATCAAACCTAAAAATAAATAAAAACAAACTACATCACATCTAGACCAAAAGTTTTTAGAAAAGGAGCTGGGTGCTAGATCAATAAATAACAACCTTCTTTTCCCATACCCCTAACTCAAATTTTGAATAATTAATGCAAAACTGATTTTCCATTACATTATTTATTTTACCTCATTTTCAGTAGCAGGGGTAATCCTAACACTGAAGGACAGAAAAGAATAGCTAAAGAGGAATGAAATGTGCTCTAAGTGCGAGCCACAAAGGTACTTTGCCATTACTTAAACTTCAACTGCTCTTAGCGAACAGCCAGAATTCTTCCTAGTGACCAAAGATAGGGAATTAACCCTCAATCCTAACAGGTTTCATAAATGTTAGTTAGAGTAACATGAATGTCATTGTTCTTATTCTTATCTCCCACCCACCAAATCCATTTCAAACCTTAGAATAAAAGGTAGAAAAATTATGCAAGAAAATAAAATCTTGCAGGAAATGAGGCCAATTCAACACAATTACAAGTTCTTTCAAAATGTCCTAAAAATTAAAAAATAAAGAAGAGTAAAAAGTAAAGGAGAATAGACTTTAAATTTTCCTTGTTGCCGCTATAGGAACAAATTCTCTTATACATCTACATGTAACATCAAACCTCATGAGCTATCACTTCTAATTTAGGAAATTATCTTAATGGTTTTAAATATAACAGTTTGCCTACCTTAAAGTATTCTACAAGATCTCTACAAGTCACTTTGGATCCACTTATCTCTTTTTCTACCAAATTTTCAGGGGCAAGCAGTAACGGAACCAGATTGCGAAGCTCTTTTTTAAAGTCTTCATCAATATCTAGTAGAGATGGAATTAGTCAACACTAAATTAGTCACAAAAGAAATAAGAGATTTCAGCCCCTATCAGCTACAAAATTGCATTATGTTTCTTAGTATGGAAAAGCAATATAGAAATCACGTCCCTCCTTTACACAGCTTCATTGAGAAGCTATATCTTTTTTTTTCTTTTTTAGAAGATCATATAATTTTTTACAAGGCATTGTTTTTACTCAGCTAATTATACACAGTATATGGACTGGCACAACTAGTTATAGCAGGTACCTGACCCAACAATAAAAACAGTTTCCCTAATACCCTTGTTGAAAATGATGTCTCAATACAGTGTAAGCTCCTACAAGACAGGAATTATTTTGTGTATGAAGCCTAGCATCTAGTATCAAGCTTGGCAAACAGTAGGGGCTTAATCAATGAGAACTGAATGAAGGGGATTAGAATAACAAGGAGTCAAAAGTCTCATTTTGGACAGTGCAAAGGATAAGAAATTGTTGGTGTTTTGTTTTGGCTATATTTAAATATTTGTGTTTTGTTTTTTTCTTGGTCCTCCTAAATGAGTTACTTTATATCTTAATCAACCCTTCCCCATTTATTTCCACAAAGGAACTATTACTATCTTCTCAAACAAAAAGGGAAGACTCCAGACTATATCAGTTAGTACATTAGGATTTCTTAGTATATTGCTTTATAGCTTGGAAATTAGTATACACAACCAACCTTTCAAAATTTTGCTACTAACATAAAACTGACATAAAAAAGTTAATGTTTTTGTGACAAAATTCTATTTTCAACACCTTCTCGCAATAAGGATCATGGTAACCATCTTTTAAAAATGCTTCAAAACAGAAAAATGAGCAGAAAAGCATGTATAGCCATCTATCACAATAACCTCATAAAATCCAACTAACACTTTAAAAACTGGTACCAAAAGCATTTTCATATAAATGAGAATGAAAAATACCTACCAGTCAATCTCCCATCAAAACTTGGATTGGTTGCAACTTTAAGTCCAGGATGTGGCAACAAGAAACAACCAAGGTTAGAGAAACAATTATGAATATGCTTCCTAACATTCTGAAGCTCTTCATGTTGGTTTTGCTTTACCTGTTTCAAGGAAAGAAGAAAAAAAGATAAATATATAAGCTTTGGGGAAATGTGTATGTGTGTGTGTGTGTTTTTTAACAAACATGGTTAAATGCCAACAAAGAACACTATGGAATATTAGAAAATCAGTAAAGACATTTTTCAGATTCCACTTCATATAATGCTTCCTTTTTTTTTTTTAAGTAGGTATTGCATAAGCATGAGTACCCAAATTCAAAAGGGAAGAGAGAAGGAGGAAAAAGAATGCTAGACTGGGGGTCAATTCCAGGTGACTTACTACTTGGGTAACCTAGATCAAGTGAATGCTTCTGCATCTGTAAATGGAGATGGTTGGACTCAATCTTTCAGGTTCTTTTTCATTCTATGTGGTCCCTCTCTGAGATCTGAGAGGTGATGTCCCGCCTTAATTAGCTTGCTACCAACTCAATACTCTCCCCACTGGAGGTGGCCTATGATAGTGCCTCTCACCCAGCAGATGCAATGCCTCTTACCACTTCTTGCTCCCCTCTACCCCCATCAAAAAAGCAACTGCCACCTTTTCCTCTTCCTCCTCCATCAGTCCCACTCCTATCTATCACTCTGGCTCTTAAGTTCCTTATATCTCTCTCAGATGGGAGGTCAATGAGCATCTTAGGTGTGTCTCAAGGTAAATTACAAAAAAGATTGTATTGCAGATATTTATATTTTATTTTACCAACAGAGAGCTAGAAGGATGTCACAAGAGACCTGAATTCTGGTTCACAGAATCAAATTTAAGAATTATAAGAGACCTCACCAGTCATCTAGTCAAAGTCATAGCTTCTATTTGAAGATTTCAAAGAGGAAGAACCCATTTCTGTAGGAAGCCACATGATAACCCTTGAAGACAGCTATCATATTCCCAAGTCTTCTCCTTTCCCAGCTAAACATAGTACTTTAATCAATCTGAATATAAAATAGACTCAAGGGTGAAATTCTGTTTCTCTGAACTAAAATGCTGGTGTTCCGACTCCTGACACAATGCTATTATTTTAGTTCCAACTGAAACATTAATACAGTGGACAAGAAATTCACCTCTCCATTGTTCCTTAGTTTCATTAGTAAAATTAGAGGACTGCTTAGAACATCTCTAAGAATCCCATCTAGCTTTAAGATTCAATGACTGTAAAACATCCAGTTTTCCATGCAAGGAAACCTCTGTTCCTTTTTCTATTTTTAAAAACAAAATCCCAATTATTTTCTAAAACAGAAAAACCAAAAAAGAACAATAAAAAACTATCACTTAGATTTTACTCTGTAGCTCTCCCCTTACCCTACCTACTGGCAGATGATCATCTATAACAAAGACAGTAGTCAGAAAAAGAAGAAAAAAATTTTTAACAAAAACAATGCGTATATCAAAAAGATTAGGTATAATTTTATAAATCGATGTACCCCAATCCCTGCAAGGCATAAGGGAGGGTTATTTTCTCTCATCTCCTCTTTGAGACCAAATATAATTTATAATTTTACAACATTAAGTTCTGAGAGTTTGGTGGTGGTGGTTCTTTCCATTTATACTGTTGCAGTAGCATACATATTTTTTTCCTGGTTCTGCTCACTACATCTTTGATCTGTTCACATAGGTATTTCCAGCATTCTCTGTATTCATCACAATCACAACTTTTACAACACAGTAGCAGTTCATTACATTCATGTACCAAAATTTGTTTAAGCACAACTTAATCAATGGACATTTACTTTTTCAGTTTTTGTTACCAAAGAAAGTACCATTCTAAATACTTTAACACAAAGGGGCAGCTGGATGGCTCAGTGGATTAAAAGTCAGGTCCTGGCTTCAAATCTCACCTCAGACAATCCCCCATTGCCTAGTCTTCTGCCTTCTGATTCTAAGATGGAAGCTATGGGGTTTTTTAAATAAATAAATAAATACTTTAGCACAAATGAAGCCCTTCTACACAATGGTCAATGCCTTCCCCTAAGGTATATGCTCTTAATTGCTATTCTGGTTTGGAACCAAAATTTAGTATTGATTCTAAGATGGAAGGTAAGAGTTTAAGAAAAAAAAATAATTCATCCCTTACCCATAGAGAAAGGCACAGAATAATTTTCTTCTAATTATTTTATAGTATGAGCAAGTCATTTTTAATTTATTATGGAATATGGTATAAGATATTAATGTTCATCTCAACCTTATTTCTGCCAAACTTTTTTCCAGTTTTCCCAGCAGTTTTTATCAAATAGGGTGTCTTTTCTTGGTTAATTTATATTTTGGGATATATCAAACACTGAGTTAATGAGTTTCACTATTTCTGCTTATTGATACACTTTTAGTTTTTTAACTAGTTCCAAATGGGGTTCTGATTGCTTCTAAATGAAAATAGTTTGTGGTCTGGATGTGCTGCCCCCCCCCCAATTATTTCCTTGAGTCTAAATCTTTGATTCCTTAATTTTATGTAGTTTGATCTTTATGTACTTTATTGTAGTTTGATCAAGTATCCTTTTGGTAGTCTCATTGGAATAGAATTAAATTCACAAACTAACTTTTGTAGTGTCATTTTTTCCCCCAGCTATTTAAATTGTTCTTTATTTCTACAAGATGCATTCTGTCATCTATACAATATTGAGTGTTCTTTAATAGAATGACTGACTCCCAAATACATTATGCATTTTATATAAATAGGACTACAATGTTATTTTATTGTTTCTGGTTAATACACACCAATCACTTATATTATTTGCTGGGTTATTTGCAATATTTATATATCCAGTCTTCATTCTCTAACCTGGAACTTACCTGTAATCTTTTTTCAAGGAACTGTTTTCCTCCTTCCAAGCCATATGAATGTTCATATGGATAACTCCAATCTCGAATCAAGAACATTAATGTCTACACAAAAACAAAATGGGATCATTTTACAAGCACATAAAGATGATTATATTTAATACTATCATTTAACAAATTTCTCCATATCCTCTAAATAACCTTTACTAGAAACAATGATATAGTCCCTACTTCCAACTTTCTCCCTCTTGATACACACACATGCACACTAAATATATAATACAAATATATGTGTGTAGAGACAGCTAGATGGCAGAGTAGAGTATTGTATTGGGCTTAGAGTTAGTAAAACTCATCTTCCCCAAAAGTTAAAATCTGGCTTCAGACACTTACTATGTGACTCAGGACAAGTCACTTCCTATTTGCCTTAGTTTCCTAATCTGTAAAATGAGTTGGAGAAGGAAATGACAAACCACTCTAGTATCTTTGCCAAGAAAACCCAAAATGAGGTTACATAGTAAGACATGACTGAAATGACAGGACAGCATGTGTCTATATTGCTGTGTATGAATTTATGTATACAATTCAGTAATATCAGCATCCCACTCACACTGAGCACAGCCATTATCAAACTAAAAGTTTAAATGTTATCAAAGACAGTTAACTGGGCCATACCACTATCTAGGAGTATATAAAAGCAATTTTAAAAAATTATAACAAGATTATGAAAAAACACACGATTTGATCATAATACTGTACATTAGCAAAGTCCTCATTCTAGAAGAATAAGATAAATCAACTATATTAAGACTGTACTGGTTAGAAAATAAAACTAGTTAATTTTAGAGCTGAAAGCTATTTTGGAGATTCTTTAATACAACTCAGTCATTTTATAGATGAAGAACTAGGTAAAAGTGGTTTGTACTCAAGATTATAGTCAATACACAGAGTAGCCGAGTTCAGGAGCTCAAAAAACAAGCCCTGTTTACTTTTCTACCTCATATGGTACTAAGAGGTCAAAATAATAATTTGACATATGGTCAATTCAATAATATTACCTCTACCCATATACACATGAGACTGTAACCTTTATCCAAGCCAGTTATTTCCAAACCAAGCAAAACAGACTATCAATAGTATCATTATCATCATGGAAAACGGGAAGCATTAATAAGTGAACAAAATATGTTGAAACATAAAGAACAATCTTACTGTCTACAACTGTCTCTCAGTCAAGAGTCAAATTAAACAAAGAAGTTTACTGACTCTGAATCTTTTTCCATATCTAAAAAGGAGGGTAGTAGATTTAATAGTCTGTGATGTTCAAATACTCAGATGCTATTACAAACAAAACATATGAAAAAGACATCATAGCTAAAATTACAGCACTTATATTACCTTCACTAATAAGGGCTTCTCCAGAGGAAACAAAATATATTAAAAAGCACTTAAATCTAATTTTGCTCTCACAAACACAGGAATTCTGCTACAAGGAAAAGTATTAAACCAAAGCAAAAAGGGACAAAATTTACCCAAACCAACAAGCTATAATTATAGTTACACTATAGTTTGTTCAGAGTTTAAGTGGGGCCTTTCTTAATGTATACTTTGAGTGAGGAGAGGAGAAGGTGATATAGGGGTAAAGAGCCACAGCCCTATATGAAGGAAAAGTAGCAGAACCTTTGGGAAATGTGAAAAAATTACTGAGAACAAAAAGCCCAAATACCATCTTTCCTTTTCTATGCTTCCTTTTGTCTTATGACCAACCCAGAAAGGTCTGAGTAACTGGTATTTGCCAAAAATTTAACTATTGGTTCCATAGGATGACTAAAATCTGTTTCTCTAAAAGATTCAAGCTAATTTGAAAACTTTTATACTGAGGTAGAATAACTTTTTTAAATTTACCTGAAATGGTTTCTGGTAGATTTCTTCCATTGCTAGTCTTCCATACTCTGTAAACAACTATTAAATCAGGCTATTAAAATTAATGACACAGGAAGATAGGAAGAGGGTGTGATATGACACTGATTAAATGGTCTATTTTTTAAAATCAGGAATTAAATATATCTCAAATAGAACATAAAAAGCAATCAAATATTAAGTTTTTCTAACAGTTTTTATATAACAAAGGTTATCCTGATAAGGAGCCTACTAACTGGTTTCTTACAACTCTCAATATAATTACAGTTAGATTGGTGGAGGGAGGGGTGTTAAGATTTTCCAAGAAGATACGAAGATGAAATATTCTAGCAAAAGCCATTTAACAAGAATTCTTCAATGTACATACTTGTAAATGCTGAAGATCATCTTCTTGAATATTCTGAGATAAGTTATATACCTGTTAAGAGAAATAATAAATCTTTACATAACACTGTATCATTTTAGCTGGAATACTAGCTATAATTTTTATACCACAGCATATAATGAAGCTTTTTCATTTTATAACCAACAAAATAAAGATATCAAAGGTCTTTTTCTTATTTAAAGTCTAGTATTTCTGTAGTACAAACATCTAACTTAAATAATAATAATTAATAATAATAATAATAATAATTTAAAGCACAACAATTCCTATATAGTATCAGTACTAGCTTTCCACCCTTTCAGTGAAGTTTATCTGTTTCCCCAATGATCAAGAATCTCATTTTCCTGGCTATTTAGCAACCAGCTGCAATTAAGTCATGTGCTTGTATCCTTCCCACACTGTTTTGAAAAGATTTCTGTTACTAGGGCTAAAGTGTAGACCACACATACGAGTAGTAAATAAAGAACTAGAAAGGCATGGTAGCACCAGATTCTGGAAGGCATCAAAAGACAAGTTAAGAATCTGAATTCGATCTCTCCATTTTATTTGGGCAATTATAGTAATCATCATGATTATATTCAAAGTTCTCCTTATCTTAGTTCATTTTCTCCAAGAGAAGGATAAAAGGCAGACTAACCTGGGGAACCAAGCCATAAAACAGTCCATATATATAAATAGTACCTACTATGTGCTAGGCACCATGACAGGCTAGCAAATCCCTAGCTGGACAGGGTCTAACTTTTAGAGAATAGCTTCTTCAAGAGTTAAAGCCACTGAGTAGAGTAAGACAAGACTAGCAAGGAAGCACCAAGACTATTATTACCAATCTGAGTTAGGATGTGGTATACTCTTAGGAAAATAAAATGAAAAAATATATTAATAGCTGACAGCTACAGACTCCTTTAAGATTTGCACAGTATTTTACATATATTATTTCATTTGAGTCTCACAACAACCTTGTGAGGAAAGCACTATTTTAATCCCCACTGTACAAATGGGGAAACTAAGGCAGCGAGATTGGGACTACATGGCAAGTATTTGAGTCCAGATCTGAATTTGAATTCACGTCTTCCTGACTCCAAGTCCAACATTGCATTTACTATATCATACCACCTACACTGATAGGTAAAGGGCCAAAATTATCAAAGAAACAACAGAAAGGCACAGCTGTAGATGGGAGACAATGCCTTAAAAATCTTAGCTAAAGAGAAAAGCAATGGGGGCAGCTAGGTGACTCAGTGGATTGAAAGTCAGGCCTAAAAACAATAGGTTCTAGGTTCAAATCTGGAAGGGAGGGAGAGGAAAGGGAGAGAGAGGAAGAGACAGAGAAACAGAGACAGAGATTTCTCTAAGTGTTAACCTTTTTCAGTATGAATGTGGAAAATAATCAAAATGTGTTAGGCTTGTCTAGTTTGAACATCCTACATAATTCCTGTGACTCACCTGAACAGAACTTGTCATAGTGCTCAAAGCAAATACAGTTGCACAATCTTTGATAGTCGATTGGCTATCAAAGGCACCTTGGGTATCCATTAGCAATACAGCAACCTATGAATTAAAGAAAAAAAATTAGCATGTTAAACAAATGTACTGGCCATCAACAATGGACTCCTTAAGGCTCACATAACTATACGCCAACAGAGTCACATTCAGGGTCTTTGTTAACTACTTTGTAAATTCATTTGTTTTACCATCATTAGCTCAATGCTTTTTGCACCTCTTTGGATCACATTAAAGAAGTCATTACAAAGCAGCAATGAGGCTGAAACAAGAAACTGAGTTTCTGAAGTTACTGCTTAACAATTAACAGCCTCTTGTGGGCAAGAGGAGATTTTGGATTGTCTGCCATAAAGATATGGCTCAAGAAATAATTCTGTCACTTTTCCCTTTAGCCTCTGGCAAAGGGAAATAAGAGTATTAGTCCAGGTTATTATAGAAGAAGACAAGAATGCCAGAGAATATGTCTTCCCAGTATTGGCAGGTGTCTCTGCACATTTCACTTCTACAAAAAAATAAAGAATTCTTTAGCACGGGTACCCCAACTTTCCCTCTCCCTTCCACAGCCTGTGACTGCTGTACAACTCTCCGTTGACCCCCCCCCCCCCCTTCCCTTCTGACTGCAAAGTTCTCCTTTCTCCTTACTACAAGGGTTTGGTAGGTGATCTTCAGGAAAGAAAAAAAATCATAGGTAAGGCAAAGAAGGGACAGGAAGAAGTAAAAGAAGTAAGAAAGACTCCTGTCATTATGGGATAAAATGTCCTCCAATTACAATCTTTGAAAAAAGCCAAGTGACAGCAAAGGACAGAGAGAGATGAACTAGACTAGTCAATCTCACACACCTGAACCTTGCACTTCAGACAAGGTATTAGGAATAGGAAAATGGATCAAATGTAACAGAGAAAACTTCATTTATAGTTTAACCTCAACTAAAAGATGAGTTTTGAGAAGGCTTGAGGCAGGGAGAAGAAGGAAAGAAAAGAGGGAGGGAAAACGTGTTGTAAAAATTTACCTTTGTTCCATCTGGCCTATCAATTACAAATACGTCATTCCAGACCTGTATGCCTGTTGTTTCTCTCTCACATCCACCTCTCCATGTAAAGCCAGTCAATGGTTCATTGTTTCCACCAATCCAGCTAGAGGAATTCTGTTGAAATATAGCATAAGTTTATATATTGAAACAAAGTATTCCAAATACCACCATTTTTTAGTTTTTGTTTGTTAAGGAAAATGCTATTCTAGAATAACCTCACAGTCTTAATTTTCTTTAAAATAGTATTCATTAAAAAAAAACAACTGCTGAAATATTCAAAATGGTAGAACTCAAATAATAATATAGAAGTAATATTTCATTTATCCAGATCCTCAACTAAAAAGAAAACCAAAAATGGGAAAACACACACACCCCTCTGATGCCATTTTCCCTCCTACTTAGCCCCTCAGTTGTCCAAGTTCATGCACTGAGTCAGCCATTCAAAACTGTCCTTCATCCAAAGTATAGTTATCCTTGCTTTAAAAAGAATTCTAATAAGTTATGTGGTTCCCCAGTCTCTAATAGGGCTTAAGGACAAAGGAATGAGGAAGAGTTACTAGAGACAAGCACACACAGTAATAAGTGAAAACAAATTAAGTGAGAGAAAAACTCAGAAAAAATAAAAGAAAATAAATTGTAAACACAGCAGCCTGGGGCAATAGGTCAGCAATGCTTCACAACTCAATTGTATGAGGAAGAGTTACTAGAGACAAGCACACACAGTAATAAGTGAAAACAAATTAAGTGAGAGAAAAACTCAGGAAAAAAAAAAGAAAACAAATTGTAAACATAGCAGCCTGGGGCAATAGGTCAGCAATGCTTCACAACTCAATTGTATGAGGCCATTATTGCCACATCACAGAATATATGTTACGTTTATAATGACAAATGAATGACAAAGGCTAAATTATTTTTATATTCTCCTTAAGAAAAAACTTTTAAATATATTTCTTTAAAGGATATACATAATGTTTTTCAATTGTCCTTTCCATGGATGAGCATCATTTATCTGGAAATTTCACTTTACAAACCCACACACAATGCTATCTCTCCTATGGGATTTTAAAGTCATCCAGGACATGGACTGTTTTGTAATCAAACATCTATGTATTTCTGATGAACTCATTAGCTTTTAGAAACAATTTTAATGCTTATTTATTGAATAAACACCAAAATGAGAATAAGAATTTTATAGGACAAACATGCAATGAAAGGCACATTGGCTTTATAGTGAGAACTAATAGGTTCAAATCCCACCACCTGGCATGTGCTATTTGTATGACCGTGGCAAGTCCTCTCATCTTCAGATTCTTCACCTGTAAATTGAGGGAGCCAAAGTAGATGGTCTTTGAGTTCCCTTCAGTATACATCTATGATTCTATAACATGCCACTTTAGTAGGAAATGTCCAACTCATAAGATTTTGGTTATTCTTGATTAATAGGGTCTCACAAATATAAGTATTCTTCCTTAAAAGGAATGGGGGGATGGGAAGAGACCTACTCTTACTTTACTGTTTTGAGATATAATTTAATTGCCAGGACCAGACTTTTTTAAATGAATAGAAAATAGGAATCAAAGGAGGAATGAACCCTTAAATATGATCAGATCCAATTCTCTCATTTTACAAATAAGGAAACTGAGGTCAAGGGCAACCACCTAACTTCCCCAGTAATAGTAAGCAGGTGAATGAATTCATAGACTAAGAGTTTTTCAGCTTTTTGCACCAATGCAACTTTTCAAAAAGAGCTCCTATATTAAAAAATGTAATGAACAGTAATTCATCTCTGGTATTCAGTGGTGGAGATCCTAAAAAGTAATTAAAGGAAACCAACTAAATAGTCATACAAAATCATCAAGAGCAAGTAGAAGTTTCAAGAAGAGTTCTTGAGGCAATGGATACAGAAACAGGGCTATAGGGAGTCTTTGAAAGGCCTGGGTTCAAATCTGACACTTCCTAACTATGTGATCTAGCAAGTCACTCAATCCCAATTGCCTCACTGGTCTTCTGCCTTGGAATCAATGTACAATATTGACTCTAAGAGAGAAGGCAAGAGTTTTAAAAAAAAGAGTTCTTATTCCCTCCTCTAATATGTCAAACATCATTAACATGTCTTTTAACAGTAATTATAATCTTGGAAACTCAAAACTATTTGATAATAATTTTTTAAATTCAGCAGATATACCCTTGAAATCAATCTCCAGTACAAAATCAATATAGAACATCTATGAAAATAAAATATAGGCCCAAAATATCATTATAAAATTAAAACCTGTCAAATAGGAAATACTACTGATCTTCAAGAAATGATAAAATATTGTATCTGCCTCAAAAAAAAAAAAAGCTGAATTAACTTTAGCACCAGCAAGTGATTACCTTGGTTAGTACCATCAGCATAAGTAGGTCTGGAGCGAAGCAGCACTCACTCAGACCAGCCTTTTGGGATTTCTAAAGCTATAAATAGCCTTGGTGCTGCTCCATCAATAGCTGGCAGGTAGGCAGAAAAAAGACCTGCCAAAAGGCTGGCAAAAGTAACTCTGGATGCTGCTACTTGCATGCTTTTCCTTCTACTCAAACTCCACTCTGAGCCGTCCTCCACTCTGGACTGAAAGATCACAAAGGACAACATTGTGTCCATCGTGTTTTACTAATGTAAAGGGTGTTCTTCCCTGAGCCCCACTGGTTGCTGGGGATTTCTGCTCAAAACCTATTTGTTGTTGTCATTCAGTCCTGTCTGACTCTATGACCCCATGGGATTTCTTGACAAAGTTACATTTCCTTCACCAGTGAATTGAAGCAAACAAGTTAAGTGACTTGCCCAGGGTCACTAGCTAAGAAGTGTCTGAAGCCCAATTTGTACTCGGGTCTTCCTAACTACAGGCACAGTGCTCAACCCACTGGACCATCTAGATGCCTCATATAATTCACTTAACAAAATACTGCTGTGACTTCTTAATAAACGCAGTCCCTTTATACAAAAGGTATTTTTAACGGATGGACAGAAACAATGTGGCCTAACAAACGGAGAGCCTGGGAATCAGGAAGACCCCGGCTGAAGCTCTGCCGGTGATGTCTGACAGCTGGGATGACCACTGGGCAATAACTCTAGGTGTCCTCGCCTCCACTGTCCTGAGAGAGCCCAGCACAGACCCAAACCCACCCTGGGGACATTTCCGGTTGAGTACAATCTCAAGGTTAAAGCCTCTAGGATTGAAAGCTGTCAGCCTCAGACCTCTTCTACTGCTCAAGCTCCCACTTAAGAAATGGAGCCCTGAGTGCAGGTACTCTTTCCTGTGTGAAGAGAAGAGAGGCTCAGTCACCTTCCTATAAAAAAGAAAAGCACTTGAGATCCACAGAGGAGGGAGAAGGGCTCTGTGCCACAGCAGGCGGTTTCTGTCTGCATCTAGCACAACCTTTGGGAGGCACAGCCCACACTGGCAATACCCACTGAAGAAACACACTCCAAGCACTGATAATTTGGACAAGTATCCGATGGAATCTAATCAATCCTATACCTCCTAAACCATTCTGATGCATCAAAAACTAGGACTGGACTTATTAGACATAAGTTCAAATACTGCTTCAAACACCTCCTAACTGTGTGACCTTGGTTAAGCCATGATTTCATCTCTCTGCCTCAGTTTTCTCATCCATAAAATAGTGGTGATAGCCCTTACCTCAGAGTTATGAGGGAACAAATGAGAGAACATGTAAATCACATTGCAAACTTTAAAGTGCTTACAAATGCAAATTTTGTTATTACTCTTAATAAAAAGAACTGAGGTAACATTGCTAACTCAATATCAAGTATTTCAGTGCAATTCACATTCTAAAACTCATCCCCAAAAATATTTAAAACTATTTTTCAATTTTAAAACTCATTTAAAATATTAATTTTAAAAGGTATAGTATTCAAGATTTTGTGTGTCAAAGAAGAATTCTTTAAGCTAAGGAGTTGAAGTTCGTCTCCCTAAGACTCTCTGGCAACCCAACACTGGAAATAAGAGGACAACATACTCAAAAACTGGACAAGGGTTCATCCTTCTATCTGAACTCTACAATCACCATTGGCTTTTACTTAAGGTGAGTGCAGGTAAAGAATTTTGTTTTATTTTAGAGCATGTACTATGTTTGAGAAAAGTTTTAAGGTCATTGCAGGTTCTTTAAATTTTTATCTCCTCTTCAAGGAAAATGTCTACATTACCAGTTGTACAGAAATAAAAGAAAAGGTAAGCCTGTCAGTAATTACTGATGTCTTTCCGATTGTTTTGGGTTTTTTTGATGGGGGGAAAACGTCAAAAAAATCACTGGTTAATTTTTCCCCTCATATTTCCTTGAGGAATTGATATCAAATGCTAGTAAAATTGTATCATAACTAGATTTTTTCCTTGCATATATTTCAAACTATCCTTCTGGATTTCATTTACTTAAGAGTCATTGTGGCTTCCTCCCACAGCACTTACATAAGACATTGAGAAGGATAGAGTCCAAAAAGGGTGTTTCTTCCTGTTGCCATGAATAGCTATTCATCTTTTTAACTTCTAGATGCATAACAAAACCCACACTAGGTACAGCTTTTTTCACCACTGCAAGTAAAGCCAATGTATGCAAACAGTTCTTTCCCTTGATTGTTTTCAATAGCTAGGTACTATTAATTGGTAACTTATGCCTTATAATTTCAATTACAGTGAGAATATCAATATGGATATAGTCCAGTGTTTCCAGTAGTATATCAACAGACAGGTAGAACCAGATTACACATTAAAGCACAAAGAAATAAGTTAAGATCTGTAGACAGACCCAAAACTGTGTAATCATTGACTCTTGGGCCTATTTCCTTCCATTCTATCACTATAGCTATAAAAGCTGGGGGTCACCCAGAACTGGGCTATTTTGTACTAATCAGCCAAAACCAACAAATGTATCCAGTATTACTGATCCTAGTGAGAAACTTACAAGCTTCTTTTGCTGCTATTATAACTATTCCTCTAAATTACAGCAGCAATTTTAGAAGCATTTCTATGTTTGGTATGAGGTACAGTTCAATGCTCTTAAAATAAGAAGTTTAAATCCTCTATGAACACTTAAGAGCTCTGTCCATGGGTGAGTCACTTAAACTTGCCAAGACTCAGTTTTCTCAGCTGTAAAATTGGGGTGATAATTGTACCTATTCATAGGGTTGGTGTGAGGATGAAATGAGATACATATGTAAAACACCACACAAATCCAGAGATGCTATCATGATCACCTAACATCATCACCATAATAACGTCTATTAGCAATAACTATGTAATGTTAATACTGGCACGTAGAAAAACTACATCTCTCATATCAATAAAGGAGAGAAATGCAAATGAAAACAAGTTTGAGATTTCACCTCAAATTGACAAAGATGGCAAAAAAGAGACTATGGGAAAACACACATTAACATTACTGTAATCCACTAGTTCTGGAAAACAATTTGGAACTATCTAGAAGTCATCCTTTGACTTGAGAGATCACGTTTTCTGAGCATATATGCCGAGTGAGGTCAAAATCTAGGGAGAAGTCTCGTGTATAAAAATATTTTTGGTAGCAGCTTTTATGTTTAGGAAAAAAAATGTCTACAAAGTGGGTACCTATCACTAGAGATGGTTACATTATAAAGGAAAAATCTAGGACAAGGTTAGAAATTGCATTGACATAAACAAAAACTTTTTTGGTGAATCTCAGGATACTTTTAAAAGAACAATTATTCAAATCTATTTAACAAAACAATTCCCTGTTCCTTCCCATCTTTCCATCTACACAGTTAGGAAGGACAGTGGATAGAGCCTAAAGTCAAGAAGACCTGAGTTCAAATCAAGCCTCAAATACTTACTAGCCATTTGACCCTGGATAACTCATTTAACCGACTCTGTGCGCCTGAGTTATCCCCATCTGCAAAATGGAGACCATAACAGCACCCACCTCCAAGGGCTATTTTGAGGATTAAATGAGATCCTATTTGTAAAGCATTTTTTGTAAAATATTATAAAGCACCTGACACGGTGCTGGCAGGAGTCATTTTAATAAATGCCATTTCCTTTCCATCTCCCCTTCTCTTCCCATGCAAAACAGAATAATAGCACCTCTCCAAAGTCTGTTTGTTGTGAGATAAAAAGAAATAATATTTCTGAAGTGCTTTGCACTATATAAATGTTAAATATTTTTATTATTAAAATGCTTACCTTTACCTATAGGTTTCTAAGGATTTTTGCATTTTATCTGTTTCACATCCTTATGTAATCCATATACTTAAATGTCAAGGAATCTAACTCAATTGAGTTCATGAGTTAAAAACTCAAAATATTATTTCTCTCAGATTTCTTAAACTGCCATCCTGATTAGCATACCACTGTCTTGACCAAGGAGCTCTACTATGAACATCTACAATTACTTTTGGTTATTAACTTTTGCCTATCTAAAACAACTATACAGAATGATATACCATAAAATTGGTCCAATATGACCACTTTAAAGCTAATGAACAAAGATCCTAATTTGCATTACAAAGCTCAATTAGTAATTATCAAATATGATAATGAATAAATCAGATAAAAGAGCAAAACAGAGAATTAGGAAAACAATTCTCAACCTTAGTCTTTTCCAAGTTACTTAAGAGTTATCTCTTGAAAGGGTCCAAAAAAATTTCCTATATTTCTTTCATTAAAGAAAAAGCAGCTCTTCATAATAAGGATTATTATTCAATGGAAAGCATAGATCTATACCATGATTTTATTCAAAGGAAAGGATAAGAGAATAAGCACTTATTAACTTACTTGAGGTAAATATTTATTAAAACAGCCCACTATATGCCATATCCTGTGCTAAGTACATTACAAATATGATCTCATTTGATCTTCACAATAATCCTGCAAAGTAGGTGCTCAATATCCTTATTTTACAGATGGGGAAACTGAGACAGAAGTTAGGTGATTTGCCCATTGTCACAGAGCCAGATTTGAACTTGGGCCTTCCTTACTGGGCTCTATACTCTACCTGATAATCTTGCTATCTATTCAGTAGAATTGGTTTTCTAAAAAGTTAGCATCTAACATGATATAATTACTTCAAATAACTAATATTAAATATAATATATTCTGATTTCTAGTAATCTTCAAAATATTCTCATGTTTTTGATGATTATATTTTCTCTATATGACAATTCTGCAACAAATATCCTCAATCATTCAAGGAGAAGGAGGTTCCCTAATAATCCATAAAATAATTGGCCACACATGGCACAATATCCTTAGGGCCAGTTAACTCATTGCTAGTAGATCTGGTCCGATGCTTTTGGAAAACTATTTGCAATCAGGCAAGAAATATTATGAAATTATATTCTTTGGCCCAATGATTCCACTACTGAGTATAATTTATACTCCACAAAGATTAATAACAGCAAGAAAAAATATATAAAGATATTCACATAAGTATTATTTCTAATACATTTCCGATTTACTTAGTTCCCTCAGTCTCTAGCATAAACCACAAAAATATTGGTTTTAGCTATATAAAAGCAATACTAATTATGTTCTATTATTTCAACTGCTTACCAGTAATATAAAACAATGATTAAGCTCAAAATTCGGAATCTTAAGATTTTGAAGGGATGAAATAAATCTTAAGATATTCTGTCCAGTGTTGCCCAACCCAGAACTATAGTACAAATAAGTAAAATAATTATATATTACTCCTCTATCATGAACTACCTATTGTAAAACTATAGTGGTATAGAATGACTGAACTTACTGGGAAAGGAGTCATTTAAATTTGAATTTTTTTGGAAAAGTAAAAATTTTTGTTAAATTTTATAATCTAGTAAAAAATTTTTCTATAGATTGTAGGTTCAGAAACATTGGCCTAGTTCAACTCTGATTTTACAAACAAGAAAACCCAGACCTCCCACTCCTAATGTGGACAATGTCATGTGTTTTCAGGGTATACAGATAATGCTTAAGAAAAAATAATTGATAAAATGAAGGAAAGGGAGAACTCATTAGAATACAAACTAATTGTAACCTAAAAACATGCAAAAATTATTTTTTATACCCCATTTTATAATGTATGTGGAAATTTTTTTTTAAGTAAAGAAACATTATTTACCTTGTTATACATATATCTCAACATGAAATCCAGTAAGAAAGATTTCCCTTTACGGAAAGCTCCTGCCACAGACACCACTACAATATTAAGATCACGTATATGCTCTTGTAACAAAATTTGCTCCAATGCCTCTTCATCAAGCTCAAAATTGTGATCATCTTCATGAGCAAGAACAATCTGTACTGGACAGGGTTTCTTCATAGCCTCATCTGAGTTTACCAGATCATCATCTTCGTAATCTTCACCTGAGAAAAAAGAGAAAATATGACCCTTTTACTGTTAGATTAATTAATAACCTACCCACAGACTCACTATTGAAGCATAGACACAATGTCAACTGTAATTTCTTGAAATAAGATTTTATGTGAAAGTAACATAGCATCTTACACCTTACATTCTACTGGGGACACATGACAAAATCTCAAATGAGCAAATATGCTCATGTTAATACAAAGGTTCAAAAGAGAATTAGGAAAGAAATGACACTATCAACACTAAAAGGAAGTAAGTATTCCAAGAGGTCAAGTAGGATAATATTCCTGGTATGGTAGTCTCCCTGTGAACAATTAAGAGATACAAGGGATGAAATGCACTAACAAAGAAAAACAATGGTGAATGGCTAAACAAATTATGAAATACCACTGGAGCAGAAGACTATTTTGCTTTAAGCCTTGGTGAAAAGAATGTCATAAAAACCTGGGAAGATCTAGAGGAACTGAAGCTGAGTGAACTGAACTGATCCAGGAAAAAAACGTATATGACAACCACATTGTCAAAATAAAGTTCTGTCCTCCCTAAAGGGATGATGCTGGCTGCAAAGCCAGGATTTGGCAAGTACTGAACAGTAACTTGCAATAGAAACAAGTTTCACCACTCAAGGAAGGTAGAATGCAAACAGTCCTCCCACCCTCTGATTGTTAGCCCTTCCTCTGAGTGAATGCCCTTGTCCACTGCAGATCCTCAGCCCCTTCTCCTAATAACACTACTACAGAGAAAGGTAACCAGAATGATAAAGGGTTTAATAACAATAACAAGTCAGAGGAAAACTGCTGAAGAAGATGAGATATTTAACCCGGAGAATATGACAGTAGTCTTCTAGCATATCTTAAGATCAAGAACTGTCAGACCTGTGGGAAGGTAAAGACTTTAAAACCAAGCAAGACTTAGAAAGTCACAAAATGTAAAATAAATAATTTTGATTACATCAAATTAAAAAGTTTCTGTACAAACAAAACCAATGTAACCAAAATCAGAAGGGAAGCAACAAATTGGGAAACAATCTTCATAACTAAAACCTCAGACAAAGGTTTAATTACTCAAATTTACAAAGAACTAAATCAATTGTACAAAAAAATCAAGCCATTCTCCAATTGATAAATGGGCAAGGGACATGAACAGGCAGTTCTCAGCCAAAGAAATAAAAACTATTAATAAGCACATGAAAAAGTGCTCTAAATCTCTGATAATCAGAGAGATGCAAATCAAAACAACTCTGAGGTATCACCTCACACCTAGCAGATTGGCTAACATGACAGCTATGGAAAGTAATGAATGCTGGAGGGGATGTGGCAAAGTAGGGACATTAATGCATTGCTGGTGGAGTTGTGAATTGATCCAACCATGCTGGAGGGCAATTTGGAACTATGCCCAAAGGGTGCTAAAAGCTTCCATAGCACTGCTGGGTTTGTACCCCAAACAGATAATAAGGAAAAAGACATATACAACAATATTCATAGCTGCGCTCTTTGTGGTGGCCAAAAATTGGAAAATGAGGGGATGCCCTTCAATTGGGGAATGGCTGAACAAATTGTGGTATCTATTGGTGATGGAATACTATTGTGCTAAAAGGAATAATAAAGTGGAGGAATTCCATGGAGACTGGAACAACCTCCAAGAAGTGATGTAGAGCGAAAGGAACAGAGCCAGGAGAACATTGTACACAGAGACTGAAACACTGGTACAATCGAATGTAATGAACTTCTCCATTAGTGTCAATACAACGGTCCCTGAACATTCTGCAGGGACCTACCTAGAAGAAAAAACACTAGCCACAAACATAGGACAAATTGAGGGAGTAAAAACACCGAAGAAAATATGGTCCCTTGCCTACTTCTAATCCATAAACTCCATGAATAGACAGGATCAAAATTTAGAACTTCTTTTTTTCCAAAACAGGAAAAGGTCCCTGGCAAAGTAGAAAGAGTAGATGACTTATTGTCAGAAAAATTGAGCTGAAATTTCAACTCTGGTAACCCATCTGTGAACTGCTTTAGCAAACTTCTCTTATCCCAAGTTTCCTTAATTTTAAAATGAAAGAGGTTGGACTAGATGAACTAGGATCATAGCTCTAGATTTAAGAGCTGAGAGACCATCCAGTCAAAGAATAAAACTTCTAAATGACTAAGATGAAAAATGAGGTCAGAATCCCTCATTTTAGAAACAAGTCCAGGGAAGCAAGATGAATTGCAAAGTTTCATGCAAACAGAAGAAGGCACAATCAAGACTTGAACCTAGCTCCTATAACTCCAGAGTCAGTGATCTTTCAATTGTCACTATACCATCTCTCCTAATATCCCCTTACTCAGAGCTAGGATTAACTCCTCATCATTCAAACTACTCTCCAATCTCCTGTATACTCCAGGCATAGGGTTATAGCATATATTGTATAGACTCACTCAGATAGAAATGTACTCCATAATCATCACCATGAAAATGCTGCCTTCTTCCCTTCAAGATCTAATTCAGGTGAGCAGCTGGGTGGCTCAGGGGATGAGAGCCAGGACTAGAGACATGAGGTCCAGGGTTCAAATGTGACCTCAGATACTTCCTAGCTGTGTGGCCTTGGGGAAGTCACCTAACCCCCATGGCTTAGCCCTTAACACTCTTCTGCCTTTGAACCAAAACACAATATTGATTCTAAGACTGAAAGTATGGATTAAAAAAAGAAAAAAAGATTAAGTTCAAGTACCACCTCTTCCAGGAAGTCTTCTATAAAAACCCAAGTAAAAGTAAATTTTTAAACAAATTTTGTCTAAATTTCCTTTTCCCTTCTACATTGTATTTTGTATTATGTTTATGCTCACATTCTTATTTCCATTAAATTCCAAGTTCTCTGAATGCAAGGAATATAATTTTTTCACCTTTGTATCTCCAACACCATGTCTAGTACTCCTACAAGCACTTCAATATTTACTGAATTGCATTCTCTCAGTAGTTGATAGAAATCTTGCTCTTTTTAATAGAGATGATGCTTTGGAAGCAAAGTCAGAGACACAAGTTCATAGAATAAGGTATCAAGAGGTAACAGTAAAAGTGAGGAGGCTGAAGTAGTGAAATGGGTTCTATTAGAAAGGCTTTATAAAAAGACCTAAAGAGAATTCTTTTTAAAAAATTCCAAACCTGTTTTAGGAATTAATATATACATATATAGTCTCAAAGGCAATTACTGTCAAATTCAATACTCATATATAAGTTCTGGCATTATTAAGAGGAAGGCTTTGTGGCTATACAACAATCATGATCTTAATAATAAGCTTCATTTGCTTAGATTATTGCACTGTCTTTTAGGAGAATCTGTATATGAAGAGATTCATCCAATGAAAGTTAGCCTAAATTCATAGTCTATTCAAGACTGTTTCCCCTTTCCTGGAAAAGTCACCAAGTATCTTTACACACCTTACTTCTCTATTTCCCCAAAAGTAGATGGGAACCATGGGTGACAGATTTCTCCAGAAGTTCTGGAAAAGGAAAGATTCCAAAGGTTAAAATTCTACAGGAAAATCGTGAGGAAGGCTAGGGAAAGGAGATTCTAAAGACACAAAGAGAAAGAAACAAACATAAGGAAGAGAAAAGATGGAAGTTGCTTGAAGACACTGATGTGGAAAGCAGAGTATCCTCCAACCAGTTTTGGTTTTTAAATGGCACATATGTACTGAATATTAGCTCAATGATAAGTACGAAAGGACAATTACAAAACTACAGCAACTTCTCTACATATTAATGCCAAAACTGACAATAAGCACATAAGAGACAATCTCAGTGTAATACAAAGGCATTTATAAAATCATCTTAAAGAAAAAAGTAGTCAATGGGCAGGCCTACTGCTCAGCATTGTTAGATAATGATAACGCATCACAGACAGGAAGTGGAAATATTCCTCAATTCTTACTTAGCTTCTGGTTTCTCTGCTGAGAAAAGTGACCTTTGAACAGAAAGGTCAGAATAAAAATAACTATCTAAAACCATCAGCAAATATCATCTGCAATGGGGATAAACTAGAAGCCTTCCCAAAAAGATAAGGAGTAAAACAAGGATGCCCATTATCACCTCTACTATTTGACATTGTACTAGAAACACTAGCAGTAGCAATTAGAGAAGAAAAAGAAATTGAAGGCATCAAAATAGGCAAGGAGGAGGCCAAGTTATCGCTCTTTGCAGATGACATGATGTCTACTTAAAGAATTCTAGAGATTCAACCAAAAAGCTAATTGAAATAATAAACAACTTTAGCAAAGTTGCAGGATACAAAATAAACCCATATAAGTCATCAGCATTTCTATATATCTCCAACACAGCTCAGCAGCAAGAATTAGAAAGAGAAATCCCATTTAAAAGCACCCTAGACAATATAAAATACTTGGGAATCTATCTGCCAAGACAAACACTGGAACTATATGAACACAACTACAAAACACTCTCTACACAACTAAAACTAGATCTAAACAATTGGAAAAACATTGATTGCTCATGGGTGGGATGAGCTAACATAATAAAAATGACAATCCTACCCAAATTAATTTACTTATTTAGTGCCATACCCATTGAATTACCAAAAAACTTCTTTACTGAATTAGAAAAAACCATAACTAAGTTCATTTGGAAGAACAAAAGATCAAGGATATACAGGGAAATAATGAAAAAAAATGCAAAGGAAGGTGGCCTTGCAGTCCCAGATCTCAAACTATACTATAAAGCAGTGGTTATCAAAACAATTTGGTACTGGCTAAGAGACAGAAAGGAGGATCAGTGGAATAGACTTGATGTAAATGATCTCAGCAAGACAGTTTATGACAAACCCAAAGACCCCAGCTTTTGGGACAAAAATCCATTATTTGATAAAAACTGTTGGGAAAATTGGAAGACAGTGGGGGAGAGATTAGGGTTGGATCAACACCTCACACCCTACACCAAGATAAATCCAGAATGGGTGAATGACTTGAACATAAAGAAGGAAACTATAAGTAAATTAGGCGAACACAGAATAGTATACATGTCAGACCTTTGGGAAGGGAAAGATTTTAAAACCAAGCAAGACTTAGAAAGAGTCACAAAATGTAAAATAAATAATTTTGACTACATCAAATTAAAGTTTTTGTACAAACAAAACCAATGTAACCAAAATCAGAAGGGAAGCAACAAATTGGGAAACAATCTTCATAAAAACCTCTGACAAAGGTTTAATTACTCAAATTTACAAAGAACTAAATCAATTGTACAAAAAAATCAAGCCATTCTCCAATTGATAAATGGGCAAGGGACATGAACAGGCAGTTTTCAGCCAAAGAAATCAAAACTACTAATAAGCACATGAAAAAGTGTTCTGAATCTCTGATAATCAGAGAGATGCAAATCAAAACAACTCTGAGGTATCACCTCACACCTAGCAGATTGGCTAACATGACAGCTATGGAAAGTAATGAATGCTGGAGGGGATGTGGCAAAGTAGGGACATTAATGCATTGCTGGTGGAGTTGTGAATTGATCCAACCATGCTGGAGGGCAATTTGGAACTATGCCCAAAGGGTGCTAAAAGCTTCCATAGCACTGCTGGGTTTGTACCCCAAACAGATAATAAGGAAAAAGACATGTACAACAATATTCATAGCTGCGCTCTTTGTGGTGGCCAAAAATTGGAAAATGAGGGGATGCCCTTCAATTGGGGAATGGCTGAACAAATTGTAGTATCTGTTGGTGATGGAATATTATTGTGCTAAAAGGAATAATAAAGTGGAGGAATTCCATGGAGACTGGAACAACCTCCAGGAAGTGATGCAGAGCAAAAGGAGCAGAACCAGGAAAACATTGTACACAGAGACTGAAACACTGTGGTATAATAGAACGTAATGGACTTCTCCATTAGTGTCAATGCAATGTCCCTGAACAATCTGCAGGGATCTATGAGAAAAAACACTCTCCACAAGCAGAGGACAAACTGTGGGAGTAAAAACACTGAGGAAAAGCAACTTGACTACAGGGGTTGAGGGGATATGACTGAGGAGAGACTCTAAATGAACACTCTAATGCAAATACCAACAACATGGAAATGGGTTCGAATCAAGGACACATGTGATACCCAGTGGAATCGAGGTCGGCTGGGGGGAGTGAGGGGGAGGGGAGGGGAGGAAAAGAAAATGATCTTTGTTTCCAATGAATAATGTTTGGAAATGACCAAATAAAATAATGTTTAAAAAAAATAATAAAAATAACTAATAGTTGAAGTTCAAGATAAGTAAGGAGATAAGAGCATATGGCTGCCTTCATGGAGCTTAATGAGTTCAAATTACCAGGCCCTGATGGCACTACACCTAGAGTACAGTAAGAATGGATGGATGTGATTAGTGAGCTCTTGTCAGTGAACTCTGAAAGTCTCTAGACTGGAAGAAGTGAAGCAGCCTGGAGAAAGGAAAACATTGCCCTGACTCAAAAACAGGAAGAAAATGATTAACCTTGATTGCTGTTAAAATCCTAGAAAAAAATTCCTAGAAAAGAGTGATTGCAAAGCCAGCATGGCTTCATCAAGAACAGATCAAGACAAACCAATCTCTTTTACTGTTTTGATGGGGTTACTCTTCTGGAAATCTCAGCAATGCTTATGGATAAATTTCCCTAGATTTCTGCAAAGCATATGATCAAATCCCAGATTATTTTGTGAGAAAGATAATGAAACTATAGGTAGTTTGGGAACTAATTAGATGGTCATGGCAAAAAGATGATCATTTATAGGTTGCTTATCTAATGGTACACTCCAAAGATTGGTGTTTGGTTCTGTTATATTTAACTTCATTTTTCCTAATTATTTGGCCAAAAGAATAGATTGCATGAACTCTTCATATTTGTAGCTGAAACAAAAGGATCAGGGAGAACTCCATACTAGACTGAAATCTAATAAGATGGGGCAGAATAACAGGGATAAGTGTAAAGTACATTTGAATTTAAAAGTACAAGAAAAGAGAAGTATGGCTAAATAGTATTTCATCTGGAAAAAAATTTGAAAATTTTGATGAAATGCAAGTTAAATGAATTAATTTCGCCCCGATCACATCATAAAAGGCAGTATACCACATTTTAAAAAGATACAACATGCAGAAATGATGATTTAGGATCTATGTAAAGAAAAACTTATGTGTGCCTAAAACAGGATAACATAGAAAGTCCATTTTCTCCCTACTTAAACTCTTGAAGCAAAGGCTAGATAGATAACAGGCAGGTTACCTCTCCAACTGTCTACATTGATGAAAATCACAATATTACTATCATATCCTGGTTGTAAAAAATTCAATGGCTCCCACTGATGACTCCTCATGACCTTCCTCCTCCCAACCTCATTTTTCAACATTCAAGTTGGTCTTATTTACCTACCACCAAACACATACAAATAAACCCACACCATTGACTTTCCACTCCTCCAAACATTTGTTTATACTTTTTTTCCTTTCCCTGACATGAAATCCATGTTCTTCTCTAACAAAATCCTACATTTAAAAGGTTTTATACTCTCCCTATTCTTCTATGAAATCTTCCTAGACTATTCCAAAGGACAATGATTGTTCCTTTATCTGACTTTCTATCAATATCTACACTGGCCTTTTAATTAGTAACATAATACCTTATGGTACCCCTATTTTTGTATGTGCCAAAGGAAAAGGAAGATAAGCACTTATTCAGTGCCTACCAAATGCTGATACCATGCTGAGTGATTTACAAATATTACCTCATTTGATATCCACAACCTTGTAGATGCTATCATCCCTATTTTACAAATGAGGATACTGAGGCAAAAAAATCAAGTGACTTGTCCAGGATTCTATAGAGTATTAACTGTCTGAGGCTAGATTTGAACTCAATCCTTCTTGACTCCAAGCCCAGTAGTGCTCTAGCCACTGCAGCATCAGCTGCCTCTATGATTTATTTGCATTATGTATTTATTAAAATCTATTGGTATTTAGATCATAAGTTCATAAATTTTGCTGAAAGGGACCATACATGTGATCTAGTCCACACACAAAAAGGCCTTCATTTTACAGGGGAAATCGAGGCTTTCAGAGAGATCAAGTGATTTATTTGGCTATCATCACACAAGTACTAAGTTAAAAAGTCAAAGTCATAGTCAAGCCCGTCTTCAAACTGAGCAAAACTTTAACTGCAGCATGATGTATCTCAATTTCTATTGAGTATGTGGCATATGATCAGAGTTAAGACCAAATGCCTGGACAAAATATGAAAAATTATGTAGAGATGGATCTTCTTAAAAATCTTTAAGGTTTAAAATATTTTTAAATTAACTAAATCAGACTTGAAATGAATATATATTTGCAGAAAGGATTCTAAAAATATAAAATGCGTGGCATATCAAAAAGATATGGCTAATGTAGTGGCAAAAAATTGGAAAATGAGGGGATGCCCTTCAATTGGGGAATGGCTGAACAAATTGTGGTATCTGTTGGCGATGGGACACTATTGTGCTCAAAGGAATAATAAAATGGAGAAATTCCATGGGAACTGGAACAACCTCCAGGAAGTGATGCAGAGCAAAAGGAGCAGAACCAGAACATTATACACAGAGACTGATACACGGTGGTACAATCGAATGAATTGAAACTTCTCCATTAGTGGCAATGCAGTGATCCTGAACAACTCGGAGGGATCTATGAGAAAGAACACTATCCTCATTCAGAGGAAAAACTGTGGGAGTAGAAACACAGAAGAAAAACAACTGTTTGAATGGATTAAGGGGATATGGTTGGGGATGTAGACTCTAATGAGCATCCTAGCGCAAACACCAAAAACATGGAAATAGGCTCTGATCAAGGACACATGTAATACCCAGTGGAATTGTGCACTGGCTATGGGAAGGATGGGGAGAGGGGAGGGAGGAATAGAAAATGATTTTTGTAACCAGGGAATAATATCTGAAATTGACCCTCCCCAAAAAAAAAAAAAGATATGGCTAAGATCAAACTTTAAAATAACACTATAAATACATAATATGCGTCTATGTAAACTGATCCACATGGCCCAAGGTTTCTAATACTACAATCCTGTCTCTGAAAAGCTGACATACACAACTCCTATAGAGGGCTAACAAACCATCTAGTTTAGTCCCTGAATAAAGAAAAAATAATCACTCCAAAAATAAAATTTACCTTAGCAGCTGACACAAGAAACTGTAGACTTCATATGGGCTATCCTTGACCTATATAGAACCCAAAAAGCCATTCAAGGAAAGAGAGGAGGGTGAGAAAGAAGAGTAAGAGATGGATCCCAAATTTTCCTATATTATGTACTTCTTACTTTTGCTTCAAGGAAAGTTTAGAACATGGTGTTATACGCAAGAAAGAAGGATAGAGAAAAGAAGTTTTCCATTCCTATTTCTTCCCCTCCTCTTTGAATAAGATTATAAAATTCTCAGAAGGATCACTTCTGGTTAGGGGAGGAGGGTTTGGCAGAAAATCAAGAAAAGCTTTGCAAACAGGGATTTTTTTCTATTTCTCTAATTAGTATGCAAGCTCCTTGAATGCAAAAGCTTATCTTAGACATCTTTGAATCCACTACTGTGCCTAAAAATAGCATCTTACACAAAGTAATGCTCAATAAATCTGTTATTAAGTATCTGCTACAGGAAAAGTCTATTCTTGATATTAGCTAGTATTTGATCAGTTTATTTTGACATCAGAGAATATGATATGAAGCTCATATAAACCATAAACAGGATATTTATTAAACAGTTTTATGGAAATCTCAGATACTAGAAATGAAAACAACAGTCTTAAGAGGTAACTATTTAGTAACACTATAATGGGTTCATTTCTTAAACTGTTTACAAACTAGTTACCTCAAAATCACCATGGGAAGTGGGCAAAGTTATGATGTTTACAATTCTGCCACACTGTCACATAAAGTGACTGATCTGAGCTACAAGTATAAGGTTATTGTCCATCTCAAGGGGCTCAAAGATCACCTCTCCACCCCTCATGAAGTTAGGAAGAATGAAAAGCTCCTACAGGTAAGAGATAAAAGGCTTCAATGGTGGGGGGAAAGGGACCTGAGGTAAAAGCAGGGAAACTTGACCCTTTTTCAAAATGATGGAGCATGAAAGTGCTACAGAGGAGAGGAAGCTTGGGAAGGAAATGACAGCTATACAATTACTGCTTAATTACAAATCTTGAGGCTCTTCCTGGAGAAAGCTGGATACTCTGAAGAAGTTCCTTGTCCTCCTAAGGATATTATAATAGAGCCATATAAGTTATCAAGTGAGAGATGATCTGCTAAGCACATATTAAGCAATCTGTAGGCCTGATATAATAATAGAAGTCTTTAGTCTTTCTGGGGATATTTACAAAAGACAAAATACCAACTCTCCCAAGCCTTAGCAAAAAGACAACCACTTATCTTTTAGCAATTTACAGGAACATAAATGATAGACTGAAGGAACTTAAAAATCATTGTCAGCAATTGTGAAATATTGGGAAAGAAAATCAAGAAGACTAAGCAAGAAATGAAGAGAAAAATTAATTTGATGCAAAGACTTGGCTAACAAGATGGTATTTGAGAATGGGATTTAAAATTTTATGGGTTATGATATAAGGTTGGCAGAATCCTAAACAGATAAAGAATAATTTCTAAATATAATCAAATGGGCTTTTATAAAGTAAAAAAGATGAGGGAGATAGAAAACTGCCTTTGTAAATCTCCAAAGTCAGATACTAAAGAGAATACTCCAAAAAAGGGAAAAATAGCAGGTGAAATATTCAGAAATTCACAGAAAAGAGCCATTAGTAAAACCCAAAACAGAAAGGCCCATGGTTTAGATAACTAAACAAAAGGAATTAAATATCCTAATTCAAGGTGGGGAAATTAACTTCACAGATCTCATAGAGATTTGGTGGTATGAAACACTACTGGACCATGGGTCTGGATGGGTATACTTTATTCAAAAGAAACAGAAGGGGGAGAGAGGGAGAGAGGGAGAGAGGGAGAGAGAGGGAGAGGGAGAGAGAGAGAAAAGGATAGCATTGTACAATAAGGAGTACACCCATGAGAGAAAATCCGGGAAAAGAAAGGATGATAGAATATTTGGATAAAGGACAAAAAGACAAAGAAAAATTATCTTGTCATTGCAGCACACTACTATACTATAAGGATGATATTAGAAATTAAGTCTTGTAATATTAGTTTAGAGATAAGAAGTAGAGAAGCCGGAATGAGAAAGAATTAAGAGTTTCAAACAAAGCTGAGGCAGAGTATCAGTTTCAAATCTAATGGTTTTTCTGTGGCAGTTGGTCTCTGGGTGTGGCAGTTGGCAGTCAGCCTCTCTGAGGGCTTGGAGAAGGTAATATATTTGCCCCCGCCCCCGTCACTGTCTGAGTTAGAAGGAAAGGAGGGAGTTGGGAATGACTCTCTGGGAGGTAGTGAGGAGTTTCTCTCTCTCTCAGAATCCTAACTTGGTTCTTGCTGAGTGAGACTCAGCCAGCTGGTCTTTGTTATTTTTATAACTTGGAGGCAAATTAAGAATTATAAAGATAATAGTGTTTTAGTTTATTGAAGAATAAGGAATATTTGGGTTAGTCAGATTTGGAAGGATAGTGTAGCCTGTGGACATAGGAGAAGTGGGGTTCCTTGCAGAATCAGGGAGTTTTATTTGGGTAGAGTTAGAATTCCTTAAGAGTCCTTTTATCGTCATATTTTCAATAAATATTTTATTTTTTATAACAAGAGTCTCTTTAGCATCTTGTGCCTGGCCCTGAAGAGAAGTTCATTTATGAGCTTCGCTTCACTTATATAAGCTGAAGAGCAACAACTTTGTGAGAGCAGCAAGCAGAGTATCTAAATCAGTTTATAATCAATAATCAATCTATTGCCCTTATTAGTTTTACAGGTCTCACTTTTATTTTTAAACTACAGAACTGCCAGACAGAAAAAGAAGAGAAGAGCTTAGGAAAGAAATGACAAGCCTAGAACATTAGCATGATATAGAATCATGGAGAATTTCTAAATCCCTGTGAATTTTAAAACTACTCCACTCTACTCAGACCTTACTTTAGAAGATTTGATCTGGCTATTTCCTTATTTGTAACAATGGAGGTACTTGGTATAACAGAATCAGGTCTTGGGAACTCTACATTGCTCCACCCTACTTAAACAAGGTCAGGAATGTCTGCACCCATACTCAAGGATTAAGTATCTAAGAAGATGGCCTTCAACATATATGTGCAGAAACAGCTGACAGACCCCTGGGCTGTCCTAAGTCAAGCTAAGCTAACATTGGTACAGATGAGAAGCAGGAAAGTGACATAAAATTGTCTATATAGGGCACGTGACTTCCTCTCTTCACGCTCTTTCCCCAGAGAGGTGGCTCTGGCTGGCAGTGTGCTAAGCATTCCGACATCTTGGCGTAGTGGCAGCTCTTTGTGTGGGTTTTGGGGGTGAGTTTGCCCTTGAGCTAATTCAGGTTCAGGCATCTTGGCTGAGCCCTCTTGAAGTTCAGGCTGATTCCTTCCTCCTTTACTCTCCAAAACCTTACCTTCCTAGAGCCTCTAATCTTCCCCCTGGCACAAGCCAGGCGGGAGAAATCCTACACCCTTTCCTTCTCCCTTCTTCTTAATTTCTTTGCACTATATAAATTAAATCACCATAAATTTCCAGCTGACTTGGGTATTTTTTTTTATTTGGGATATCCATGGTGACCAAATAATTAATATAGTTTAGGTCACAACGCTAAAATTATCCTTTATATCCTACATCTGCTAGAATTTGTTTTGCCAAAAAAAGATGATAAATTCTTGACTGTCCCAAAGGCAATGAGGGGGCAAAATGGATAAAATGCTAGACATGGAGCCAGGAACATGAAAGTTCAAATGTAGCCTCAAACCCCTGTTTGACACTGGGCAAGATATTTGTTTGCCTCAGTATCCTCATCTGCAAAATGAGGATAATTAATAGCACTTACTTTGCAGGGTGGTTGTGAGGATCAAATTTGATAATAAATGGAAAGCTCATACTACTACTACTACTACTACTACTTCTACTACTACTACTGCTGCTGCTGCTACTACTACTACTACTACTACTACTATAAGCATCATCATCATTAATGACTTTTAATGATAATTTTATCCTTCAGAAGACAGAGAATGCAAAAAGAGGAAAGTCTATTGTAGATCTGACTAATGAGGAAGAACTGCATGTTGAAACAGATATGATGAGAACATTTGGGTGAAATGATCACTCTAATCTACAGTTCAGAATAAAAACTAAAATCTTCCTAACACATTAAGGTTGGCAAAACACATTACAATGTATTACCTCATTTGATCCTCATGATAATCTGTGAGATGAGTGCTATTATTATCCCAAGCTGACATGAAAAAACTGAAGCAAAAATTAAGTGATTTGCCCAAGGTTACACAACTAGTAAATCTTATCTGGGGAAGGATTTTAAACCATGTCTCCTAATTCCAAATCCAGGCTTCTATTCAGGAATAGGAAAATGAGGCATAGTCTTAAACATTCACTTTAAATATGGGGAAAACAAATTTCAAAGAGCTTGGAGGAAAGATAGCTAGGATCTTACGGACTAAAACGCTTCAGAGGAAGTCAGGCCAGAAGGAATAAGAAATGTCCAAGTGTGAAATTCTGAGGGAACAATTCTAATAAAGGTAAGAAAATGTGATTGTCCAAAGAAACAAATCAATGTAAGTGAACAGGAGACTCATAGATCACTTTAGATTTTTTTTAAAATAAATGTATAGGAAATGGAATCAGGTCTAGATAACAAAAGAGGACTATAAGAAGATGGCACAGACTCATAAAAATGGTATCAGAAATTGTTAAAAGGACAGAACGAGCTGAGGCTGGTGAGAAAAGCTAAAGAAAACAAAAAGGGTTTTGTTGTTGTTGTTGTTATACTAGAAGAAAAAGGAAGACCCAAAAGGAGCAGGACCTTTGCTCAGGGAATAAATGGGACAATAATAACTGGGGGGTGGGGGGGGTGGAAGGTAGAGCTTTCAATTTTTATTTTGTTTCTGCTTGCCCTGCAAAGGAAAATCACTATTACACTCAAAATAATATTACTAACAAGAACTAGATGATGATATAATCATATTAACTCAAAAACAGCTGGATAGACAGACTCAAAGTAGTTGTTAATGATTCAATGTCAGTTTGGCAAGGTCTCCAATAGAGGAATCTATATATGGCTATCAATGACCTGGATATCCATAAGGCATAGGTGATATGCTCATCAAATCTATAGACAACACACTACTGGGGAAAATAGCTCACACAGTAGATGGCATACAAGGTCCAAAAAGATTCTGACAAGCTAACACACTGAGCTGAATCTAAGAAGATGAAATTCAATAAGGATAAATGTAAAGTATTAAGCTTAGGTACAAAAAATGAGCTTCAACAATTGTAAAATGAGAATTTTTTAAATTTATTTTTAATTATCACAGATAGCAAACAATTTTGAAACAGATTGGGAGGTGGGGTGGGGTGGGGGGGCAGGGCAGGGAGAATGTTAGTGAATATAATAATAAGTGAATAAGCTTAATATAAGTCCCCAGTATGATTTGCCAGCCAAAAGAGCTAATAGTCTTGAACTACATTAGGAATGCTACAACTTGAAGGAACAGAAAGTGACAGTGCCACTTTACTCTGCCCTTGTTAGATTCCATATGGAATATGGTGTTCAGTTGTGGTATACCAAGTTCTAGTCTACCAAGAAGTCCATTTTAAGCCAGAGTGTTCAGAAAAGAGCAACCAGAACAGTGAACGGCCTTCCTCATTAGCTCATATCAGAGAATTACTAACTGAAGGAATTGAACCTGGAGAAAAGAAAACTCACATGGGACAGGTTAGCTCTATTTAAAGACTGTCATGAGGATGAGCAAAACTTGTTCACTTGACGCCGAAGGACAGAAACAGGAGCACTGACTGGAAGCTGCAGAGGCTAATTTCAGCTTAATGCTAGGAGAAATTGCTAACAATTAATCTGGCCAAAAGTGGTTTGTCTTAAGAAGTAGGGGACTCTTTCCTTAGAGATCTTCAAATAGAGGATGAATGACTGCCTGTCAAATATGTTATCACTAGTAGGGCAGTGAAGTGGCACAGCAAATAGCTCAAATCCAGCCCCAGGCACTTACTAGCAAGTCATTTACCCTTATTTGATTCTGTTTCCTCAACTGTAAAATGAGCAGGAAAATGAGCAGGGAATGGCAAACCAAGTTAATACCTTTGCCAAGAAAACCCCAAATAGAATCACAAAATCAGATAAGACTGAAAATGATCAAACAACAAATGTCATGTGTGGCTGCTGAGGTCCCATTTTATACAAAATCTTAGTGACTTGCCCAGTATCATACAACTGGAAGTGTAAATAGCATGAATAAATGCAATTTTTAGCAATCTCCACAAACGATATAATTTAAAACTATAGTTTGGCTTAAATGGCTAAAAAAGAAAAAACCTAAGGTACCCCAGGAGCAATAGTTGAAAGGAATTTTAATATTCCACAAATATTAAAATTAACTCTACCCAGATTGTAAAGATTAAAATTGTAACCCCTGCCTATTTTTAGATTTCATCACCAAAAGTATATTACCCTACTTAAAAGTTGAGTATGGAGATCTGCCCATTTTTAGATCTAATCACCAAAAGTGATTATTATTAAGTGGGAGGTCTGTGACCCAAGTGTGCAATAGTGGGTGAAGAATCAGAATTAAACTAACTGCCCCATGGCAGTCTTAAAGCAAAGCTTCAACTGTGATTGGTAGACATAAAATTAGGGGAAGACATAGGAAGTGACACAAAATAAGCATCTTTAAAAAGAGTGTCACTTCCTGTGAGAAAGAGTTCTTCATTCTTTGGAAGTGGAGACTGGAGACAATTCTTCATTCTTTGGAGTGTTGGCTGGACCCAAGACCCTGCTCCTGGTGAGGCTATTCTAAAATCTCTTTCTTTGAACTGACACGAAGTGAAAAAGCTGACTCTTAACTGCTGGATTTTCTGAAAAAACTAACCTCAGGAGAGATTTACCTCTTGAGAGAGACTTAAGATATCTTACCTTATCCTCTCTCTGATTTTCTTACTTCACTCTTTCTACATTTTGTAAATAAATCTCTTTTTCCTGGCGACCACATTCTTATCAAATAACCAGTCCAACCCTTTTAAAATTAATAATCACTTTCCCCCCTTACAATTCAATATAAAAATATATACACAACAGTTAATAAACCCTGGACACTTGATTACTGACTCGGTTTCCCTATTTTTAATTTACCCTACAATTTGATCCCCAAAGCAAAGAATTTATAGGAACTGTTGTGGTTCAGAACATGTGGTTTATGCCCAACTCTTCATGACCCCATAAGCCAAAGCATAAAAATACAATCCATGAGGTTTTCCTTCTCCAGTGGATTAAGAAAAATAGGGCTTAGTGACTATTTGCCCAGGGTCACACAGCTAGTAAGTATCTGAGACCAAATTTGAACTCAGGTCTTACTGACTTCAGACCCAAGCAACTATTTCCTAAGTCACCTCGCTGACTTCTTATAAACAGTAACCATTCAAAATGTTCAGGGTCATTTATCTGCTTTCCCCTCTAGCAAAGTGGTTACACCTATTAAGAGAGAAGGAGAAAGAAAAGAAAGGGGGTGGGGTTCTAGCTACAAGAGATAAGTTCAACTTTGAAGGTAAGGGACAGGTAGGTTGCTATTTCTTTAAGGTAGCTCAGTGTACTCTGCACATAATATACAATCAATAAATGCTACCAATTTTTGGCCTAGGTGCCAACACAGCAATAAGTTTTTAAAAATGGAGGGATTGGTGAGCAGACAATATCTTTTTTTAAGTATAAAAACATTGTACGAATTTTGAAGGCTTTTTTGTCCAAATAACTAAGCATGGGACAAAAGAATAATTAAATAAATTATAAAATGCTTATATTCACTACTCTATCTTGCTCCATGCACAGCATGCCAAATGTCATCATTAAGGATTTTGCAAATGTCATATTTAAAACTATATAACTTGAATATTCTTCTTCCTTCATAAGTATGGAATCATGAAATTTTTCCCTCAAAGTCATGAGGGTAGGAGGGAAGGACTCCTGCTATGTTATTCTGCTTCTTCCCACTTGAAGTGAATCTTGTTACCATAGTAACCTGCCTTGATGTCACAGAATTGAATTCTGCTGTTCTCACAAAATACTGAGGCACAAAAATTCTGTTTATACTTTTTGGGGAATAAAAAAATAAATATTATCTATAACCAATAAACTATTTGGCTTGTCAAATACCACCAAGTCTTTGTAAAAGTAATGCTCATATTTTTCTCACCTGGGGAAAAAAGGTCTAAAAATTAGAAAAGGTGGATATGAGACTCCTCTAGGAAGTGAAAGTAGATGACCCAAAGAGCAATATAGACAGGCATGGTGGAAGTGGATAGGCTATAAAAGGTTACTAACAAGGAATTATGCAGTGAAATCCAAAAGTTATCTGTGAGATATGTACCTAGAAAAGGAGATAGGGAAGAAGCAAGAGGTAATGAAAACAGGTAACTCGTCAAAACAACTCTAATCTCTACATGAAGACCCCCAATAGCCAAAAAGAGGGGGAAAAAGAAAGAATCAAGAATTTTTAAACATTCTCTGAACACTGACTACTGAAGCTTTAAAGATGAGTGACTAACACAACTAAAGGAATTCAACAAGACCAAATTCAGTGTTGATATTTTTAAGTTAAACCAGAAGACAAAAAGTTATAAATCAATAAAAGAATGATTCACAAGCCTTTCTTTAAGAATGGCAAATGGTAAAAGAATGGCAAATAAAGGAATTGGCTAAGTTCGGTTTATCAGAAGGTAAAAGTAATGTAATAGAAAGGCTGCAAGGCTTGGAGTCAAAAGATCTTGTTTCAAATCCAGAGCCTATCACTAGTTACCTGTGTGACCTTGGGAAAAATCATCACTTTTCTAGGCTGGTTCTTCATCTGTAAAATAAAGCACTGGATTAGATGACCTCTGAAGATCCTTTCCAGTCTTAAATCTACTGTCATTCTATGTTCTGCACCAAAAATCAATAACAACAACAACAACAAATTTCATAAGATGATCATCTTATACTGCAGTACTCAAGCAAAAAAAAAGGCTCATTATCTTTCTCCAAATCCTCCCCCACCCCCCACTACTTTTCTAACATCCCTATTACTAATGGTAAGGATATCACCAGTCTTCCAGTCACCCAGGCTTACAACTCAGGGTCATTAACTCCTCCCTCTCCTATCCCAGTATCCAATCAGTCCAAGTTCTGTCATTTCTTCCTTGGTTCCCTTCTTTCCTCAGGCACTGCCACTCCTTGGTGCAGACCCTCCAGATCACCTGCACTATTCAAAGAACTTTCAGATCAGTGTTTGAATCTCAAGCCTCTGAAATCTACTCCACTTTGCTATCAAACTGACCCTCCTAAAGTGCAAGTATGAGTGAGTCTGAAAACCTCCCTCCCCCAATTCAATGAACTGCAGGGGCTCCTTATTACCTCCAGGATCAAATATAAACTTCAATTTGACTTTTTAAAAATCCTTCATACCCTGGCCCCTTCCTACCTTAAATCTCACTCTCTTCCACATACTCTACCATTCAGTAATGCATGTCTTCTCACTCTTCCTCAAACATGCCACTCCATCTCCAGATTGGGTAAATATATTGGAGGTCTTCCATGCCTGGAATGTTCTCCCTTCTTGTCTCCACTGCCTGACTTCCTTGGCTTCTTTCAAGTTCCAGCTCAAATCCAACCTTTCTGCAAGAAGCTTTCCCAGGCTAAGCATCTTGGCAAATGGCTCAAGATTAAATCTCAAGGAGCTGGAGGCTCTTGAATAGTCTCTGTGGAGGATCATTTAGGCAATTTCTTTCTTTGTATGCTCAATATGTAGTCTAGATCAGTCATAACCTGGTGTTTGTGGAGAGATTTCTGAGAGCCTATGAACATGGATGAGAAAAAATATACCTTTATTTTCCTTATCTCCTAACAACTGGAATTCAGCATTTCCTTCAATTTTGAATTTTAAAAACCCACAACATAAAAAAAGAAGCTGCCTTTTCAGGTCCCCTTAAGTGCTAATGCCTTTCTTCTATATATTAATTTAGTTATATATATATATATATATATATATATATATACATATATATATATATATATATGATATCTCCTCCATTATACTGTGTACTTCTTAAGAACAAAGGCTGTTTTTTTGCCTTTCTTCATATCACCAGCACTTTTCACAGTGTCTGGAATATAGTAGACACTTAATGCTTGTTGACTTAACCTGATACTTGGTGATTTCAATGCAAAAAGGACTATAGAAATAGATAGCAGAAATTGTTAGAAAATGTGATTTAGTAGCTTGTAGACACCATAAGTATCTCACAATTCATTTTGAGAAAAAATGCAGGAAGCACTGAGCATAGTAAGAGAGAGGAAGAAAGGAAGGGAGGGAGGGAGGGATCTATGTTGACAACAAATTTATGAATTGGATGAGTATAGTCAAAAAAAATTTTTTTTAACGAATTATCATCATGTAACTGTCAGATCAGAGTGAATGAAATTAACAATGAAAAATGTTAAATGGATGAGGAGAGGACAGTGATACTAACTATAACTGTTCCTAGGGAAATTTAACTCATGTACATCAATGGACATAACAAGGAACCAAATCAGAAGTCGGCCAACAATTGATCCCCTTGCCAGTTGCTAACATCTGGTAGCATCTATATTCAATATAAAATTAATTATAAAATCTCATATATAGTAGAAAAAGAAGGAAAAATAAATTTAAAGCAAGCTTGGCAAGAGACCTAATTTAAGCAAAATCATCTCATCATTGTTCCAAAAACCCAGGATTACAACTTTGAAGCAATCCTCAATTCTTTGCTCACTCTCATCTCCAGATTGTCAACTGTCAAACCTCTTCTATTCTATTTCCATTCTACCCTCCACAGCTGCCAAACTGATATTCCTAAAGTACAGGACGATCATCCCTGAACTCAAAAAAACTGCAGTGGCTCCCAACTGCATTTGGCATATAATACAAACCTGTTTGACTTTTAAAACACTTCAAAAACAGAGTTTTAACCTAGCTGACCAGTTCTGATCGATTTCACATTATTTCCTTTTATATGTTCTGGATTCTGGGCAAAATGGCTCAAATTACTCTTTTCTAAACACAGTCCTCCTAACTATTCCCTCTAGCTTAACTCAAGCACCACTTCCAAGACATTGATCCTAATTTCAAACCTCTCAAAATTTACTGTGTATGCTACATGTTTCTCTGTATAGATGCTATTTCCACCTAATGAAATGTAAGCTCCTTCAAGGCTGGAAGAGATTTATTTGAATTTTTTGGTCTTTGTATCAACAGCATCTAATTAAGAACAGTGCTGCATATAAAATGTGTTATCAGATTGCATACTGTCTCAGAGGTGGAAGATGGAAGAGGAAGGAGAGAATTTGGAACTCAAAACTTTAAAAATATGAATGTCAAAAATAATGCAAATGAATCAGTAGTCTAAAAAAAGTATGCAAATATTTGCAAAAAAAAATCCAAATAAAAGTGAACACAATAAGCCTAATAGTCGTAAAAAATTTTTTAAATAGTTCTATATACTGAGTAGATACTTGATACTTTTTTATATCAAACTGAAAGCATTTAAGGATGAAATTGGAACAAACTGAATAGGGAAAATTTCTGCAAAAAAATCTTTATAACAAAATTTTTTGACCAATAAGAACAAAACATCTTATAGCATCAACGTCTGAGGTGTGCTCCCAGAGAAAATGGAAATAGCATCAACAAAAGCAAAACTGAGAAAAGCAACTGGCCTGGACCAATTATTCATGCTAAAGTATGAGATAATTAAGAAGGGAATCAAAGGATCAAGTCATAAAATATCCAAAGAGGAGACTATCAAAAGATGGAGGGGCAGAAAATTACACTCTCATTATCCCTGGAAGACTATCAAAACTATTAATCAATATGCCTTTTTCCGTCTATAGCAAAATTTTAATAATCAACAACTAATACAGAACAAAACAAGCAGACCCAGAACCATATACCCAATAACAGTGTAAATTAAAAGTTCAGTCAAAAGAAATAAAACTGAGAAACTTAAAAAGAGGTTCCAGACAAAAGACATAAGGAAATATATCCCCTCCTCTCAGAACTGATAGATCAGGAACTAAGAGGTCAGAGTTTTGTTGTCTGCACTATCAGATATGGCCAAGGTATCATGTTTTTGTGGCTTTTTCCCTTATGATAAATTTTTGAGGGGGGAGAATTGAAATTAGTGGTGCAAAGACAAAAGGCCTTATTCATTTTTTTGAGGGAATCACAAGCAGAACTAGGAGAGTAATTCACATAAAACACCCTATAAAAATAAATAATTCTGAAAGACTTAAGATTTCTGATCAACACAAAGATCAGGTGTGATTCCCAGAAGATCAATGAGAAAGCATGACACAGAGGTTTCAGATTCAAAGTGTAGAATGAAACAGACATTTTTTGATATGCCCATTGTGAGAACTTGTTTTATGTGACTATGCATATGAAGAGTTTGGGCTTTTTCTTTTTTTCTTAAACCCTTACCTTCCATTTTGGAAACAATATTGGTTCCAAGGCAGAAGAGTGGTAAGCCTAGGCAACGGGGGTTAAGTGACTTGCCCACAGTCACACTGCTAGGAAGTGTCTGATGCTACATTTGAACCCAGGACCTCCTATTGCTGGGCCTGACTCAATCTGCTGAGCCACCCAGCTGCCCCTTCTTTTTTTATTCAATAAAAAGAATGGAAAGGAAAAAATGCGCCACTGTTCATTTAAATTTTTTAATTTAATTTTTAAAGTAAAAATAGATTTAAAAAAATTTTTAAATAATCTATTCAAATATCCCTGTCATGGTATCTTTAAAGAGAGTGTTACAAGTAGACAAGCAGGCTTTCACAAGTGATGTATCCTAACAAATCACATGATTTACTAATAAATATAAGACCTCTTATTTGCCCAAAAGTATTTATAGCAGTTCTTTCTGTGGCTGCAAAGAATTTGAAATTAAAGGATAGCCATCAACTGGGGAATGGCTGAACAAATTGTGGTATATGATGGTGATGGAATACTATTGTGCTATAAGAAATGATGACCAGGATGATTTCAGAAAAATCTGGGAAGTTATATGAACTGATACAGAGTGATGTGAGCAGAACGAGGAGAACATTGTATATAATAATGCCACAAGTTCAGGGCCTGCCTTGTTAACGGCTTCAAGGGTTCTCAGGTCTGTGTCATGGCAAAGGCGTAAATAATGGATGGAAGATAGCTATGTGTGTCAGTCTGGGGCCAAACTTTGCATGGAACTGTTTCCTCCAGGCCCAGGGCTAATTTATCTTTATACCCCAAGGATTACATACTTTTTGGCACACAGCTACATTATTCAACATGTTCAAATGCAGGTAATTGGATAAGTGATACAATAACTTTTAACAAATTGTCTGATTAACACTCTGTGAAGACAACTGACAAACACTGGTCAAGCTGACAGATCAAAGGGGTAATAGAAACTATATAATTAAAAATCTGTTACCTTAAAAAAGAACTACATTTCCTGGGAGCCCACAAACTTCCTATCATTATGTACTTCCTGTAGATAAGGGATATTAGGCGGGGATGTGGAAGGCCCCACCTCTTTACTTCCTGTCCCAAGCCTGGTGGTAATAAGGCGGGCATTTAAACTGGCTGATCAGCCATGGGCATGTGGTCTTTATTTTGTATCCTCTTTATTTCTTAATTTCTAATGATCATTAATAAAACCCTTAAAATATAATATTTTTACTATTAATTTAATGAGATTAATTTTAATATAAATCACGTTTCTCCTGCCAAAGCTTTTCACCCACCCACACTCACAAACTCTGAGAGAACTCCAAACTCTCTTTGGAGCTGTTGCCTTTTTCTTTCCCTACTTTTTGCCAATTGCTCTCCCTACTGGCTGGGCTATTTTTAGCCAGGGGACTCTTGGGGGAAGAACTTCTCTCACTCATCTGCTTGAGCCCATGTTCCTCAATTCCTCACTACTGCCTCTGGCATTGCTGCCCCTGATTTCACTTGCTCTGCCTCCTGATCTTCTTGATTATGATCGTTCCTCCTCCTGCCCCAGCCCCAGCCCCAGCCCCAGCCCCAGCCCCAGCCCCAGCCCCAGCCCCAGCCCCAGCCCCAGCCCCAGCCCCAGCCCCAGCCTCAGCCCCAGCCTCAGCCTCAGCCTCAGCCTCAGCCTCAGCCTCAGCCTCAGCCTCAGCCTCAGCCTCAGCCTCAGCCTCAGCCTCAGCCTCAGCCCGGTCCCAGATTGCTGTTAGCTGCTGCTGTATCTTTGGAATTAATAAACTTGGAGCTGCTCTCCAGGCAACTGTAAAAACCAGGGTATATTTTCCTTGGGCAACATTGCTAAATCCCTCTCCACGTGGCTAGGGAACCAAACTGCTCCCTAGCATTTTACCTCAGGGGTAAGGGGAAGGGAAGAAGGAAGGTACTCTAACAAACAGGAAGTAAATTACAAGTATGGCACATTCTATGAAAGAGCAATGCATTACCTATTTCAAACAGCTTCCAGTTTTAAGATGTTTTTTCATGAGTGCACTGATCCTTTCAATTATCTTGCCTGAGATTCAGGGAAGAAATTCATCTCCCTACAACCCTTTGCCATTTGGACCTTCCTAGTCTCTAAGATTCACCCAGTTTGAGATTCCTCAAACCCATGTTCTCCCTCACTATGGGAAATACCTCTGACAAAAGGATCTGGATGGATAGAGAAAGGAACTTTAAAGAGTCTGGAGGTGAAAATTTTAAGCCTTTTCAGACTCCATTGTTTTATGAAAGTCTCTGAAGTGAATTGTATTTTGCCGATTGTATGTTTTAAACTTAATTTTGTTAAGTTGATATATTAATCTTATCAATACTATTCTGTTACACTGAATCATTTTAAATCTACTGTTTTAAATATTAGATATATTCTGTTACCTTTCCCCTATTACTATACTGAACAAAATATTGTAATGCTCATAAACAGCTTTTTCTTCCATTATGCATTTGTTAAGTGTCACATAGATGATGGATGAACTCAACCTGGCTAACAACCTTTGGAGAAGTTAATGAGCTAAGAATTTAAATAGTAATTCTAAGAAGTCCTCAGAAATCATTTTAATTAACTAGTGGTTTCTGAATGAATAATTTTTTTATATATTTATATTATAAAGAATGTTGTATTAAAGGTAGAGCAACAAGGAAATGTTCCTACCAAGGTGTTTCTATGAAGCAGGAAGTCAGAAAAATAGCTCCTACAAAACTCTTCAGTTTAAATTTACTTCCACTAGAACAATCTAGATTTCTTATTACTATTATTAAAATAATAAAAAAATAAAATTTTAAAAATCTATTTTTACTTTAAAAATTAAATTAAATCAGCCAGGACTACAGAAATCTAGTCCTGGCTTATGATTGGGTAAATGCATAATTGCTTAAATCACTATAATTGGGCCCTGATTCAAAGACCTGTTATAGGTTTATTTTTCCTTTACTTAGAATTTTTATACACGAGACTTTGATAGTCTATATTTCATCCACAAATTATTTTTGCTTTTATTTGGATTTTTTTTTTTGGTTTTGATTTTTCTTGCCAATTGATTCATATACCTCAAAACTCAGCCATCCATCCCTAAGTGATCCCTGTGTTTTTCAACACCCTCTTTGGGGGGGAATGTATTATTATCCTAAAATGCAAAGTTTAAATTCTTTTTGAGAGTAATTTTAGTATAAGAAACATGCTACTTCTCTGAATCCAGAAAGTGAACTATTTGGAGAAGGCACCATGAAGATGCCTCCATAGACCACACATTGCACCATAAGATCCAGAGTGAACTCTGGGATGTGGTAATTTGAACTGTGTGGAGTTGAATGCATTTTTTTTTTCCCCTATACTCTTACACAGAAGGTGACTGCTCCCTAACTGGCTTTTTGTCAATGCGCCTAGCAATCATTGGTTTTGTTCTCTTTTCCTTTTATCCCCAAATTACTGTAATTTCAAAATTGGTTATGTTTACAAGATCCATTGGAGACTAGTCTTCCATGGATCTCAGGGGTGAATGTATAATTGAAAATCTGTTACCCTAAAAAAGAACTACATTTCCTGGGAGCCCACCAACTTCCTGTCATTTTGTACTTCCTGTAGACAGGATATTAGGCAGGAACGTAGAGGGTCCCGCCTCTTTACTTCCTGTCCTGAGATTGGTGGTGATAAGACAGGCATGGATGATCAGCCATGGGCACGTGGTCTTTACTTCGTATCCTCTTTATTCTTTGATTTCTAAGGATCATTAATAAATCCCTTAAAATATAATATTTTTACTATTTGAGATTAATTTTAATTTTTACAAAACAAAATTCATTTTAAATAATAAATTATATTTTATATATAAAAAACAAAAATAATAAAACTAATCATTTTTCATAGTTTCATGGTGAGTTCCTGAGATGGATTTCAGTTGGTAAATCAAGTCACTGAGGCATGATGTACAAGCCTCTCCCTAAAGTGATTGATGTACTACTAGCTTACGAGAATTTGTTCTGTGCATGGGAGTGGGAAATTTCTGAGCACAGCTTTGTTAGGAGTTCTATGCATAAGCAGAAGTTCATCCATGATAGTCTTTTGGGTTTGGTTTTGAAAATATGATCTTTTAGTGGTATTCTAGGGGGTAGGTGTGCAAGTATTTTGCTCTTATATTATTTTTCCTGAAGCTGGGGAGAGAACAATAATCATAGCAGTTCTAATAATACGGGATTGTTAGAAGTCACAGAGGGGGGCTGAGTGGATGCCTCTATCCTGCCAAGGAGCCACTTTGTGACCTCCTGGCCTCCATGTGTAACCATGTCAAGGTATTTTGGCTTGATGGCTTCCAGCATAGTAACAGCAATATTGTACAATGATCAACTGTGAAAGACTTAGCTATTCTCAGCAACACAATGATCCAAGACAATTCTGATAGACTAATAATGAAAAATGCTATCCACATCCAGAGAAACAACTGATGGACTCAATGCATATCAAAGCATACTATTTTTCACTTTATTTTATTTGTATGTGTTTCTATTTGGAGGTTTTAGATTTATGTAAGTATTCTCTCACAACATGACCAATGTGGAATTTTTTTTTTAAATACAAGATATTACTATGCTTATTACTAGCTGCCCATAAGTCACTGAAGAGTGTTGGGCCTATTCTCCAATTGATAAATGGGCAAGGGACATGAATAGGCAATTTTCAGTTAAAGAAATCAAAACTATTAATAAGCACATGAAAAAAGTGTTCTAAATCTCTTATAATCAGAGAGATGCAAATCAAAACAACTCTGAGGTATCACCTCACACCTAGAAGATTGGCTAACATGACAGCTATGGAAAGTAATGAATGCTGGAGGGGATGTGGCAAAGTAGGGACATTAATGCATTGCTGGTGGAGTTGTGAATTGATCCAACCATGCTGGAGGGCAATTTGGAACTATGCCCAAAGGGTGCTAAAAGACTGTCTATCCTTTGATCCAGCTATAGCACTGCTGGGTTTGTACCCCAAAGAGATAATAAGGAAAAAGACTTGTACAAAAATATTCATAGCTGTGATCTTTGTGGTGGCAAAAAACTGCAAAACGAGGGGATGCCCTTCAATAGAGGAATGGCTAAACAAATTGTGGTATATGTTGGTGATGGAATACTATTATGATCAAAGGAATAATAAAGTGAAGGAATTCCATGGGAACTGGAACAACCTCCAAGAATTGATGCAGAGCAAAAGGAGCAGAACCAGGAGAACATTGTACACAGAGACTGATACATTGTGGTACAATTGGATGTAATAGACTCCATTAGAGACAATGCAGTGAACCGAACAACTTGGAGGAATCTATGAGAAAGAACACTATCCACATTCAGAGGAAAAACTGTGGGAGTAGAAACACAGAAGAAAAAACAACTGCTTGAATACATGGGTTGAGGGGATGTGGTTGGGAATGTAGACTCTAAATGAACATCCTAATGCAAACACCAACAACATGGAAATAGGCTTTGATCAAGGACACATATAATACCCAGTGAAATTGCATGTCAGCTACAGGAAGGGTGGTGGTAGGGGAGGGACAGAAATAATATGATTCTTGTAACCAAAGAATAATGTTCTAAATTGACTAAATAAATTAATCTAAATTAAAATTTTAAAAAAAAGTTAGGTTTAACTATCCAAACAGGCAAAAACAAAGTAGATGAAAAAATGTTCCATTAACTCTATGCTGCGCAATTAGCCAGCCAAACAGAACTTTCCCATTGTTCTATATGGGACAAAAGCAGAGCCCAGAATTAAGCAGTTTTCTTAATGACTCACTTATCCCTAAAACAAAGGTCAATCTTTTAACATTTGTACTCTTTTTTTTTTTTGATGCTGTAGAACTACAAAATAATATAATGAAGAACTGCAGTTGAGGAACATCCAAAGAGCAACAGAGTGGCAAATGGCAGACATGAAATCTACTGCTCACAACAAAGGAGGATTGCTCAAAGAAATTATGATAAAATTGAAGAAAAGTATGACCGTGACTTTGTCAGATGATTTCACTTAATTGTTTTCATTTGTTACATGTGAAGGCTCATTGAGTGGGACTTGGGGAATATTATCCAGAAATGACTCTGATTTTATAAAAACAAAAAGGCAGCAATAATTAAACTTATTTAAGGGAATGAAAAATCAATGTGATAAGAGTAAGATATGAACGATACACGGGATCTACAGTGTAAATAAAATAGCCCTTTTGGACCAACTTTAACAAGCTAATGGGAACAAATAAACAAGAGTGGCAGTGGATGATGGATGGGTAGGTGGTTTTACAATTGCATAGAAATCACCAGGCACTGAAGTTCCAAGTTTATAACGCCTACATTTCCCAAAAGTTGAAACACCAAAATCACATGGTTCAGGAACATAGCAAGATGTGAGACTGCTCTATTCTTCCTCTTTAATTTACGATAATCTGACAGTACTTCTTAAATTGCTCTTTCCCTTCTTCATGCATCTGGAAACCAAGAAAAAAAAATCCAAGCCCATTAATGGAAGGTTGGGATTTAACATTCCTTAAAAGGAAAAGTTTACCAACCAAGAGAATTTTCCCCCTCCTTTAAATATTCTCAAATAATTTAACATTCAAAGTACTGGCTACAAATTACTTTCTGGTTACTCCAAGTAATATAAAGAGAAAAAAGTCAGAATTTGGAATGAGGTATTGATTATACTCCCTCTTCTCCCAATTCTTCTGCATGTGTACGTATGCCATTTATTTCTCTGTATTTTTGTCGTTTCCACCAATGGAATGTAAGCTTCTTGAGAGCAGAGATCTTCTTGTATCTCCAAAGTCTTAACACAGTTCCTGGCATATAGTAAGCACTTAATAAATGCCTGCTGAATACAATAATCCAGGACAATTCTGAGGGACTTATGAGAAAGAACACTATCCACATCCAGAGAAAGAACTGTGGGAGTAGAAACACAGAAGAAAAACAACTGCTTGATCACATGGTTCGATGGGGATAAGATTGTGGATGTAGACTCTAGATGATCACCCTAGTGCAAATATTAATAATATGGAAATAGGTATTGATCAATGAATGACATATGCAAAACCCAGTGGAATTGCTCATTGGCTACAGGAGGGGGGTGGGAGGAGGGAAGGAAAAGAACATGATTCATGTAACCATGGAAAAATATTCTCTAAATTAATTAAATAAATGAACTTAACAAGAGAGAAAAAATAAGTAAATAAATAGAATTTATAATACAGAGTAAAAAAATAAAATTGGCTAGAGTTGGAGACCAGCGAATACTTCGGAAGGGCAGACCCTCTCCCTCAGCTGATAAGGCTAGAAGTTCTACTGTTGTACAAGGGAGTGAACCTTATTTACCCTATTTCAAAATGTCAAATTTTAACAAATGAAATGAAAATTTCAAGGCTCAGGAGAAGTAATAACCCCCTTCTCTAACACTTGATCTCTGACACTTAAATTAAGACTTGCATTATCCCTTACAACAATCTATAAATTTCAGAAGCTCAGACTCATCTACAACTAAGCCCAAATTTCAGTATGAGCTGAATGAATCTGACTCTAAGCAAGGCTCCACTTCCATGCTTTTGAACTAGCTAACATCTGTTCCTGGAATGCTCTAGCCCATCACCCATATTTAGACTCCCTAACTCCCCAAGACTGGCCCAGGAGGTCTTCCCTTTTGCTAATGCCTCTCATTAATGTTATACATAACTTGTAGATACCTACTTGTTTATTATGTGGTCTCCTTCCCCTTTGCCTTTTTTGGTATCCCAAAGCTAATATTTTCATACTTCTGAAGGTTACTGTTAATTTTTTTGGAAGGTGAGGATATTTTGGCCTCAAGTCCTTTTTTAGATCCTTCCCCAGAGTGCTCTTAGTCACAAGAGTTAACACTACTTTGCTCCTGCTGTCCAGTTGTCAAATGTGAACAAAAACCTTCCTTAAGCATCTAGTTATGAATAAGGATAGAGATCAGACCTGTACTTTCATGGATATAGAAAATTCCTAGGTGAGAAAATTTCCTCTACCAATGCAGGTAAGCACACATTTGCACCTTATAGTCTTATAGATTTGACACTCATACAGCCAAGTATTTCAGAGGTAGGACTTGATCAGGATATTCCTGGCTTCCAGGCAGGCTCTCCTCCTCTAGATATCTAGTGTTTACTTATCTAGGATAATTAGTTAAAATAGGAAACTGTAAGAGAGCCTGCTTCTCTCCAGCTATTCCTTTGTCTATCTCTTTAGGTGGAGTCAGTGTCCCTTTGTATACAGGTATGAGCATTGCAGGGTCTTTTTTCCTATCCCCACCTTCCACACTTATCTCAGTAATTTTCCATTTCTCCTTATTCCTCCAATCTATCCTGTTTCCTAGTAACATGACAATGTCTTCCGAGTCCTGAAAAAACAATTACTAGATCCAACTATCCCTCATCCCTGTTAACTATGGTCTTATATATCTTCCTCCCTTGTATAGCTAAACTCCTTAAGAAAACCCTACAATCAGTGCCTCTATTTCCTTTCCAATCTTTTTCAAACTGTAAAAGCAATTGAAATTTGTTGTCTCCAAAGTTACCAATGATCTTTTAATTTAACTTAAGGTCTAATCAAATGGTTTTTTCTCAATCCTAATCCGTCTTGATTTTTCTGCAGCTTTTCGTACAATTAATAATCTCCTTTTCTTTCATATTTTCTTTTCTCTACATTTCCATGCCACTGCTCTATCTTGGTTATCCTCCTACCTATCTGACAAATCCTTCTCAATCTCTTTTGTTGGATGATCAAGTCTACTAATTATGAATGCTGTCTAAAACTCTGCCTTGGGTCCTCTTCTATATTATTTTGGTTGGATCCAGCTTCTACAATTTCAATTACTATTTCTATCCAAATGAGTCTCAGTTCTACTTCTCCAGGCCCTATTGGTGATGTGTGACTGGATCTCCAGAGATTAGGACCTGGACAACCATGAGCATCTACAACTCAACATTTCCAAAACAGAATTCATTATCCTTCTCCCAAATCCTCCCCTCTACCAAACTTCCCTATTATTGTTCAGGGTACTATCATCCTCCCATTTCTCAGACTGTCATAATCCATGGATCATCAATGATTCCTCATTCACCCTCAGACCAAATATTTAATCTGTTGCCAAATCTTACACTTCTACCTTCACATTTCAAATATACATCCCACTTCTTTCCACTCACATTTGCCTCCCTGAGGTAGAACCTATCACTTCACAGCTGGTCCACTGAAACAGCCAAGTCTCTCTTCACTTCAGTCCATCCTTCACTTAGCTGTCAAACTGTGGCACAGTGGATAAGGTACTGGGCATAGAGTCAAGAGGGTCTGAAATCAGGAAGATCAAGTTCAAATTTGGCAACAGACATTTATTAGCTATGTAACTCTAGGCAAGTTACTTACCTGTTTGCCTTGGTTCCTAAATTTTAAAACAGGGATAATAATAGTACCTACCTCACAGGATTGTCATAAAGAACAAATGAGATATCTGTAAAAAAGTACTTCGTACAAGGCCTAAGCACATAGTAGGCACTATATAAAGGCTTATTCCCTTTTCTTCTTCCAAGAGCAGGTCTGACCATGTCATCCTTCCACCCTTCAGTCAATAAATTCCAGGGGTGCATTCTGGAGGGCAATTTGGAACTATGGCCAAAGGGCGATAAAAGACTGTCTGCCCTTTGATCCAGCCATAGCACTGCTGGGTTTGTACCCCAAAGAGATAACAAGGAAAAAGACTTGTACAAGAATATTCATAGCTGCACTCTTTGTGGTGGCCAAAAATTGGAAAATGAGGGGATGCCCTTCAATTGGAGAATGGCTGAACAAACTGTATATGTTGGTGATGGAATACTATTGTGCTCAAAGGAATAATAAAGTGGAGGAATTCCATAGAGACTGGAACAACCTCCAGGAAGTGATGCAGAGTGAGAGGAGCAGAACCAGGAGAACATTGTACACAGAGATTGACATACTGTGGTACAAGAGAACGTAATGGACTTCTCCAATAATGGCTTTACAATGTCCCTGAACAATCTGCAGGGATCTACGAGAAAAAAAACTATCCTCAAGCAGAGGACAAACTGAGGGAGTAAAAACACCTAGGAAAAGCAACTGCTTGACTACAGAGGTTGAGGGGACATGATCAAGGAGAGATGCTAAATAAGCACTCTAATGCAAATACCAACAACAAGGAAATGGGTTTAGAGCAAGGACACATGTGATACCTAGATGAATTGTGAGTTGGCTAGGGGAGGGGTGGGAGGGTGGGGGGAGAAAATTATCTGTTTCCAATGAATAATGTATGAAAATGACCAAATAAAATGTTTTAAAAACTAAAATAAATAAATGAATGAATGAATGAATGAATGAATAAATTCCAGTGGTGTATGTCTATGTGTGTAGGTTTAAGTATGTACATACAGAATAAATAGTGGGCATATAGTTGTTTGCATGTCATCTAACCCATTAGAATGTAACTCCTTGAAGGCAGGGATTAGGTTTTTGTGTTTCTATGCATCTCAAGCACTTCACATGGTACCTGAGCATATAATAAGTGATTAATGAATAAATACTTGTTGCCTGACTTCACTGGACAACTCCTTTTATACTCTGACCCCAGATGGCTAGCGGCTATAAACCTTAAAATTTCTTAGACTTATGAATGTTGGAAAATTCCCCATTGGGAATTTTCATACTTGAAAAAAATTTCTACTGATAGTAAGAACTCTATTGGAATATGAAATTCCTTGGCATGGGAGGATCCTTCTCCTCCCTACTTAAGACTACTTTAGGACAGAAACCTTTTGCTAAACAATGGAAAGGGCTTTGACCTATGCTTAAGCATAGAACAGGAAGTTCTTTTGAGTCATGATTGATTTTAGAATTGATACAATAGAGATACTTGGAATGACAGAACCAGGTCTTGGAAACTACAATCTCCACCCTACTTAGAGTAACAGGATTTAGGAAGGGCTGCAGCAAAGATCAAGATTTAATTATTTGAGAATATGACCTTCAACAGACATATGCAAAGGGGGGAGACCTCTGGGCGGTCCTGGGTTAAGCTAGAGCCACCATTGGCACAGGGGAGACATCGACAGTGATTGGTAGATGTGAGAACTGAGGGGAGGGAACTTAGATTGTTGGCTTAAAGATAGCAGGGTCTGAGGACTGAGAGGGAAGTTGATGCTCTGAAGGAGGTCTGAGAGGAGAGAGGTCCTGGAGGGAGAGCTCCTGGAGAGGTCTTGAAGGAGGCAATGGAAGGAGAACTCAGGAGGAGTCAGGAGGAGAATTCTCTGGAAACATTTCTTGAAAGGAGGCTCTCTTGAAGGTGGAGCCTGAGGTTGGCATGAGAAGCTTTACCAAGAGAGATCTTGGGTGAGTGATAAAACCAACTGACTGATTTATCTCTTAGGACTGAGGTCTAGGCCTTATTGGCTTGAGGCCCTTCATTCTTATTCCTTTCTTACTTTCTCTCTTTTTCTATTGATTAATCAGTGTATTATAAATTAAATTTCTCTATAAAACCCAGTTGGCTTGGGCATATTCATAAATTGGGAATATATTCCCTGGCGACCATCTTATATTTATATAAACTCAAGACACAGTAGAAACATATTTCAGTGGTCATAATTGTTATATATTTCCCTTGCTCCCAAACATTTTAATTATCACAGTTTATGGCTCCCACTCTCTTATCTACAACTATTTAACGCTCAAAACTATTTTAAATCTAATAACGGCCCTTGCCTCAAGCACAGATTCTTGTACTTTTCAAGTTATAGCTCTACTTTTAGAAACCTAATCTTACTCCATTCTGCAAAAGAGACAGAAAAGAAGGATGAGTCTGGGGGCAAGGAATCCAGTCAAAAGGCTGTTGAAATAGTCTAGGCATACAGAGTAAAGGACTTCAATTAGTTGTTGGAAGTTAGATAGAAAGGAAGGGATCACAAGATCAAAGATTGAAAACTGAAATGGCTTTCATCTAATCCAACCTCCTCGTTTTTAAAATAAAGACCCTGAAGTCTGGGCAAATCATATAACTTGTCCAATGTCAGGGGTGGAACTTGGACACAGATCCTCTGACTCCAAATCCAATGGAATTATTCAACCAGAAAACAGTTTTATAAAAACCACCCAAACCATTTCTTTCTGTTTTTACAGAACACAGATAGGTTACATCTATATCACTGGGAGGAAGGAGTACTTTCATCAGTAAGATCACAGATCAAAAGAAACATCCCAAAACATAACATACTACTGTTTCAAAGGTAGTGTGTTAACTCAATGGCTCCAAAGGGTAACCAGGCAAATATCTACACCATGTAAAAAGCAAGGAGTTTCCTTCCCACAGTGTAATATTGTTATAATCATTGTCTTTTTAACCCAAAAACCAATTTCCTTCCTACGAGGTTGACATGCATTTCTTAATTGCTAAACCTAGTGGTGGCACCGCATTATTGTTCATCTTTCTTGAGCTCTATGGCAATGAGTTTAACCCTATACTCTCTGAGTTACCTTAACATTACTCTCTGAGTTTCCCCTGACCTTCTCAAAGTCAAATTTTACTTTGCTGAATTATCATCCAGGGCTCTATCCTTTGTTTCTCTCTAGAGACTCCTTTTTGGTAATGCCATTAGCTCCAAAGGACTCAAAAAAAAATGTAGATTACTTCCAGATCTATATATCCATTTCATCTCTCTTAGGAGCACCAATTAAATCAGCTATTGGAGTTCAAAATCAGTATGTCCAAAACAGAATTCATCCTTTCCCCAAACCTCCCCACTATCCAAATTTTCCCTCCAAGGGCACTGCCACATTTCTAGTCCTACTAATTATCAACTTCAGTATTATCCTCAATATCTGTCTCACCCCACATATCCAATTAGTTGCCAAACCTTAATATGACCCCTTTTCCTTCACTCATATAGACAATACATTAGTTCAAGCCTTTATACCACTCATCTAAACTATTGAGTCCCCAAATTACTCTTCCTGTTCATGTCCTTCTCCATTCCAATGCATTCTCTACCCAGCAACCAAATTCATTTCCCTAAAGCACAAGCTGAGTATGTAAAACCATGTGCCCCTTCTCTCACCTCAAACTTTAGTTTTTACCTCTAGGATCAAGAATAAACTCTTTCATTTGGCAAGGAGAGCTCTTCACAACCTAGCCCCTTCAATCTTTCTAGTCTTCTAACTTAATATTCTTCCTCTCATTCCCATTTCCAATGTATTATACTGGGCAGAAGCCTTGCTGGCTACTTACTGTACCTCATATGTGACAACTTATTATCTATCTCCATGTCTTTGCAATGGATGTCCTCCACGCCTGAACACATTTCCTACTGAGCCAACCACCAGCACTACCTTCTTCACATTCCTTTCCTAACTCTTCCTACAAGGTGTTCTCTCTAAGCCATTATATATTATGATGTTCTGTGTATATATGTATTTATATATTGTGTCCCTAATTAGAATACAAGTTCTTTCAGGAGGGTTTGTCACTTTTGTCTTTGTATTCCCAAGGCTTAGCCAAGTGCCTGGATCATGGTAGGTATTTAACAAAGGCTTCTTGATTGAAGTGAACTGATCCATAGGTTTAACATTCCAAATGATTATCTGTAGTACCCAAAAAGAGATCATTAACCTAAAAAAAATTCCAATTGCTAACCACTTTTGGAAATATGTAGTTTTAAACATGGATACTTTGCCTTCCTTACCACCACCATTATCTCTCCTCCAAGTAATAATGAAAGATAAAAAGCACTGTTAATTGTAAACAAGCAATTCTGCCTGACCCACTCTCTGAAAACAGGTCTGAATCTCAATGAGCTCAGAATAAATATGGCCAGAACATGGGTTAGCAATGAGAAAATTTGAGTATTTGAAAATCCAGAAAGAGGGATTCCCAAATGTGAAAGGTCTCGTGTACTTTACCTTCCTGTTTGCCTTTACCTACTCATGCTCAAAACAAGCCAATGCAATACAGAGCACATATATAATTAGGATTAGTTAGTAAAGCTAAAATGTTTAAAAATAATTTAAGAAGCTAGTTTTAATAAGAATCAAAGAAACTGAGATAGTCAGGTGGCTTAGTGGATTAAGAGCCAGGCCCAGAGATGGAAGCTCCTAGGTTCCAATCTGACTTCAGACACTTCCTATCTGTGTGACTCTGGGCAAGTCAAATGACCTCCACTGCCTAGCCCCTACCACTCTGCCCTGGAACCAATACACAGTATGGATTCTAAGAAGGTAATGGTTTAAAAAAAATCTTTGAATTAAAGAAACAAGAAGTTTTTCTGGGCAATATGGGGATGAACTCTACCATATCTTGGACAAAAGCTAATGATAAAGAAGTAACACTGAACTTGGCATCAGAGGTCAGGTTTGAATCCTGCCTCTACTATTTACTAAATGTATAACCCTAAGAAAGTAATTTAACTTCTTTGGGCCTCAGTTTGTCCACTGAAAAATGAAGATGTTGGCTAGAATACCTCATTAAGATTCTTGAACTCATTCCAATAGGTCCCAAAAGTTTATCACCTTAAAAATAACACTTTTTGAAGTTGTCTGTGTCAAAACCACAACTGACCATAGAAAATATCAGTCTTTGCTCTTTGGAGTTTTCTAAGGAGCTGGAATCTACCTGTTTACTCTATTTTCCCTAGGAGATGTCAACAAGGGACTTGAGATTTCTTGATCTCTACAGATATGCCTTAGGACCAGATAGAACCTACTTTACCTCAATAAGAGTAAACTTTTCCTTAATGACATAAGACCTTAACACAACTATCTGACTTGTTCCCAACTGTACTTTCAACTCTGACCTTTCAAGAATAGAACCATAGTCCTTTATACTTTTAGTAATGCTACTCTCTAACCAACAAATTGTTTGGAATATTGCAGGACACTCATGCTTCAGGGAATTGTTCTAATTAATGACTTCTAGTATCACTACCAATTCCTGAGATTCTATAATTGAATATGACACTGCTTACCTAGTACTGATATGCACTAGTTCTATATCTACTTGTATTCTGAAAAACTAATTCTAACTTTTAATATCAAACAAGTAAATATTTAAGCAACTACTAGTGCCAGGCACTGTAATAGGTGCTAGGAGGTACAAGTATAAATACTGCTGTCCTTTATATCAAATGTTGTTTGTTCATAGGAGGACCCCTTAGCACAAATCTTCATATACCTTCACCACAAGGAAAGAGTACTAAAATCAAAGTCCTTCAAATTCAAATTCCAGCTCTGTCATTTGTCACCTTTGGACAAGTAGATTGGCCTTTCTGGGCTTTTATCTATAGCAAGTCGTGGTCATCCTCATCAATGTCATCATCATCATCATCAACATCCAACCTCCTTCAAGTATTCAGTCCAGCTCTAAACATGAGCCAAAAACCTAAATTGGGAATTCATTTAGGTAAAAGAATTCAAAAGCAGAAAAGACTAGTCATTCCCACCTTAGCATCAAATGCTTAATCAGATACAGACTAAAGTAAGGGTTAGTCATAGTAAAAGAAAGGGAAGAGAGGGAACCTGGAGAGAAGAAAAAAATAATAAAAGGAAAAAGGAGTGTGAAAAGAGGAAAGTGATAAACAAGGTCAAGACTGCCCTCCTTGGCTGGCTACTCATAGGATCCCTCCAGAACCTATTTCTCATACACTTTTATTCTCTCGGCTTAGTTTTTCTGTCTTATTGTTTTCGCTGGCATTTCTAGAACTCTATCAAATAAAAGCAATGACAATGGCCAACCTTTTTCTTACTGGAAAGACTTCCTGCATTTCTTCACTATAAATAAGGGTAGCTCTTGGTTTTTTAAAGACTTTATCATATGAAGTAGAGATTCATTTATTCCTGTTTTTAGTGCTTTTTAAACATGAATGATACTATATTTTATAAAACGCCTTTTCTATACCTACTGATATAATCACAGGACAAGTTGTTTTTATCTTATAAACATAAGATAAGTTATCCTAATGTCAAATTATCCCTCTACATTCATTTATAATTCTAATCTAATCAAAGTTAATAGCTTTTCATTATATTCATAGTGCTGAGGCTGTTTTGTTACTATTTTACTCAATATTTTTGTAGTAATATTCATTTGTGAATTCATCTATAAATTTCATAACTGTCATTTCAAACTTATTTGTCACTAAAGGAAAACATTTACTGCAGACAAATTCCTTCTACCTCTTGTGACTGAAACTCATTCTGTACCTTTATCACCTCTGTACTTCATTCTTCCTACAAAATTGTTTTCTTTTTTTTTAATTGGTACATTTCAACATATAAATCTTCTACCCATTCTAGGCATTCCACTGCAAATGCTACATCTATCCCAAAGTCTTCCTTTTTTCAGTTTATCTTACTTTTCCCAATTTGGAAGAAACACGTTCTTCACTTATACTCCCAAGGCACTTTCAAATACTTGACTTCCATGTGGTTAACTATTATGTCAAGTGAATGTGCTATCTTTTCTACTAAATCATTAAGGCTGAAACTGTTGGCTTATCCCCCCCTCAATGCCTGGGACAGCATTTTTTAAGGAAATAAATGTTTGCTGAATAAGAACACTTTCGGATTTGTGTTCTTAGTATCTACTCTATAGACAAGATGTCATATTAACAAATATACATAAATGAAATGAATATAAAGATCCAAGGTCAGGTTAGACTAGGGCAGTGATGGTGAACTGATGATGGCACAGGTACTAAAGATGGCACACAGAGTGCTCTCTAAGCATGCAGCTGCCCTCCCCACCCCCACCCCAGAGTTTGTCACTAGAAAGGCAGAGGGACTTGGATGGAGTTGCTCCCTTCCCCCTCTCCACCATACCTGATGACATTTTTTCCTATCACCCTCCCCTCTGCCTAGCAGCCCAATGGGAGCACATATTCCCCTCCCCCTCTCCACCCTGGCTGAGGACACATCTCACTTCACCTACCCCTCTAGCCAGCAGCCCAATAGGAGCACAGGAGATAGGGGGGGTTGGGGGAGAGGCAGGCACAGCACTTGATCTAGGGGGTAGGGTGGGGGCATGGCCTGGCACTCAACCTCTAAAAGGTTCACCATCACTGGACTAAGGTTTCCAGAGCAAATCTCAAAAAATATATCTGCCAAGACTGGAAGAAGATGCCAATTTCCATTTTAAAACATCTTCCCACCCCCAGATAACTTGATATAGCAGCAGTTAAAGAAATCATATGCTCATCCTCCAGGCTTGGCTTAAAACATCAGACAAAATTCCTACTAGGAGAGTAGCAAGCTTTAAAAAAAAAGAAGTAATGCCAAAGATGAACATAAATATGCATCCTTTAAGCATCAAGCTTAAAAAAAAAAGGCAGTTACAATTTTTAAAAGCAGCAGAAGAAAGCAATGGCTTCTCCATATATCCCATCCTTCCTTCTTCCCTATCCTGGTTTGAAGATTTGGGAGTATGCATCTAGTTTTCAAATGTTAAACAGATGCCAAAACAGTAACCCAAAGCTCATATCTCCAATCACAGTGAAGCTGAGAAATGAGGATAAAATCTAGATCATTCAGAAGAGAAATTTTCCTAAATTATCCAAAATCATATCCTGACCTCATTTTTAAAAGTATTCCTCTATTATACTTCTCAGTTCCCCGAGTAAAGAATGATATCATTATACTGTTTCATAATTATATTTATTCAACAAACATTCATTGTGCAGAGTGCAAAACTACTTTGTGCAGAGTCTCTTGCAAGACCCTTGAGGAGACAAAGTTTAGAAAAAAAAGAGTACACTTTCAATCCATGATTTATTCCATCATTGTGAGCCAAGATTGAAACCTTTCTAGCCTTCTCTTGGAGAGTTGCTATGGCTAAAACATTTATTACACTAAAGCAGGGATCCCCAAACTGTGGTCCCCTGAGGCCATTTATCTGGCCCCCACCACACTTCTGGAAGGGGCACTTCTTTCACTGGTGGTTAGTGAGAGGAGCACTGTATGTAGCAGTGTCGCTCAGGTACAGTACTACTTCCGGTGGCATAATCCTTTGTGTGGTACCTTGTTCTGAGAGAAACTGAATGAAAATGAGGCACGGTGCAAAGGATTATGTGGCTTCACAATGGTCAGCATGGTGAGTGGCGATCTGGGGGAGGGGATTCCACACTCTTTATACTGCTGCCCTGTATAGTGGTGGCGGTGATGGGCCTGTGCAAGGTATGATAGGCCTATCATAGCCAGCACTGCAGCCTCTGCTATCCCAGACAGCAGTATTCATATTTGTTCATAGTTGTTTGGGTTTTTTTTTTTATAGTCTGGGCCTCCAACAGTTTGAGGGACAGTGAACTGGCCCCCTGTTTAAAAAGTTTGGGAACCCCTGCACTAAAGCCTCTGGAGTGAAGTCTCCTAAAGTGGGAGACAGTCTTTGTCATTTTGTTCAAACTTTGTAAGCCAGTTTACATTATGCCAATATACTTTGAAAAGCCATATTCATCTCCACACTAAAATAAGTAAAATTTCTATAGAGAAAACCATAGTATAAATGTTTAATTTTGATTTCTTCTAAAACCCTTACCATATCATCTTAGACTCAATACTGTATATTGATTCCAAAGCGGAAGAGCAGTATGGGCTAGGCAATTGGGATCAAGTGACTTGCCCAGGATCACACAGCTAGGAAATGTCTAGGGTCACATTTGAACCCAGGACCTCCCATCTCTAGGTCTGGCTCTTTATCCATTGAACCACCTAGCTGCTCCCAAAGTATAATAAATATTCCTTATAGATTATTATAAATCTTTTAGAAAGCAGAGATTACGATTTATATCTTATAAAAGCCTAGCATGGTACTATGTGTTTAATAAGGGTACATATCAGTATGTTTCTCCACCTCCCAGAACATCTACAACTTTCTAATTCTTTGAATACTCCAAAGTCTGACCATTTCAGGTTCCTGTACTCCCTCCCCAAATCCCAAAGACTTTAGCGCCCTCTTTTGGTTTCTTCTTTGCACTTACTGCCTACCACTCATTTGATATATAATACAAGGCAATAAGTTATCTTTATGTATATAGTTTATCTCAAAGTATAAGATTCTTGAAGATGGGAACCTATCTTATACCTTTCACAATCCAACTAATATAGGCTTGTACATAGCAAGTATTTTTAAGACAAAGGAGAAAAAAGTCATGTTCTCTATTTCCATACATCTATCCTACAAAAAAAAAAAACCACAACAACCACTTAACATCCACATATCCTTTAATGAAAACAAGTTCAATAGAATAGATCTAGCTCAAGAAGGGGAGTATCAGATCAGAGAGAGAAGTAAATAGTGCAGGACTCAGGAAAGAATTGGAGTTGCAGATAATATTAAAAATTATTTCCAATGGGGGCAGCTGGGTAGCTCAGTGGATTGAGAGCCAGACTTAGAGATGTGAGGTCCTAGGTTCAAATTTGACCTCAGACTCTTCCCAGCTGTGTGACCCTGGGCAAGTCACTTGACCTCCATTGCCTAGCCCTTACCACTCTTCTGCCTTGGAGCCAATACACAGTATTGACTCCAAGATGGAAGGTAAGGGTTTATTTAAAAAAAAAATTATTCCCAAAAGATAAACAAAAAAAAGTTTTTTAAAAATAATTGTAAACATAGTGATCCAGGTCAATTCTGAAGGATTTATGACAAGAATGCTATCCCACCTCCAGAGAAAGAACTGTTAGAGTGGGATCAAAGCATGCAATTTTTCACATTAATTTATTTATGGTTTCATTGTGACATTATGATTTTATATGAGTATTCTCTTACAACAATGACCAATACAGAAGTATTTCTTGCATGATAATACATGTATACTCCAGATCAAATTGCTTACCACCTCTGGACTGTATCATTTCAGAAAAGTATGTTGAATATCGTTATTATTTGTTATTGGGGAAATAAAATATCTATGAATGAAAAATAAAGAAAAAATAAAATTGCAAGCTACCCAAAAAACATGAAAAAAAAATTCCAATCATTAATGAAAGTTAAAAGATTCCAATCATTAATGAAAGTTAAAAGAACTCTATAGTTTCATCTCATAGTCATCAAACTGACAAAGATGAAAAAATGGAAAAAGTAAAAGGGTTGTAGAAAAAGGCAGGCACACTGAAACACTACTGAAGGAGTTATAAATTAGTCTAACCATTCTAGGAATCAATTTTCAATTATGTGAAAAAAGTCAATAAGCTATTTTAATATCCCTTTGACTCAGCACAATTGGGCACATTCTCCAAAGAGGTCAAATAAGGAAATAAGCCCATATGTACACTAAAATGGTTACTGCATCATTTTTTGTCATATCAAAAAACCAACATCAAGTGAATGTCCATTTATTGAGGAATGGCTGCACAAAGATATGAATGTAGCTGATGAGAAATGATAAACTCAAAGAAACATGAGAAACTTGCATGAACTGATTCAGAGTTCAGTAAGCAAGACCAAGAGAATACCCAAACACATAAAATGCTGGTGATTACACTAAAAGAAAACTGAATTCCTGAGAGATCATATAAAATGACACATTAGAGATTATATAATGGTCCTAGAAAACATAAAGAAACACTCATCATACCTTCATAGATCATGGATACAAAATGCATATTGTCAGATCCAATCACTTGTGTTATTTGTTTTCTGCTTAACTGTTTCTCTGTTGCAAGGAAGGCTCCATAGAAGAGAGGGTTTTAAAATAACTAACATAAAAGAAAAAGGTAACAATAAAATGTTAAAAAAAAACCACACACACACACTTGGAGTTGAAAAAAAAATGTGTTTAAACTCCATGACTCTGACTCTTCTCCCAATCCATATCAGTTTAAGAATTGCTGTAATAAAGTCTAAACAAGAGCCGGAGTACCAGTAAATTGAGCTATGATGTAATAGAAAGAACACTGAATATGGAATGAAAAGAACTGGATTCACATATTAAAGGCTGTATGCAGAAAGTAGGTCTCGATTTCTCCGAAACTCCACTTATATGTAGATTCTAATACATATCCAAATTTACTTCACAGGGTTGTTGAGCTCAAATGGCAATTTAAATAAATTATATAAGCCATCAAATGTGTATTGTTTTTAGTGAGAGTAAGAAATAACATGACAGAAACCTATATCAAATCTTCAAAAGATCACAGACATCAATATTAATAATGAATATATGAAATCAACTTAATCCTAAAAACTAGCAATGTCAGGGGCAGCTAGATGGCTCAGTGGATAGAGAACCAGACCTGGAGATGGGAGGTCCTAAGTTCAAATAATTCCTAACTGAGTGTCCTTGGACAACCTCAACTGTCTAGCACTTGCTGCTATTCTGCCTTGGAAACAATATATGTATTGTTCTAAAATGGAAGATATGGGTTTAAAAAAAAAAGATGTCATTTTTTTATTGTACTGTATATTTTTCTACTGAACTACCTACCATTTTATGAGAAGTGACTGCAGTTTTTTTGTGCTAATAGCCTCTCAGTTCTCAATAATTTTCCACAGCATGGTTCATAGTACCACATGCATTTAAAAATTAAAGTGTTAACAAAAAGCAACAATTTTTAAAAATCTTAAACTAACAATTGTTTTCAATTAACCATTTCCTATAGAAAGGTGTTATATAATTTCTCTTTTGAGGCTCAAGACCACATATTTCACTCAGAAGAAAAATGCAAAACAAACATCATTTGTCTAGACCTCACACAAACCTGGTCATGCAAAATACTATGTCAATAGTTACCCTTTCAGGAGTTTCTCTGCAGGACAAAAAGTAAAAGGAAAGGAGACTTAGCTCTAAAAGGACAAGGAAAGTCAAATAATACAGAAGTGTAAAGACGGACTCTTTATTTGTCTTGAGCACATTAAAATTCCAACCATCACAAAACAGTGAACACTACAGATGATTAAATGACCAAGGCCTTTTGCTCCTTTTACTACCAGTATATTTCTAGTCAGTCAACACTGAGTACCTATGTGCAGGTCATAAAATGGTATTTCTGAGAAGTCAATGAAGAATTCAAGAAACAATTATTTCTGTAAACTACTATGATCTCAAATCAACCATTATAAAATCCAAATCAGGGGGCAGCTGGGTGGCTCAGTGGATTGAGAGCCAGGCCTAGAGACTGGAGGTCCTAGGTTCAAATCTGGCCTCAGACACTTCCCAGCTGTGTGACCCTGGGCAAGTCACTTGACCCCCATTACCTAACCTTTACCACTCTTCTGCCTTGGAACCAATATACAGTATTGGTTCCAAGGCAGAAGATAAGGGTTTTAAAAAATAATAATAAAATAAAAAAATAAAATCCAAATCAAAAAAGTATACATTTCAGAATGCTTTGTTTCCTCTTATACTATATTCAACTGGCCGATTGCATTTAAATACTACACTGTCCTTATTAGCATATTTTAAAGCCTTTCAAATAACTACTTTTATAATATTTCTTATAATCCTTCAAAATATTTCTTAAATTACTACATTGGTTCGTATTCACAGTAGCAACAATATATTCTTAAAGTGAATTTTTCTTTTCTTAAAAGTATAACATTAAATTTTTTTGGTGGAAAAGATCCTATTTTTACCTTTGTCATGTCATGTGAAGAACCTTATTTACTTTTAGGCAGCACATTTTAGGAAGGGTATTATAATTGGCTCCCCAACATATGTCTCTTCATAAATATGAAGTACAGAATGAAAATCCATAACTCATTCAACAGGCAGAACATACTCATTTAGAAACTAAGAGTAATAAAGGAAAACCCTAAAAGTTACTGTGTAAATACACTCCTGTATGTCTTTTGCAGAAAATTATTTCAAATACATTAGAATAACCTATATTATTTTAATACCCTTCTTGTTAAATGCTTTAAGAGCCTTTGTCTTTTCCTTAGCTGAGGTCTCCTGTCTACATTCCTAGAGGAACTGTATTGATAATGGCTATCTGTGGAAAGGGGTCATCCCCCTCCAAAGAATAGCTCTTTCTATAGATGACTACCTTCTGACCTAGAAAAATGGAACCTCCCAACTTACGGCCACTGAGCAACACTTTTAACACTGAATGCAGATGCCCATTTTCGGAAATTATTTACTTAAGAGTCTAATATTGCATCTTAGACTGAGAAACAGAGAAATATTTAACTCCAAAATATAAACTTAAGATATAAAAACCTAGATGGCTAGGTCAGCTTGTGTTCTTCCTGCCTGCCTTCCATGGGTATTAGTGTTCACCAATATGAAGATCTATCACAGGCCTAAGAGAAATGTCATGGAAGCTTTGTTATAGCATCCTTCTGTATCATAATGGGACCAGGTGGATAGTGCTATATTTCTTAATAAACCTCCTGGATATTTAGGTTTTGCTCATTAGCTTTCTTTATTTGCTTCTCTGACAGGGTGTCCAACTCACCATAAAGTCACTGATTTAGAAAGCATTTGCTAAAATGATGAGAAATGGTCAGAAAATATTACCTCTCCTACCTCCTAAAGTTAGCCCTGTAAGCTGAAAATAGTCATTAACAAACTGGAAACTATTCAGGAGAGAGTAACAAGGGTAGTGAAAGACCTCAAACATTCCATAAAAGAAGTGGTTGAAGAAACTGGGGATGCCAGCTTTAAACCAAAGATTTTGTTTAGCCTAAAAAAATGAGAAACCTGGGAAGGACGAGATGGCTGTTATTCAACCAACAAACATTTATTAAGTCTATATAGCAATTAACGTGATCCAAAGAAAAATGAAAGCATCCTTGCTCTCAAGGAGATTCCATTCTAACTAGGGACAGCACATATACATATCTAAGTTGATGCAAAATAAATATATGAAAATATTTGTGGAGAAGGCAATAGCAACTGGGGAGATAAGAAAGATTTCATGTAAAAGATGGGACTTGGCCTGAAGAAGACTTGGGATTCTAAGATTCCCTCCAGGTAGGAGAGACAACCAGTTCCAAGGTCAGAAGATGGGCCTTTGTCTGTGAGATGTAAATGAAAGTGATGGTAACACTCCTGGAAAGGAGGTTGGAGCTAAATATTTGCTCCTAGAAGTCACAGAGAACACTGAAAAGAATGGCCCAATCAGACCTGGGCTTTCAGAAAATCACTTGGGCAGCTATATGGCACACTGGAAAAGACATGAGGCCACTGTCAAGTATTTGAAGGACTGTCATATGAAAAAGGGATTTTTATCTTGTTCTGCTGGTCCCAGAGAGCATAGCTAGGGGGAATGAGAAGAGGCATAAAGTTATCTTAACAAAGAGATGTCTCCAAGTAAAACTAATTATTCCTACCTCACAAAACAAATAATCAAGTAAAAGTATGATCTATATGTTACAGACAGATAGGTTTGGAGTCTAAATTTCATTTACATAGGGAACTCCTAGGTAAAAAAAAAAAACTCTACCAATGCACATCTAGGTCTTCTGGTATTAGAAGTGCTTGGGGCACCATAGGGCTAAATCCAGGATACTGAAGCCAATCTGTGCCAAACGTAGGACTAGAAAGCAGATCTTCCTAACTTTGAGACCAGCTCTCAAGAAATTCTTATGTAGTATGAGTTGGAGAATTTCTCTCTTCAACATGGCAGGTCTAACCACACTTTAAGCCATCACCATCAACAACAAAAAATTTGATAAGACTTTAGAAAGAGGATTCCCTTGAGTCCTTTAATCTAAACTCATGATAAGGAAACTAAGACCCAGAGTCAATCAGTCAGTCACATTCAGTCAATCAAGAAAGTATTTATTGAATGCTTACAATGTGCTAGACATTGAATATAAGAAAAGGCCAAAATGGTCTCTACCCTCAAGAGGCTCACAATTCTAATGGGAGAGATGAAATGTGAATAATAGGTAATACAAGATTATATACAGGGTAGATGAAAGGTCTAGCAGAGAGGAAAAAAAGGTCTTCAGAGAGAAAAAAGGTCTAGCAGTTGGAGGATGAAGAAAGGGAGAGAGGGAAGGAAAATGTAAAATTTGAGCTGAGTCTTGAAAAAGCCAAGAAGTAAATGGTAGAAATAGTCAATGCAAAAACAGAGAGATTTTTTTGGGGTGGTGATGAAAGATTTCTTCAAGTAGGCAAGTGTAGATAGATCACAGAGTATATGGGGGGGGGGGGGAGAGGAAATAGAAGTGAGCAAGGTTAAAGAAGTTTGGAAAGCTAAGAAAGAACCATGTTTTGAAATTTTTTTAATGAATCTAGGAGTACTGAAGCTCACATAATCACAGCTATCCTTTAGGGAAATCACCTCAGCTGCTGCTTCAGTTTTTCTAAGGTGGAAAAATCTGAAGCAGGGAGATCAGTTGGAAGACTAATACAACTGAACCAGAGGTTTTGAGGGCATGAACATGAATGGTGGCTATATAAATGAGAAAAAAAAGGTACACAAGAGAAATGCTGTAAAAACAAAAATAAGATTTGACAATATATTGGATATGTGGGGTAAGTTAAGAGTAAGGAGTTGAAGATGATGCTGAGGTTAGTGGCCTGTGACTTCAAAGATGGCAGTAGTACTTTTAATTATAACAAGTTAATATGGAAATGGGGAAAGTTTGAGGGGAAGTAGTTGTTCTATTTTGGATAGGTTAAGTTTGAGACACTTATTCACCATCCAGTTCAAAAATAACTAAGAAAGACCCTTAGGGGTAGACATATTAAGAATCATCTGCATAAAGAAGATGACTGAACCCATGGGAGCTGAGATCACTAAGTGAGAGAATATAAAGTGAAGAAAGTCTTTGAGGACCTTCAGGATAAGAGACATGGATGGAGAAACAACAAAAGAAGAATGAAGAGAGGTCTGGCTGGTAGGAGAACCAGAAGAAGGAAGGGTCATTGGAGCAGGTTAGGTGGCTCAGTGTAGAGAGCCAGGCCTGAAGATGGGAGGTACTGGGTTCAACTCCAACCCCACACACTTCCTACCTGTGTGACCTTGGGAAAGTCATTTAACCCCCAAGGCCTGGCCCTTATTGCTCTTCTGCCTTGGAAGTGATATATAGTATTGATTAAAGAAAGAAGTTAAGGGGAAAAGGGAGAGAGGGAGAGTCATGAAAACCTATTGAAAAATAAGTGCCCAAAAGGTAATAAAACATGTTGCATGCTGTAGAGAGGTCAAGACACATTGAGAAAAGTCATTAGATTTTACAATTAAAATATTGTTTTTAATTTTAAAGATCATTTCAGTTGACAGCCAAATTGCAGAGAAAATGAAAAAGAATAAGAAGTGAGTGGAAACAGCTAGAGGGCAAAGGATTTCAGATTATAGTATAATGCAGATTTGAGTTAGTTTACCAAAACAGTCAAGACAGGGAAGGGTGGAGTGTAGGCATGACGGCTTGGAGAAAAAAACAGATATGAAAGGTTTTAGGGAAAGATGGAATAATAAAAGATTATGGATTAATGAATAAGCATTTATCAAGCACTTATTGTGTGCAAAGTACTGGAGTTACAATTAGAAAAAATAGTCCTTACTCTCAAGGAGTTCAAATTGGAGACAATAATGGAGGAGACAATACATAGAGATTTCAACACCCAAGTCAGATGGAAAGAACTTCAGTAGACAGCTGAAAAGCTAGTAATACATCTTTCTTTTAACATCAGTTCCACAGATCATTTCTGCTTTGAAGCATTGGTCAATAGCAAGCAAAGGCTCTGATAGCAACAATTTTCTTTTCCAGTCTTCAGTATCTGTGTCTGTTTTAACACCCAGGGGTTACAGCCCCTTCAGAAGTAGCTGCCAGGTTGCATTCCTACTGTTTGCTTCCTGGATAAAAGCTGGTGGCACTGGGTTGGAAGCAGGTCTAGTGGTTTGTTGGGGGATGGGGAGGGAAAATGCCCTGCCAAAGGCTTTTGAGCTCAGCATTCTGAGCTCCCTTCACCGGAGTCTGAGAGGTAGGAACAATGGTTCAGCCTGCCTAAAATAGATTTCCTCTCTCTCCCTCCAGGTGCCTTATGACCAGATAAAGGAAATCCAGAGTTTGTTAGGAAGAAGTGGCCACTTATAGGTAATGGTAAGATCGAGGGTGATTCAGCCCTCTATTTCAGCTGAGGTACAGGTTGATGAGAACTAAGTAGACTGAAATGGGAAGTTATAATATTTGAGAGTATCAATATGTATTTGAGACCCCTAAAATGAGGGCAGAAGAAAAAGAAAAGAGAAAAACTGAGAGTCAAGTAATGGACTCACTGAATAAAGGGAATATCTTTTGGGGAGTTGATAACTAAAAATCACCAGGATCTGGATTGGTGTACACTAGCAGCCAAGGGTTCAGAATCACTAGGACAGGGTGACACAAGATGAAAGCAAGCTAACCACCAAATAGTGAGTCCCAGCAAACTATCAGTGGTTGTATAAAATTTCATTGAGGGAAGCACAAGATTATACTGTTCAAAATCCTTCACTAAGTTTCAACATACAGGCAGATGGAAATGAGGCCTATCTCATAAGTAGGCAGAGGTAGGGGAGCCCAATGAAGGACAGTCATGGTCTTTGCTAGTCCTGGAAAAGGCCATGAAGGAAACTAGAAACAATAGGTCTTGTCCTCAGATTAAGAGACATTAAATGACTAATTCCCATTACACTAGTGCAAGGAGCAAAGCTGGGATTCAAACCCAACTCCTCTACCTCAAAATGTGGAACAGGTCTTCAACTAAGTTACCCATGTTTAATAACTGTCACTGCTATAGCAGTCTTCATTGCATCTAACCTGAACTCCTCATTTCCTATTTTGAACAAAGAAGTCTCCCTCTTCTATATACAAGTACATCAGACTCTACTTATTGTGATAAACCCTACCCATTCCAAACTAGCAACATCACAGATAAAAGACATTTTTGGGTGGCAAAATGTATTACACCTACATATTCAAACCTAATTATTACATTGATACACCATCTCAGAGAAAGAGAACATAAATTATCCTCAAGAGGCATCAGGTACAATGGGTAGAGTGCTGAACTTATAGACTAGAAGCCCTGAGATTCAAATCCCTCTTCTTTTATTTAACATCTATGTGAGCATAAAAATCTCAGAACCTCAATTACACTCAAAAACTATGCTCACAAAATTAAAGATAAGATATGGATTTTAAATGGATACTTGCATCAATCCTAGGTCAAATGTCCAGATTTATTGGCAAAATTCAGAACGGTTATTAAATTTTACTATCTAGATAAAAGTATAAGCCTTACATAATTTTTACTTCTATCTGAAATCTAGTTATTTTGGTTCCACTAACAGAAATGAGTTTTAGTCTAAGTTCATATTATTCTGTGCATTTAGAAAAGCAATTGTATACTAATGCAAGTTAGTGAAGGATTTGGGGCTTAAATGTCCTGAAAAATATTAACTAATATGAATTCAAAATGCTGATAATCTATCTCCTCAAAGGAAGTATAAATCCTGGGATCCAGAACATAAATTGTTCTTTACAAATTATGTTTACTGTCTTGCAAATAGTCACTGCCCCAAGATAAAGAATTAAGAAAGTTGTTCATACTACCTGTTTTCAGGGAAGAAAGAAACCATTTAAAGATGTGATAAAAGTCAAAAGACTAACAATTTGACCCAATTCCTTCCCACATTTTTTCTTTCCCATTATTCCCTTTTTCCACTCTTTGTTTTGCATTTCTAACTTCTCTGACTTCTTTTTCATTCATTTATTCAATAACACTTATTAAATATCTACTATGTGTGCCAGGCACCATGCTAAAGCTTGGAATACAAAATGAGGCAAAAGACAGTTCCTGCTCTCAAGCTTACAATCTAATGGGGGAGACAAACAAATATACCACAAATATGTACTAAGCACACTATATCCACAATAAATAAGAACTAATTTTTCAAAGGAAGCACTGGAAACTAAGGGGTTAGGAAAGGCTTCCTGCATGAAGTGGGATTTAAGTTGTAACCTAATAAAGCAGGAAAGTCAGCATTCTAAGCAGAGAAGGGCATGTTCCAGGCATGGACAGCCACAGAAAAATGACAAGAGAAGGGACTTTTTTGTTGGTGGAACAGATGGAAGTCCAATAACACAGGAGTATATGTGAGGAATAAGTTGTAAGAAACCTGAAAAGATAGAGGGAATTAGGTTATGAAGGGTTTTGAATGCCAAAGGGTATTTTGCATTTGCTCCTGGAGGTAACAGGAAGCCCCTGGAGTTGGGGGATGGGAATAGAGGGATATATGAGGACACAAGATTGAAACTGCACTTTACAAAAATCAGGATAGTGGCTGAATGGAGGATAGATTGGAGTGGGGAAGAGATTTAAGCCAGGCAGACCCAGTAATACTATTGCAATAGTTCAGATACAAGGCAAGGAGAGTTTGTACCAGGGTAGTGACAGTGTTAGAGGAGAGAAGGGAGAATCTTCCAGATGTAGCAAAGGTGAAAGCCACAAGCCTTGGATAACTGACTCCCAGAGTGTGAGCCTGAGGGACATGGAGGATGTTATTGCCCTCTACAGTAATAAGAAAGGTCCAAATGTATCACAGGACTAGAATTTGCCTGCACAAATTCAAATTTAATCTCTAAATAGCTAGATAATGTGAATGTAAGGTAGTGAAGAAGAATTAAAGGTGAAAAGTTTCTTCTTCCATACTAAATTGGAGCAGACATCTAATTTTACATACTTCCTTAAGTTAAATAGGATCTACATTTTACTACAAAATTAGAAAAGCCAAAAGTTTGAGATCAGAAATATTATCCCACTGGCAGAAATTCAAGAAAATAAAGCAATGCTCTCTACCAGTGTTTGGTTTCACCTCCATTCTCATCTAGGCCCATCCTTCCTCTCTGCATTGACTAAACCTGATCAATCACATGGGACAAGAGGTTGTGTTCAGGAGACAGATATTCTAATTTCTGAAAGCTCTTCCTCTTCAGAAATATGTTGGCAGTTCGAACTAGAAACTGGAAAGGATGTAGTTCAGTACCTGGCACAGAGGTGCTTAATAAATGCTTTTTTCATCATACTACATAATCTAATGCAGTATCACAACTATTCATATATAGAAAAGAGACAAGTTTATAGCAATTAAATTTCTTTTCGATATCCTAAATTTGGGGAGTTGAATCCCAGAGCCTAAGTTACTTTATGTTTCATTTCTTTTCTCTAACTTTTCTTTCTCCTTAGTCTTAATTACTGCCCTTACCCAAAGAAATGGGGGGGGGGGGGGGGATGAGGTGAGTTAACTGTTGCTGTATTCCCGAGGGGAAAAAAAGGCTTCAGAAATAGGAATTCATTAGTAAAACCCCTGGGCCCACCTGAATGATAAGGTTTAAACTATAGGAAAGAGATGCAACTACACAAAATAAGAGGTGAAAGCAAGTGCATCAGTCTGGTTGGATCAGGGAAGGAAGATTGGTCAGCAATTCTATGTTCTTGTACTTCTTTAATCCCAGTTCAATGTCTCAACTTGACTAAAGTAGGATTTACTCACAGTGCAACATCTGATAGTACGTGATAGTACGTGGGGGGAAATAATTTCATTTAATTAAATTTAAGGTTATTATTCAGTAATAATCAAGAGATGACAAGGAGGGAAAAAAGGACAAAATCTCTGGATGATAATTAGGATTCAGATGCAAGATTTTATCTGCTTCTTAAATCTTACTATTTTACCACCAGAAATGGTAGCTTTCTATACCCAGACCCTCTACCCACCCTTTAGATCTCTGCTTTGGGGGAGTACTATCGTGATTGGTGGATGAGTGAATTAAAAATCCAACCCACTATATCTAGTTGGCCCCAAACCATCCACCAGGAGCCATCCTGCCATCTGCTCTGCCACTAATGGGACATGTTCCAACACTTCTCTTCTCCTGCTCCCCACCACCCAGCTCCCCACTCTGCTTTGTCTGAAAACAGTAATCAATGTAGCTACCAATGCTACTAGAAAAAGCAAGATTGATCAATCACTAGATAACTACTCAGAATCATGGTAGCTCCCTAGACCAAAACTCTCTTTCCTGGTCCCCATTACCCTACGTGTTTCGATATTCCCTCCATTACAATGGTGGCTGGCACATAGAAAGTGCTTAATAATTTGCTTTTTCATTCATTTTCATTGATACAACTTAATCTACAGCTTTTAAAAAGACATATGCCCTTGAATTCCAAGAGCATTCAACTAGTTCGTTACTTTTAAATGTTGTCTTAAGTCAAAGAGGTATCAGACATATATGGTCATTCTGAAACAATGTCAACTCTAAAAAACCCTACAAAATAAATTCCCTAAGTCTAAGTCCTAGTTCTAACACTGAGTGGAGTAGTTTACATGTTTCTATTACCTCAACATATCAATTCCTCTTCTGCATTTGGTCCCTCAACTATAAAACTGGAATTTATAACACTTCTAGTGACTATTTCTTTGAATTCAGGGCTACTGTGAAGAAAGTAACCTACACATTAGAAAGCAATATATATGTCAGCATTTTTTTTGGCCTAGGCCTATGATTTCATTGGTGTAGCACTTGAGTGTAAAAATTCCCTACACCAATGAAGATGCATATTTATGACTCTTATGTTACTGGAGTTTCGGTTAAAGTCCTCCCTTCTGCAACATTTTCCAAGCCTAGTACATTCTCTGAGATTGTATCCAATTTAATCTGTATGCAGCTTTTCTGTACATAGTTGTTTGCATGTCATCTACACCTATAAACTGAATCTCTTGAGGGTACATAGTAAGTTTTCCTTTTAGCATCCCCATCTTAAGTGACTAGCACATAGTAAGCACTTAGTAAGTGCTTATTGTCTTAGAAAGTTTATTGCTTGAGGCATCAAGAGGTTAAATGACATGCCCAGGGTCACACAAACTACTAAGCATCAAAAACAGAATTGTTCCAGGCTTTCTTAACTCCAAGCATTAAACCACTAGGTTCAACTAAGCAGAATCTCAAAAATAGATGAAGGTGTTCTAACCTTACTTAGAATCTGAGTTGTTTTCAACACTAATCTATTTCACTGAAAAGGGTAGTGTCTCTTTACCAGGCAACACCCACTTCCCTCCCCACCTCGAGTATTGCATTCCACCAAGGGCCAAAAATATACCCTGTAATAAATTTATTTTTAAATATTACATATTGTTTGGGTCATACTCTGAAACTTAAATTTAAAAGTACAAAAGATATTTAATAAAACATTTCATTTTTCTAGGATGATTAAGCTATTCCTTTGAAACTTACTAAAAATGGTAACTTCAAACATGATACTTCACCTAGGAGGAAAATAGACAAGAAACCAGTTTCTTTTAAAAAAGATTTCTAAGCAGTCAAAAGATACACCTAAGTTCATGCACTTGATTCATTCACTAAACCTACTGATTGTCTGACTGTACAGAAAATACAATTAAGTTTTAGAGGAGGTATAAAAAAAATTTTTTTCGACCAGGCACAGGACTCTGTTTTTTTCCTTATCTAATAGAAAGGAAGCCCTCTTGGGCTCTCTTCACTGAAATTTTATGAGTCAACAAGCAGTGTCTTCCTAAGTACGGATGATACAAAAACTGTGAACTTACAATGGATTTCAGAAAGCAACAAGTACACATGGATATACAGAAAATACATGGGGGGAGATTGTGAAGAACAGAGTATGCTTCATATAGAAGGTCGTGTCTGTGCTCCTTGAAGGAAGTTAGATATTTTATGAGGCACAGGTAAAAAAGGGAGTTCACTTCAGTGGAGAGATAACCAATACAAAGCCATAGAGAGTAAATATGGAGTCCATTGTTGTGTAGAAGGAATCTTTAACATGCTGTGTACACTCAATTGTACAAACAATTGATAAGCAGAAAGATGGGGAAGAGAAGGAAATAAGCAGTGACTAGACTTATGTGTGCCTACCTCATTTAATCCTCTCAACTTAGTGAGGTAGGTGCTGTTATCATCTCCATTTCACAGGTGAGAAAAAACGAGGCAGACAAAAGTTAAGTGACTTCACACTGCTAGCAAGTGCCTAAAAGCAGAATCTGAACTCAGGTATTCCAGAGATGAGGCCCAGAGCTCTTATGTACTGCACCACCTAACTAGCTCTCAACAAAGCAAAACAAAAAAGATGCTCCATTGGTTCCATTTTACTTTTAGGATAAAATATCCACCTCCCCCCCAAAAACTGTTTGGCACTTAAAACTTAACAGAATAGCCCTGGCCTACCTTTCCAGACATGGTGTTCATTTATGCACTGCCAAACTGGCTGGCTTCCTCTATTCCTTGTGCCTCCATGCCTTCCTCTTCATAGCTGTCCCTTAAAATCCCCACCCTCCTTCAAAACTCAGCTCAATTCTCACCTCCAACAAGAGGCCTGTCCTGATAGCCTCACATGCTACAGCCCCTCAAAATAACTCAGTATGTATTTCTAACTATTTAGCTGATTTCATGTTGTATCCTTCCAACAGAAAATAAGTTGAGGACAGATTCACTTTTGTCTACAAGGACCTCAGTGTGCCTAGCACAATATATAAATAATAATATAAATGCTCACTGAATGAAGACAGAATTTTAAAAGCCTAGCAATAGGTGACATTATAAAGGCACCACCTTAATAATTGTTTTTCATAACAGTCCATGAATTTACAACATACACTTCTAATCCAAAAAGATCTATGACTTCATATCTGTGAGTGCATCCTTGCATGTAGAGTATATCCCCCCTTCCAGGAATTAGCCAATTCTTGCATGAGTTGCTAAGACTTAAAGAAAAAAAAAAGTTTTACCTAAGTAGCCAACTTTCTAGCTACTCCCCAAGACTCATCTAGTCTGGTTCTCCAATGACAACCAGCCACGAATTGAAAGCTTTTCAGGTTTGGTAGGTCGGCTGGCACACCTTCCAAAAATCTATTGAGAGATAACACCTCTAAGCCAGAGTGAAACATTTAAGTAGGAATTCAGTGAAGGACAATTTAACTTCAGCAAATCTGGAAGATTCCTAATACCTTAAGATTTAATTAAGAACTATTTTAAATGACTAAAGTTTTGAAGATAAAATTAGTGACAGACAACAGTGGTTAAGAAGTAGTAAATCGAGAAGATTTCTAATACCTAAAATTTATATAAAATTTATTTAAAATGTTGGAGGCTGTAAAAATTACAGGTTAGCACTTTATTATTTAAGATGATTCATTTTCTGGGAGTTTTAGATTACCTGAGTAAAAAATATTACTCCAAAGACTCTTACATTCTAGTGTACCTTAGCAAACACTCCATAAGTTTTTCTACTTAACAAGTTTTCTTAATGATGGAAATAGCACAATAACTAATTACTCAAAATAATAGGTAATAGCTAGAATTCTTAAATCTAGTATTCCTTAGCAAAGAGAAGTTTCTCTAATGCTGAGGATAACGACTAATAGCTAATTGCTTAAAATATTAGCTAATACTCCAAAAGTCTAACTAGTATAATTTACTAGTATAATTTAGCGAAAAGTTTTCTGAATACTGGAAAGAATACTGGATGTATCAGTTAGGATATCTCAGGTATCTTAATAAATGTTCTCGTTTTTCATAATGGAGGGAAGATTTTAATTTAATAACATGTACAGGGATCATTTTTTCATAGAAGAAAAATTCCAATTTCTCTATCAACAGTGTATATATAGGGCTACTTTGGGGGGTAGGATCATTTTTTTTTTTACAATGGGAGAAAAAGAACTTAATCTCTCCAATAACATGTACAGAGCTGCCCGATAACATTTTTAACAATGTGGGGGGAAGAATTTAATCTTTCTAACAAGTCCAGAGCTACCTGGGATTATATAAAATAAATATCCACCAACTTCTATACAAAATAAGTCAAAGAACTATCAAAAGCGACGGTAAGTTTGAAACCGAAATTGCCGGACAAACAAGAGAAAGTTCTCTGTGGGCTCGTTGTGTTTACAGTGATTTTTGGCTTCGGCTGTGTGCAAACCCAATTAGGGAGTGGGAAATTCATTGTTACCCAAGAGCTGGATAACTTGGGGTGACAGCGAATTTGCGGTCTCCATACCCTGGATGCCACCCAAGAGGCCAACATGCTATTCTCCTAAAAATAGGGGTGTTGCTGGTCAAAGGGATACCTAACACTAGGCTGCCACCGCAAGTGGGCTCGGGAGGAAGGTAAAGATGAGAAGCCAGGCTTTGGGCATGCACCAGACGCGCTTACGTGGGTCCAGTGGAGCTGAGGGGCTCGTCCCTTCCCGTCCCGATCATGCCCCCTCCGCGCCCTCACAGTGTCCTCCCCCTCCCCACCTGAGAGGAGGCACGCGCGGGCGGAGTCGGCCGACGACCCTTGAACTTGCACCCCGCGGGAAGCCCCCCGGGGGTCAGGCTAGAAGAGGAGGGGCCTGAGAGCCGGGCCCGGCTCCTTCGGGGTTCTCCGCGTGCCCCCTTCCCCGGGGAGAGTCCACCCACGAAAGGTGTCACCTCTCCCTCCCCGCGGGAGGCGCCATGGTGGGGACAGTCAAGGGCAGCCCCCGACTCCAGCGCCCCCCCCCCCGGGAAGGCCAAGCCGGCCCCACGCGCGCGCGCCCGCTCCCACTCTCTCCGGCAGCGGCCTAGGCGCGAGCGAGGAAAGGAGAGAGCGAGCGAGCGGGCGGGCAGGCAGGCAGGAGGGCACGGCCGCGGGGAGCCCGGAGGACGAGGACCCGGCCTGGCCCAGCCCTGCCCCTACCTAGCGAGGACGGAGACGAGACGTGGTTGTCCTGGACCGCCCGGTCTCCGCTCCGCGGCCGCCCCCGCCGCCGCCGCCGCAGCTCCTGGGGCGGGCGCTGCTGCTGCTGCCGCCGCGCTGCCGCGTCCCCCTCCGCCATCTTGTACCGATTTAAAATTAACTCCCCGCTGACGTCAAACGCCGCCGCCGCTTTATCAACCTCCCGGGAGCCGGAGGGGGCGGGCGGTGGGTCCTAGCGCCGCCCGCGCCTCGCCCCGCCCCTCGCCTCCTCCGCCCCCACCCTCCGCCCGCGGCGGCCTCCCACCCGCACCCACCTCCCACCGCCCCGCCTCGTGGTCATCCCGCGCTGGGTGGGCTGCGGGGAAGAGACTCCGAAACCTGCGCCTTCCCTCCGGGACTCGGGGCCTGGCCAATAGCGTCCAGGTCCCCCAAACACGTGAGCTTAAGGACGCGAGCGCACATTGTAAACAAATGTCGGACTGCTGCGGCAGCTGCGGAGAGAAGCAAACGAAAACCGGGACTGATCTGATTGTTAAATTTCCAACCGGAGCTTTTACTCCTCCGAAATCCGGCGAACTAGACTAGTCAGGGCCGGGATACCCGGTTTGTGGATTGTGTAGGCTTCAAAAAAGTGAAGAAAATGTTAATAATGCAAGTTAAACTTAAAAAGTATGTCGTGGGTGCATTTTTCACCGGGGAGCCGGTGATTAAAACATTTGCCAACACACTACTGGATAGATGCCTCTTTCCTTGTCCTGTGCTTCCCCCACCCGAGTCTCTTCTATTCTAGGATTTACAATTAAAAGACTAGCTCAGACACTACCTTTGAAGCATCAGTCACCTCAGTTTTATCATCTGTAAAATGGGGATGATAACGCATATATCGCATGCCCCTCCAGACTGAAGAAAGAGCAGTTTGTGAACTGCAATGCCAGCATTGCATAAAAAGATGGAAGATTTTTACTTTTTTATTATTGCCAAGCACAATGCCTGGCACGTGAGAGCTTAATAAATGCAACTTGACTTCTCTTTTTGGCATAATTATTAACATCATAATAGTTAACATTTATATAGCACTTACTACATGCCAGATACTTTATATCCATCTCATTTGAGCCTTCACAACGTAAGGAAGGAAGTGCTTTTATTATCCCCATTTTACAGATGGGGAAATTGAGGGAAACAGACAAGTCACTTGTCCAGGCTTACACAGCTTGTGCCTAAGGGGAAATTTGAACTCAAGTCTTCTTGACTTCTCCAATCTAGTTTACCAGCTAGTGTCATAATTCCACATTCTAGAAGAAAGTTTCCTAATCTTTCTTAATTTTACCAATTTTAAATTTGCTAAAAGGTCTCCTGAACCTTTTTGACTTGAGAGTCTTCAGTCTTTACTATCTCCAATTCATCTTGTAAAATAGCTTCCCCCCCACATAGTTATGTATATGTTGTCTCCTGCACCAGACTGTGAACCCCTAGAGAGCAGAGATTGTCTTTTATCTGTCTTTGCATCCTGAGGGCTTATAGCACAATGCTTGGCACAATGGCAAGCACTTAATGAATATTAATTGATTGCTTAATTATATAAGTTGTGGTCTTAAAAGAAATTATAGATATTTTAAATTAAAGTTGAGGAAGCAGTCCAATAGTCTTTTAGTTAAAAGAATTTGTAAACACTGGTTTTGGTTTTTTCTCTCTCTCTCCACCGCCACCCCTTTCCTTTTTCTACTTTACACAACTAATTGTTTAAGTTTAGTTAATACTCCTACATTACACACTTCTCTTTCCTCTCCCACCTTACTCAGTGTCTGATGTCAGCATCAGTCAACAAAACTGTATTCTTAAAAGTAACAAACAATTTTTAATTAATTTTACATTATTTTTTAAAATTTTGAGTTCCAAATACTCTCCCTCCCTTGCCCACTGTGAAAGCAAGCAAAATAATATCAGTTATACATAAGAAAATCATGCAAAGCATATTTCCCTATTAAGCACATTGCAAAAAATAAAGTGAGAAAGTTATACTTCCATTTGTACTCTGAGCTCATCAGTACTCTCTCTCTGGATGTAGACAGCATTTTTTTTCAATCAGGAGTCCTTTGGAAATCATTGTATTGATCAGAGTAGCCAAATCTCTCACAGTTGATCATCATTACAATGTTGCTGTTGCCATACACAGTGATGTCCCAATTTTTCTCACTTCAATTTAGGTCTTTCTGTTTTTTGTTTTTTGTTTTTTCTGAAACCAACTCCTTGTCGTTTCTTCTAGCATTGTATTATTCTATCACAATCATATGCCACAAATTTTTCAGCCATTCCCCAACTGAGGAGCATCTCCTCAATTTCCAGTTCTTACCACCACAAAAAAAGAGCTGCTATAAATATTTCTGTACACATAGATCCTTTTCTTTTTTCTTTGATCTCTTTGGGAAACAAACCTAGAAGTGATATTGCTCTGTAATTGTCTATTGTCCCTTTTAGCAAAATATAATTTCCCTGATTATCTCTTTTAATTAGGTCTATTTTTGTTTTTGCTTTGTCTGAAATCATCTGTAATTTATACTTTAACTGAAGTTTAATAGATTTTTCTCCAGCCCTTTATTCTAACTCTGTCTTTGTTCCTATTTCTAATCCATTCTGCTATCTACTTCTATTTTGTGGGTGAGCTTACTTCCACAGTTATGATTTTTAACTGTGTACTCCCCTCCATCCAATGTGCTTTTGCTTATCCTTTTTTTTATCTTGTCTCTTCTTAAAGGCTATTTTTCTTCTGGCCTTTGTCTTCCTTAATCTGCCTTCCCTTTTATCTGCCACCCATATTTTTTATTCCCTTCCCCTTCTATTTCCCTGAGTCAGAAAAATTTACATACCTAAGTGTGTATTTGTGTGTGTGTGTGTGTGTGTGTGTATTCTTCCTTCAGACCAGTTCCAATAATAGAGATTCAAACATTGACTTCCACCTGTCTATTTTTCCTGTCCAGTATAAAACTCTTCCTCCAATGCCTCTTTATGTGAGAAAAAATTTGTCCATCCTACTTCTTCCTTCCCACTTGTCCCAGTTGCCCAACCTCTTTCTCACTCTTTCATTTTTGGTGGAGGGAGACTTTGAACTTTATGTGAAAGTCAACTTGGTTCACCTTGGGGTGGGGGAAGGCACTGTCCCAAGCTTCAAGCTACTTTTGCTGCAGTTTTCAGAGCCAGTTTTAGGGCCTCTTAAATTTTTCAGGGTTTCCAAGGTGGTGTGGTCCAGGAAAATATGTGATCACCAATCTCCTGGTCTACATTCTAGCCTTTCCCCAGGAAGAGCCCCTATTTTCCTACAGCCACAAGTGCTAGTGCTTCTCATTGCCTTGAAACTGTGCAGAGAACATGGGCATTACAATTGCCAGTCAGTGCTGGCTGTACCCAGTGCTATCAAAAGGTCCCCATAATCCCTTTTTAACCAGTTGTTCGACTCATTTATTGTCCCTGACTTCAAGCTGCTGCTTCCAAGATCCACTGATGGTGCTGCCCTGTCCTGTGTGCACTCATGCTGGTTTCCAAGACCTTTCTGGCCAACCTTGGAAGTTTGTGTAGGCTTGGCTCTGCTGCTCCAAAATTTTATTTAATGTATTATTTTCAATACTTGTTTAGAGGACAATATTGGAAGACTTCAACTAGGTTGCTGCCTACACTCCACCATCTTGGCTCCCCAAGGTCACCAACAATTATCTAATCACCAAATTCATTGGCCTTCACAACCCTCCATTTCCTTCACTTCTCTGTAGCATTTAACATATGCTTTTGAAAACTCATTTAACTTGAGGTAGCTAGGTTAACTCAGTAGAGAGAGAGCCAGACCTAATGATGGGAGGTCCTGGGTTCAAAGCTGACCTCAGAGGTTGTTGTATGACCCTGGGCAAGTTACTTAACCCCAATCACCCTAACCCTTACCACTTTTCTACCTTAGAATGGATACTTGGAGTCAAAAGATGGAAGGTCAAAACAAAACAAATAAACAAACAAAAAAACTCCCTTATCTTTCACAATATTTCAAATGCCCTGGTTCTTCTCCTTCTTCTATGACCACTCTAATCAGTGTCACTTGAGGATTCTTCTTTCTCATCCCTAAACACAACTATTCCCTCAAGTTCTGACTTGGCTTTCTTTACTTGTCTCTGATATACTCTTTCTTTTTATATTTTTTTTATCTACTTCTGTGACTTCTATTATTATCTTTAAGCAGAGGTCTCCCCAATCTATTTCCAAAAACTCCCCCTTCTCTCCCAAGCTCAGATTCCATATTTTCAACCCTGCTAAATTTTTCCCCAATGATGTAGCCTTTAGCATTTCATATTCAATGTCCAGCTCCAGACTCATCATCTGCCAACTTTGTCCCTAGCGGCAAACCTCTCAAAACTGGTTCTTCTTTCTAAATTCATTATTTCTGTTAATGGTCACCATATTCCCAGTCACTCAGGCTGCCATTCTTTGACTCCTCCCTCTCCTTTGCCCCTGACAAAAAAAAAAAATCAAGTCAAGTCCTATGGATTCTGTCCCTCCCTTTTCACTTTCACTATCCCCCTGGTTTAAGCCCTCATTTAATCTCTGACCTGGAATACTGAAACAGCCTCTATCAGTCTGTCTACCTCTATTCTCTTCCATCCCCACAACAGCCAGCTTAGTCTGAATAAATCATTCCCCTGCACAAAAACCTTTAGTTTTGTCTTTCATTTTAGTGATTTCATTACCACTTTAAAGTCAACATCTTCCCTTTGGTCTTTGGATCCTCCCCAACCTGGTCTCAACCTGGCTCTTCATCCCTATCTTCCACTACTGCTCTATGGATACCTTACATTCCAAACAAATATTGTTCCTTGAATACTTCCTGGGCTTTCCCAAATTTTCATTTCTTTGTGTTATTTCTTCCACCAGAGTCTCGCCCCCTGCAAACCCATTCCAGTCCCTCCTTGTTGGAAATCACCATTCACTGTCCATCTTGACCAGTGAACAAAGTCATAGAGGCAGGAGAGTTCAATGGGCTTTAAGAATCCAGAGAATTATCCTGTCTGGCTGGTTTGTACATTTCTTGCAGGGGAGCAATATACAATAATACTGAATGCTGTGTTAAGTTGAAGAGGTCTTTAAATGACAGCCCTTTAAAGAGTCTGAACTTAATTCAGAAGGCAGTAGAGAGCCATTGAGAAGGAAATAGCAAACCATTCCAGTGTCTTTGCCAAGAAAACCTCAAATGGGGTCATGAAGAGAGGGGCATGACTGAAACAAGTGAACAAAAGAGAACTTGGATATTTTTTAGCAGAAGACTGTATGTCCAAATCTATACAATAAGGAAAATTATTCTGGTAGTGGTACAAAGACTGGATTTGAGTAGGGAGACAATGAAGTTATGAAGGATGTCAATGATTACCCAGATGATAAAGAGATCCTAAATTAGGGGGTTGGCAATGGGAGTTAAAAGGAGCAGAGCCAATAGAAGTTGTAGTGTTGCAATGGATAAGAACTAGTGACTGATTAAAGGTTAAGGAAAAGGGAAAAGTCAAGATAGGTAGGAAGCAGATCTGGTGGGTGCTTTTTGTCTTTTATGGTATATATAACCACAGGTATAAAAACTGAAGGTGGAAAGACTTTAAGTTTGGCTGAGTTGGTGGATAAAGTGTTCAACATTAAACAGGTTGCATTTGAGATGTTCCTGAGAAATCAAGGTAGAGATATCCTCTGGCAGTTGGAAATGGAGGCCAAGGGCTCAGAAGAGAGAATTCAGGATCAAAAACAGAAATCTGGCAGTCACCTGCATAAATGTAATTACTGAAGTTATAGAAAGTAATGAAATGATCATGGGAGCATCCTAGCAAGTAGTTCAGAACTATGTCTAAAAAAAATCACTAAATTGTATATATCCTTTGATCTAAAGATACATCTATTGGGCTTTGTTATTACATAGTAATTTTTGGTTGTGTCTGACTCTTTTTGACCCCTTTTGGGGTTTTCATGGCAAAAATATTGGAGAGTTTGCTATTTCCTTCTCCAGCTCATTTTACAGTTGAGGAAAATGAGGCAAATAGGGTTAAGCAACTTGCCCAGAATCACACAACTAGTAAATGTGAGGCTTGATTTTAACTCATATAGGTTAGTCTTCCTGCCTGCAGTTCTATCTACTTTGCCAAATAGACAAACATCCCCCAAAAAAGATCAAAGAAAAAGGAAAAATAGCCATATATAAGAAAATATTTGTAGGAGATATTTTTGTAATGTTAAAAAACCAGATATGAATGAGGTGCCCATCAACTGGGAAATAGCAAACAAATGGTAGTATATAGATGTAATGGAATACTTTATTGTGCCATAAAAATGATGAAAGGGTCAGTTTCATAGAAACCTTAGAAGTCATATGAATTTGAACTAATATGAGTCAAGTAAACTGATTGAGGAGAAAACTTTGTGCAATAACAGCAATATGGTAAAGACAAAAAAATACTTTGAAAGACTCAAGAATTCAGATCAATGCAATAGGCAGTCATGATTCCAAAGGACCAGTGATGAAACCTGCCATCTATCTTCTGACAGAGAGATCCTAGACTCAAAATGCAGAATGAGACACCTATTTTCAGATATGGCTAATGTGAGAATTTGTTTTACTTTATTATGCATATTTTGAGAACTATTTTCTTTATGGGGAAGGGAGAGAGAAATGTTTGTTAATTAAAATTCTTTAAAGGAAAATTTACATTTTAAATTAAAAAAAATTTTTTAATTAAAAAAAAAGATTGCCAGTAATTACTTGAGTAAGGAAAAGAAACTATATGTTCTAAAATATTTATAGCAGCTGTTTTTGTGGTAGCAAAGAATTGGAAACTGAAGGGATGCTGAACAGGTTGTGATATTTGATTGTATTAACAATACTGTTGTGCCATAAGAAATGACAAACAAGATGATCACAAAAAACCTGGAAATATTTATATGAAATAATACCAAGTAAAATAAGCAGAACCAGAACATACACAGAAACAACAGTAATGTATGATGATCAATCAAACTAAATGACAACTATTAGAAACAAGGCAAGGATCTAGGACAACTCCAAAGGACTCAAGATGAAAAAGGATATTCACTGCTATAAAAGGAGCAGAAAGAGTCCAAATGCAAATTGAAACATACTATTCTTCCCTTTATTTTTTCCATGAATTTTTCTCTTATATAAGCAATATATGTCTTGTTTACAACATGACAAACCAGAAGATATGTATTATATGATAATATATGTATAATCTAAATCATATTTACTTGCCTTCTTGGGGAAGGGAGAAAGATGGGAAGGGGGAAAGAATGAGGTAGATTTTTAGACATATCTAATGTGAGAATTTGTTTCTCTTGGATAAGCATATTTATTGTAATTTATTACATATTTATAACAAATAATATGCATTATATTATTGCTTTGTTACATATGTTATATATTTTAAATGGTGATTTGGAAAAAAAGATTGTCAAAGGAAAGCATATAGAAAGAGATGAAAATAGAATCAAGGACTTGGTAGGAAATTATATTAAGGAGTTGGAAAGAGGATGAGGAGATAGAGGAATAGTTTGTCAGCAAAAGAATCAGAAAAATGTGGTGCCTAAAGCTAGCAAGGAGAAAGAGTATCTATTAGTAAATGGGCAACAGCATCAAAAGCTACAGAGATCAAGTAGGATCAGGTGTGAAAAAAAAGCCATTAAATGGGATGGTGATTGGTGACCTTAAAGAAGGTTCAAGGGTAGTGTAGGAAATCTCATTTCAAGGGGTTGGAGTTAGAGCTAGTATAGTAGTATACTATCAATAAGGGCATAAAAAGTGTTGGTAACTAACATTTGTAGTACATAGCACTTCATATATTATGAATATATTATATTAATATTCTACATATTACCATATACTATATACAAAAATATGTAAATGTATTAATCTCATTTATTCTTTAAAACAATCCTGTGGAGCATTGCTATAGGCAGGGAGCGTGTGCTGGAGCTAGCTTGACCTGGCTCTCAAAAACCAATTCTTAAATTTTCAGTATCGCCCATTTATATCTCAGATATTAATAAATGATACAAATTAAGGCTTGATTTCTTGTTTGTTGGTTTTCTAAATTTTAAAAAGTGATGGAGAAAATGATAATAATGCAGATTACACTTAAAGGTGTACATTTTCTATCCCTAACACCCTTTTTTGGGATGCAAACTTAGCCAATTGATCTCTCCTTTCACCTCTCACAGAAGCCTAGAATCCAGAATTAGAAGGAACTTCAGAGGCTATTTAGTCTCAAAGAGGAATATCTTCTACAATATATCTAAATGGTCATCTAAGCTTTGGTTGAAAAACTTAAGGAAGGAGAACCCATTATTTCCACAGTAATTTATAGCTCTAATTGTCACAGTTTTTCCTTAAATAAAATCTAAATTTGTCCCTTTGTAACTTAGACCATTGCTCCTAGTCTTATCATCTAGGAATGGCCTATTCCCTCCTCCATTAATAGCTCTTCAAATACTGAGGTCTTCTCTTCAGCTAAACACCCTGAGGTCCTTCAACCAGTCCTTTCTCCAGTTAGGAACTCCTTAAGAGTGAAGATGGCTTTTCATTATATTTTTGTATCCTTAGTGACTATCACAGTTCCCTTTACATGGTAGATGTTTAATAAGTGATTGCTAAATTGAATTGGAAGAAACTGAACTGAAGTGAATGTGATCTCAAGACCACTTCACCTTGGTTCTCCTTTTCTCAATAACCATCAACTTCTCACTAACCTTCCTCAAACATGATGCTCAGAACAAAACACAATCTCATGGAAGTGAAGGAAAAAGTACAGAGTATATAGGAGGACCCAGGCATTGGCCCTCTCTTAATGTCTCAGATCTCTCTCAGATCATGCTATGTTTTTTGATTGTTCTCTTAGAGCCCTATAGTGATGCTTCACTGGGGAATGTGAGCTCCAGAAGGCTCTGCCATATTGAAAAGGTTTTATGGATGGTCCTGGCAATACGTAGTGCCTGCTTATTAAGGATTAATCTAGTTAATTATAGGAAGTGGCTGAATATTAATTTATAATTATTTATTAGTAAAGGTTAGAGAGAGATAAAAAGAGAAAGATCACATGACTACACCTAACTAAAAATTGCTTCCCTGGCTCAAGCTCCAATTGGCTCAAGCAAACAATGCAGAGAAGGGAGAGTGGCAAATGTTCAGCAAGAGAGAGAAGGGGCCTTCTATGTCCTCTCTTATAAAACCAGTTTTCTCCACTCCTCTTGGGACTCTCTGATTGGACAGGCTGAATCTCCATCGGGGTCTTAGTCTTGACTTCCAAACAGACCATCAGTTGCACAGGGACTTCCACCAGCCCATTTCCATATGCTAGAATACCACATCAGGACACCAGGTAGTCAAGCAGACCTCTGGTGTCCTCTCATAGTCAAAGGATGGGTCTGATATCAACCAAGAATGGATTTTCAAATGGAATAAGGGGGTACAATTTTTATTAAACTCATATGGAAGGTTCTTGAACAATAGTCTAGTGACCTGATGATGAATTCTTTGGCCATGGCCAAAAACCTGAAACTGAGAAAAATATAAAAGAGCCCTCAGTCACCTCAACACCCACCTGCAATAGCAGTGGGTGGTGGGAAAGAGGACATAAGGTACAAAGAATCTTGAGAAAAAAGTCTTGAGATAATAGACAAACATTAATTTCGCTATTAGTACTCTAAATGTCCATTAACTTTGTCTACTGTCTATTGATTTTTCTATTGACCAATAAATGAACCTACTACTGAAAGAACTCCTAGGAGTGCCCTGAAGGCAGCTTGCAATTGTTAAATTGTCTGTGTGGGCAACTAGACTTCAGAAACTCAAAAGCCTACAAATCAGGGCTTGATTTCTTTTTTTTGCTGATTGTCTAGAATTAAGAAAGTAATAGAGAAAATGTGAATAATGCATATTACACTTTAAAATATACCTTGTATTTTCAGGGAATCAGTTAAGCATTTACCAGCAAACCATTGAGGAATCTAGTCTTACCATCTTGACAGTTTTGCTATTAATAAAACCAGAAACAGAAGGAAGTTACAGAACACTTAAAGAATGGCTCACAGGTTCTCCTTAGAAAGTTAAATTAAATGGGTTGAAGAAGATGGTTTTATTATGTGTCCAAATGCAACAAGAAAACTCATTTCATTGGATATCTAACCACTTCATATTCTAAGGATAAAGACATAAATATAGATAGATATGTATGCTCACCCTTACCTTCCATCTTAGAATCAACACTGTGTACTGGATCCAAGGCAGAAGAATAGTAAAGTCTAGACATTTAGGGTTAAGTGACTTTCCCAGGGTCATACAGTTCAGAAATGTCTGAGGCCATATTTGAACCTAAGACCTCCCCATCTCTAGGTCTGATCTCAATCTACTAAGCCACCTGACAAATATAGTTTAAAAAGATAATTATGCTTATTTATTAACACTTATCACAGAAGATAAAATTTCAAAAATGTATGTGAAGAACTTAATAAACCCAAACTAAATTAAAATATAATTTAATTCTTTAGTAAATTCAATGCAAAGGGAGCATGAGGTGAAGATGGCAAAAAAATCATTTTTTTCAAACAATATAGTTCAAGAATAAGGAAAGAGGAGGTCAGACTCATGGACTACACAAAGTTATATCCCTATACATAATGAATACTTTATCTGAAAAAAGAATTAGGAGGCACTAGTTGAGGAATGCACCAAATAACACCACCACTACCCATGGTGGAGTCAACTATATATTAACAGAGAAGAAATAATTCATTACTAACATACAAATCATTCCTGACTTGACTACCTCTATATTGTCCCATAACCAACTCATTAAGTCAATGATCAAAATTAGTATAAAGCTAGAAGAATAAAAATGAGAAAATGATACTGCTTGCAATTTACATAATTCCAAACTGACTAAATGGAAAAAAAAATTTTTTGATGTCAAAAATGGGAAAGAGATGAAGTTGTCATTGAGCTTGATTTATAACAATTTCTAGCAAAAGTTTAACTGATGTCAATTATTTGATATGATGATACCAAAAAGCCTAACCATCACCTTATTCATCAAACATTTAATAATGATAATCATAATGACAGTATCCATATTAGCACTTTAAGATTTAAGGGAAGGGAACAAACATTTATTAAACGCCTAGTATATAACAGAAACTGCAAAATACTTTGCCAATTTTATCTCATTTAATCCTCTTACTGACCCTGGGTATTAGGTGCTATTGTTATCCCCATTTTTCAGATGAGAGACTTGAGAGAGAGAGAAATTAAGTGACTTGACCAGGGTTATGCAGCTAGGACATGTCTGGAGTGGGATTAGAACTTTTGTTTTCCTGATCCTAGGTCCACTGTGCCACCTAACTTTCTACAATAATAAAAGATCATATATTTAGAGCTGAAAGGGATTTCAGAGGTCAGTTTGTCCAACCCACTTATTTTATAGATGAGATAATTGGGGTCCAAAAAATGTAAATGCACTTGCCCCTACAAATAGTAGCTGGCAAAATCAAGTTTTGAACCAAGGTCCTCTGACCCCCCCCCCCCCCCAGCCCAGTAAAATCTAGCATCTAGAAGAGAATTTTTGCAAAGGAAAGAGAGATGGCAACCAACAGCAATACCCTGATGGAATAGAAACTTGTTTGTAAAACACTTGGGGAAAAGATAGCATAAGATTATGAGCTGTATCACCTCATGAGACAGCAAGAAGCAGTGGAGGGGAAAATGAGCCTGAGGAAAGCTTGGTATGAGACCCAGCTAAGCAAAGTCATCACTAGGGCATTTAGGATAGATTCGACAAAAAAGACAGCAAGTAATTAAAAGATATGAGAGTTCTGCAAAGATTTTTTTTTATAACAAATTCTTTTTACCATCAAGAACAGAGCCCTCAGTTTGGACTCTAACAGCCTAGCTCTAGGTATGTGTCCAGAGGAGACAGAAACAAAGGGGAAAGCAGATAGACTTAGACCAAGGAAACAGAGAGGATCTATTCTGGCATCAGCACAATTTTGAAGATATTGAAGTATAAGACTAGAGAGAAGAGGGTGAAGATTGGGCATGCCCAAAAGGAACCCTTTGCTATTACCCTGTGTGTATATATGTGTGTTTTGGTAGATTAGGAGAAGAGATCAGCCTGCTTCTAGAAATGTAAAATAATATGTTATAGAGGTGTCATATCTCTGATTCAGAGCTTGAGCAGACATTCTGTATCATTTCCAACCTGCTTACTGTATGGGGAAGAAAAGTCTTTTAACTGACTGTTGAGCTGGAACTGAAAGTGCATACAAAAGAGACTGGAGAGGTCAAACTGCCCATCCAGCAGTCCCTTGGCCAATCAGAAGAGGAGCAAGTAATGAGGCACAAGTATAAAGAACAAATGTAGGGAAAGGGTCCATTTGGGAGTCCTTTTCTCCCTTTGTGGATTCCTCACAAAATTTTCTCTAGAGCAAACAAGGACAAATTGCTTCTCTAGGATCATTTCTTTGATCTTCCTCTTTTCCCCAATATCTCTTTTTAAAAAAGAAGTCCAATACCCTTTTTTATGATCCTTAACTTTCTCTTCCAACCTCAGCTCATTCCAAGCTACTGCACCCTTGAAATATATTTTGCTTTTGAATTCATCCTCTACTACCTGCTCCTGTTTCTACCTTCTATATCTCTATCTATCTTTATTACATATAATATGCATATGTATATGTGTATGTCTTCTTAAAAATCTAAGCAAGTTCTTAAATTCTCTATGCTAGCACCAAAATAAAAATGCATCAGTCCCAGCCCTCAAGGAATTTATATTCGAATCGAGGACATAGCCTGTACATAAAATTATCTATATAAGAAAACTATAGAAGAGTTGAGAGGTTACCTTTAGAGGGTACAGCACCAGCACTTGGGTGAAACTGGGAAAGACCTCCTACAGAAAGTGATTTTGAGCTGAATCTTGAAGGAAGCCAGGATTTCTAAAAAGTAGAAGTGGAGAGAGAGAGAGAGAGAGAGAGAGAGAGAGAGAGAGAGAGAGAGAGAGAGAGAGAGAGAGAGAGAGAGAGAGAGAGAGAGAGAGAGACAGCTCCAGGCAAGGGAGACAATGAGGGCAAAGTCACAGAGATGGGAAGTAGGGCATCATATATAAAGAACAAAAGTAGAATATACAGCTGAACTGTAGAGAACCTGGAGGGAAGTGATGTATAAGGAGACGAGAAAGAAAGAAAGGGGCCAGTTGTAAAGAATTATAAATGCCAAACAAAGGAGTATATTTTTGATTTAAAAAAAAAAAAGTAATAGGGAGTCATTAGTTTGCTGCAGAAGGAGTTAATATGGTCATACTTGTTTTTACGGAAACTTACTTTGTCTGCTGAATAAAGAATATATTATTAAAGTACAGAAAGACTTGAAACGGAGAGACTAATTGGGAGGCTATTTGTGATTTAGCCCAGGTCAGAGATGATGAGTGACTGAGCTAGGATGGTAGCCATGTGAATGGAGAGAAGAGCATGGATCCAAGAAACATGCTGAGATGTTGTGGGGACTTAATGGTTAACTGCATCAATATATTCTTTGGGAACTTAAGTTATAGCTCTGTGACCTTTGCCATTACAACACACTACACAAGTTCACCCCCACTGGATTAGCCGACACTGCTAAAAGGCTGTCCCTGGATAAAGTCCAGCACTAGTTTCTGTGATTTCAGAGTGCACATATCAACTTCTTGAATAGCACTGCCTTTATCTCCTTGTGACAAACTGTTTGTCGAGTCCACTTTGTCAGGACATTTTCTATTCTATTATTAGTCCAAAGAGCACAAGTTGACAAAGAAATGTAAGACTAATAGATAATGCTAAGGACCAGAAAACCCATTAGGTTTTATAAACTCTCATGAACTCATCTTTAGGTACATGTGAAGAGACATGAAAACGAGATTATGTAAGAATGAGTTAGATGGTCTGCTAACTTGAATTTGCCATATTGACTGAAATGAAAGCCGAAGTACACTCAATAGTAATGGCAGCCATCTCCTACTCAGAAAGTTATTCTGGATAACCTTTTCTCTTAGAATTCAACAAGAAACATGTGTTTCCGCAGTGAGCTTTCATTTTTGAAGAAAGCTAGTTTTGTTTCTATATTTGGCTATTATCTCTATGTGTTTTGTTTTAATTTTGTCGGTCCTTTTTTCCCCTTGCAGGCGAGATACCATAAAGATGCTTGTTTAATTCCTGAGAAGGGGACCCAATCCAGGCTTATAAAAATCAATTTGAGGCCTCTGGCTAATTAAATCTTCATGGATACTAGATATGTTTATATTCTCCCCGGTAGACCTTTGTCTTCTTCACAGAGGTACTGGACTTGGTGCAGAAATTTCAACAAACTGGGCACTGTGATAGATGTTGGGATAACAAAGACAAAAATGGTCATCTCTACCTTCAATTTTACATTTTATAAAAGAAATAACATGTACAAGTAAATATAAGATATTTACATAATAATTGCCCTCAGAAGGGCACTAGCCACCAAGAGGAATCTAGAGAGTAATTATCTTTTTAACCCTTACCTTCTGTCCTAGAATCAATTCTAAGATAGCAAAGTGGCAAGGGCTAAGCAATTGGGGTTGAGTGGCTTGCCCAGGGTCATACAACTGAGAAGTAAATGAAGCCAGATTTGAACCTAAGACTTCCCAACTCCTGGTCTGGCACTCTATCCACTATGCCACTTACCTACCCCAATTGTAATCTTGATAAGTAACCACCTGGAACTCTAGACTAGTGATATCAAACTCAATTAGAAATGATGTATATGGATAGATGTGATGGATGGATGGATGGATGGATGGATGGATGGATGGATGGATGGATGGATAGAATAAATTAGAACAAGAAGGTATATCAGAAGTCATCACATCCCAAACCCTTACTTCACAGGTGGGGACCCAAGAGGATAAGTGATTTATCTGAGGTCACACAGTTAGAAAGTGACAGAACTGTGATTCAAACTAAGGTCCTCTGACACTTTCCCCTGTATAGGGTTGTCCCTCCTCTTTGGATGCCCCTTCTCTTCCCCAATTTGTGAAACAGAAGTAATAACCCCCCAAACTCTTCCTACTTTGCCAGGGAAAGGTATCTCATTAAGAGAAAAAACTACCCTGAAGCACCAGAGGAATGGCACCGGCAATTTCCCTGAGGCTGGGACTCAGCAGGAGCACTTCAGCTATTCTTGAATTCATTATATAGCTCTTGCATGCCTGAGAGAGAGAGAGAGAGAAGGAAAATCTGTTAAAATGACTGGTCTTCCTAATGCACAAGAGCCCTTGTGGTCATTGGCATATTTCAGTTGTAAGTGCCCAAATTTCAGTAGTGAGTGCATCAATGAATTTGGTCTGATTAAGCAGTTAGTTGTTGTTTCTAAAGATACTAAAATATGCTCTAAAATACTTCTTTAGAGAACACATAACACAATCTTGCAACAAAAGATACTAAAAAGCTATTTAAAAAAAAGAGGGAAGGGGGAAGAAGGAAAGGGGAAAAGAGAATGTAGCCACCAGGATAAGGATAATATGCCAGGTGCCTGAAACAAATATTGAATGGAAAACAAACTGTTAGCAATGTGATTTGACCCTTAATGAAAGCTAGGTCATATGGTGTCTGGCAATATCTAGCCTGCTAGGAATCTCCTTCACATAATTTCTAGGTTCTCAGGAATGTCTTTGGAGTCAGTGGGAGATTCTATTTGCCAGAAAGAGAACAAAGTAGCTTGGCCCCTTTCAGATTAGGATAACATGTTGACCTTATTACAGCAAGCATTCTGTGTATGTAATTGGAAAATAGCCAAAGCCTTCTTCTAACTGTAGAACAAAAGACTACCCAAGTTGAGTTAGGAAATCCAAAAACTGCCTGGTGAGCAGAAACCAGCCCATTTTGACAGTAAGTGTGGACCTAGTGTCAACCTGAAATCTGGAGACCCTAATTCTGCCCCAGTCCCCTGAGAATTCACCCCAAGGGAAGTCCCAGACTTAGCAATTTCAGACTGAATAATAGACCTTAAGGTACTTAATGGTCCTAGTTCAGTGGAACTAGTAGATCTAAATCAAATGTTAAATACCCTTTTGTCCTAGTAGTTTCTCCTGTGGTATCAAAGTCCCCTCTCCGGTAGCCCAGCCCTTGGCTGGATCTTTTCATTTTAATATCTTTTCTAAGTAGACCACTCCCTGATATCCCAGTCTCTGGCTGTGGTTTCTTTCCTAAGCCTGTTTGCATCCCTCTCCTGTGACGACGTCAAAACCTGGGGTTTCTACACTCTAAGTAAACTGGGAATTTCTAGATTTCCATGTTGACACTAGAAGGGAGTCAAGGCAGGAGGTATCTCTGAAGAGTGTGACTTTCTGTGAGTCAGGAGAAAAGCTAGCCTTGGCTTTGGGATCTGTATTGTGGCCCCTAGCAAAGATAACATAACCAGGAAAAACAGCAACAAATACCCACAACTTGTATCCATAAGTTGAATCATTATGGGGGTAATTGCCACCCTATCTAAAGTATTTTATGGATTCATACTCCTAAAAATAGAGATTAGCCCCTACCAATGCAACAGACTTTAATAGTCAGCTAGTGGACATAACTAGCTCAAAAAAAAAATATTTCCTGAGATAGCATTATAAGAACAATAGTTACAAAACATTCTTCCTCATCCCCCCCCCCAGCCCCCTAAATCTGGAGTACACTCTTCTGCAGGGTCAATGAGAAGAGTGGGCACATACTTGGAAATCACTAGTAGAGGGTCACATTCTTAGGGAATACATTAGGCTAAGGCAATTGATACCTCCATCACTGAAGTGCCCAAATGTCCCTTCCCTTCTCCTGTGTCCTAGAGCTCTCCAATGAGAGCTGAGGGACAATCAGTCACTGAAGATGTTCTGATCAATTCTCTCTCCCACTATAGGTACAAAGCTTTGTGATGTGTTGGGAGCCTTCTTTCTGCTTCTGCTAGCACCACCTCCCCTCAGTAGAAGGGACTTAACTCTTTTTTAACTTCCTCTCTTCTTTCTGGAAAGGCTCACAAGACACTTTGGGAACATTATGTGTCCTATATTGTATGAAGAAAAATGCAACAGAGGTGGACTTGAAGGTGCCAGTTGTCACTAAAACTGTCTATATTAAGTCCGAAATTCCTTCTTGTGCCACTGCTGTGCCAGTTAGAGTCAAAGCATAAGGATGAAAATGATTGTAGGATCTTGTTTATCTGACTTGTTTAAATGTTCTGTTCATTAATGTTTGAAGAAAAAATTTTTGAAGGAAAAACCAGGCTTCTAAGCTTGGGTGCTTAATACTACTAGGATGAATAAGCCCAATTACTTATGTGAGCAGGCAGCTTGGGAAAGTGGCAAGAGCATTAAATTTCCCAAATCTGCCACATGACAACTCTATGATGAAAGAAGGCACTTTGCTCTGTGAGTAAAGCAGAATTGCTCAAAATGAAACACAGGATGAACAAATTTAAAGTATCTCCATCTCAAATGATCATATGGACTTGCAGTAGACCTTTATTGTTCTGATAGTCACAGCTGGAGACATGTACATTGATCTTGACATAGTGAAGTCATTTTTGGTCCTCTTTGAATATGAAGAACCACCACCACCACCACCCAGTGTAATAACTTCTCCTGTTAAAAATCTTGTTTTTACTCTATTTTTTATTTTATGAGTACCAGTAAAGCAACAGGGCTACTTGCTTCTTCTTTACACATGCTACATGATTAGTTCACCTTATTTTCCTCTCATACATAGCCTTGATGAGATCAGTGAAATCCATAATCCACTCAAAGTGGCCAGCCTAAAAATCCACACAGAAGAAACCAAGGGGAGGAACATTGCACATTTTTCAGCTTATTAAATGCAACTGGATATCATAATGATCAGTCTTATTGAATTAGATCATCATTATACATCCCTTGGACCTGCATTGCAGGTAAAGGAGTTGGATACAGAACTGAATTTTAAAAAAGAAAATATTTTTAATTGCATTCAGGACCTTTAACAGACAGTTCATTCATTCAATCAATGAACCAATCACCAAGCATTATTGAGTATATACCACGAGCCAAGCATTCTGCTGAGGTTACAAATAAAATCTGCACTCTCAAAAAGCTTATATTTTAATAGGGAGAAAACAGGAGGTATTTATATGTATAATATATATATAGATAGATAGATCACATTGAAACATGTTATAAACATGTGTTTATACATGAGAATAAAGACAATGTAATTGGAGAGGAAGGGCACTTCAGAGGATCAGTGACCAAAAGTAATTAAGTCCCTGGTGGAAAAAAAAATCTTTTTTAAATTAGGGTTCTCTAAATTTTAGTATATGAATGTAGTTTAATATTATTATAACAAACAATGATGAAAATAAAGAATTCAGAAAAAGTTGGGAAGATTTGTATGAACTAATGTAGTACAAAGGAAGTAAAAGGAAGACACAGGGTATGTACAGTTCACAAATCTGTAATTCCTGCTACCAGAGGAGGCTGAGGCCAGTGAAGCACTTTAATTCAAGAGTTCTGTGCTGTAGTGGAGTTAAAGTTCACTGTGTATTTTGTCTTCCAAAATAAGGTGTGCTGAATGAAATTCTGAGAGAAAAAGAGTTATGGATATAATTAATTGATTAATTAGTTAGGTGACCAAAGACTCCAAGTGAGAGTCACAGGGCCCTTTAAATCCAGATATCTTCCTCTTGGTTGGCTTGACAATATGTCATTTGGACGTCCCCTGGCAAAGGCAAGACAATTTCAATTGACAGGCATTTTAATAAGAGGTGAGCCAAGAGTTCTATACTCCTCCCTATTACTTCTTTGTTGGGAGACTGGGGGAGAAGAGGTTTCAGCAGGAGAAAACTGGAGAAAATTGGGTAGTCAGGAGACCCAGCTGCCTCTAGCAATCTGGGCCAGAAAAATCAATGAGGATTTTCCTGGTTTAGTCTCCCCTTTGCAGACCGGGTCACTCCCAAATTTGATGAGGGGAAAAGCAGGGGCAAAGGTACATGTCCCTGTTGAGAACCTAACTTACTTAGGCTGACTTCTCTTTTACAAGATACAAAAAAGCAAGGGTACCTGCCCAGGCAGATGACTTGGGCGCAGAAGTAATTATATCATTCCTCAACCAGTTTGGACTGAAAGAGGTTTCTCTTTAAGACAGACTAAAGATGGGAATTTCAACAGAAAGGGATATATTGCAAATTGATATTAAATGTCAATGTTACAGCATAATGTTAATTTTTCTTAGAGTCAACCCTGCCCCAGGATGTCCAGTGGGCATTGTCACCAGGCTGCCTGTGGAGGAACAAACCAGATCCAATTGGAAACTGAGCAGGACAAATTTTCTGAGATCAGCAGTGGGGTCAACCTCTGAGTAACTACTGTACTTCTTGCCTGAGTAAGATTGGGAAAATGAGATTTTAAAACAAACAAACAAAAAATTGTCCTCAAGGTATGAGCCAGGAACTACAATAATATGAAGGAAAACAATGTGGAAAGACACCAGAAGTCTAATCAATATAGTGACCAATCATGACAGCCAGTAAAGAAGATCTTATTAGGGAGGTCATGGAATATAGAGATAGAATGAGGCACATGGTAAATGTAATGATTTATTTTATTCAACTTTACTTCTGTTACGAAAGATGGCTCCACTTTTTTTCATAATTAATCCAGCTCACAAATGTCCTCTGGCCCTTCCTCACCCTCCTTGAATCACAGAAGATATAGTCAGGAAGACCAACATGTACATATAAATTAAGTCTTTCAGATCTCACCTTTCTGTTCACTTTCTGGAGGTAATATTCACAATTTGTTTTTCCAGCATTAATTCCATGACTCTGTATAATGTTCTCCTGGTTCTACTCATTTTGTTGTTCATTATCTCATGTAGTTATTTCCCAGTTTCTTTAAGTCATTCTGCTTCTTTCCTTTGACGCACAAGTATTCCATCACAATTACACACCACAAACCATTTGGCCATTCCCCAACTGAAACGTAAGCTAAATATATAGAAGATTTGTGATTCATACATGTATTACGTCTTTATCTTTGTATATAGAAATGGTTATTTTGTTTGGTTTTGTAAAATTTGGAATAATCATTAAAATTTTTTTAAAGATAGCTCTAGTGGGCAGAGCCAAGATGGCGGCTTAGTAGGAGCCAAAGCTTAAAGATAGCTCCATCCTGTTTCCTCCCACACCGTTGGCAAGAGAGGGAGAGTCATTGGGAAGTGATAGCAATGTAAAAAAAAGTGAAAATAATTTAAAAGAAAAACAATCAAGTGTCCCCCGTGATGCCATATAACTGCAAATCTTGGAACTCTGGTCTCAAAATTGCAACTGCCAGTGACCTGAAGGCTATTGGAAGGGCGCATGATAAGTGAAAGAAGTCTGTAGTATATCTTGCCAATGATGCCTTACATGTAAGAGGAAGCTAAAATACATGTCATGTTCATAACTTTTTTTAAAAAAGGGACACCATTTTACTGCATTGAATACTAGTTATTAGGTGCTGATATAGCACATTATGTATTAAATCATCTGAACTTCACAATTTGGGTTTTCCTGTGAGGTACAGGGCATAAAGATGATGATCACCATTTTATAGATGTAAGAGATGACAGTAATCCTGTCTAGGAAATAGCAGAAGCAAGATTCAGGAAGACCATCCAAGTCTTCTGACTTGAAGTCCTGGTGCTCAATACATTACAGCTCACAACCCTGTATTATCAAGCCAAGGCAAAGAGCAGTTAATAAATACCAGGCACTTAGTGCTAAATTTGGGGAATAGGAATAAAAGCAGAAAAAAAGGCTTGTCCTCAAGGAGCTTAGATTGTAGTGGAATAAGAAAACACATTAGATAGTAGGGGAGAGGGTGAGTATAAGAAAGGTAGGCAGCAGTGAGGACACGATGGAGAAAAGTCCAAAGAGTCAAGAGTTGACTCTGGACAGTAATGAAGACATGACCATCCTGGGTTCCTTCTTTAAAATGGAGGTTCTGGGAGGAACTGACCAGTCAGAGAAAAGGGCTGAAGGAATAGAGGCCACTTCCTGGGTAAAAAGGCTGACCTTTCGGGGTAAGAAGGTTGCTGAAGGATGGATGGCAGACAAAGTCTAGAGAGTCAGAAATGGAGCCTAGAGAGTAACATGGTACCTGAATGCTTCTCTAATCTCCCCATGGTCTGGTTGGAAGCCATGATGCAGAGCCCCAGGATAGAAGCATATATCAGCTAGGTCTTGGGAAAGTGGCCATTTGTGGTAGGTAAAGGAGAATAAAATTTCATCTCTTGGTTTAGTCTACAACAATCATTTTATAGCTTCAGGCCTCAGAGCACAGGATCTGATTACCAGATGATCATTATTTCAGCTTGCAGAGCAACCACTGTTGTTATTAGGGACTCTAAAATTACTGCTTCATGTACTTTCCAAATCTAACCACAATATTGTTTTCAATGATGACTCCATTCCCTACAGCCCTCTGTCGATGAGTCTGTGCAGAGACTTCCCCAGTAGACTTTACACTTTGCTGACAGCTGGTCGACAAACCAGTCCACTTCAGGGAGTATTTCATTCCACAACTAATGAGGACCATTAAATTGTCCTAACTTTTCACTCTTGACTGTCACTCCTGAAATACCCAGCTAGAAGGAACAAACCTAACATAGTACAAGACTTGGTGCTGAAATATGAAAAGAGTCCCAGATACTTTAAGGATGGGTTGTGACATGAAGAGTCTTTCTACATAAGAAAGCAGAATAGTGTCATTATATATATACACATATTCCTCTGAATTTTCACATTATAATTTCTTAAAGTGTAATGATATTCCACTGCATGAATGCATTATCATTTGAAGAGCACCGGTGTTAAAAAGATGGATTTAGGGGTCAGCTAAGTAGCTCAGTGGATTGAGAGCCAGACCTAGAGACAGGAGGTCCTGGGTTCAAATCTGACCTCAGATACTTCCTAGCTGTGTGACCCTGGGCAAGTCACTTAACCTCCATTGCCTAGCCCTTACCGCGCTTCTGCTTTGGAACTAATACTAATACTTAGTATTGATTCTAAGATAGAAGGTAAGGGTTTTGAAAAATAAAAAATAAAATAAAAAGATGGATTATTTTTGTGGTAATGAGGCCCTTGTGATTATTTACACACACACACACACACACACACACACACACACACACACAAAATGGTGCTCAGAGTCCTCAATATTATTGTGGGTAATTGAGTAGGGCAATTGGCTTCTACCAAGCTGGATCCTGGCAGTGGTGAAATCAGGCTAGTGTAATAAGATCAGGCATATTGAACCCAATTCTCCCCTTCAAGCATGGAGAGACACCAACAATGATGCTTACAGAAAGAGAGAGAAAGGCCTTCTCCGTTCCACTTGCAGATTTTCCAAAACCTTCCTCAGGGAAATCACCTGAACCATTGTTAACAGCAGAGCCAAGCCTAACCTATGCAAAGAGAAGAATAAAAAGTCAGACAGCCTCTTATTAATATCACTTTTTCAGGTTCCTTTGATAGCCTGGGTCTGTCTCAAAACAAGTTTGAAGCCTCAAGGCTGGGTAGGTGTGGTGTGAGTGTGGGTGTGGGTGTACTGTGTTGTTCCACCTATGCATGGAATGAAAAATGATCTCTGCAGACAATGCACAGATGGCTTCTCTCACAATTTATTCAATATTTATTATGAACCTGCACCAACAAGAACAAAGCACATTTAAGTGGTGTTTACTTTGGTTGCCTTAAAGAACAGAATAACAGAAAAAAGAAGATGGTAGATAATGTGGTAAGAGTTAGAAATAACCATTGGGGAGCCCACATGCCCCAGTGGTACCCTGGAGGTATCCAAAGAAGATGAGAGAGCCCCACCCCTGCATGTTGGGTAATTTCCCTATAGCAATTTTATGGAAGGACATGGACAAAGAGTCTCACAAGAATGGTTACAATCTGTATTAGTAGAGGCAACACCCATGGGGACTAGAGCCTGGGTTTATTGGAAAACTACAATGTAGTTTTAAGGTCTACTAAGTACTTTGTAAAACAATATACTAGGAGCAATAAAAAATCCTTAAGAAGTATATAATTGAATCCATACCCTAAAAGAGTCTGCAATCTGATCAGAAAGAGAGGACTTAAGACACAGGAACCTAGTAGAAAATCATAAGCAGAGAATATTATTGTGCCCATATAGACTACATGGAAGCTGACCTCTTCTTAAGCAGTAGAGAGTAGGCTTAGTTTTCCATATTAATTTTTCATACATGGGATGTGTGAAGATTGCGTTTGGCTATCTCCTGATTGTAGCAAGGAAGGTCCTTGGCTCTTCCTTGATAGTGAAGATGCAATTGTAATCCCCGGTCTATTTTTAGATTTTAATTCCCAAAGTATTTAAAGTAGATCTACCCATTTTAACTACAAAAAGGTGTTAACTAACTACAAAAGGTGAACTAACCAAATAAGGTGTTAACTTACCACAAAAGGTATAACTAACTAAAAAAGGTGTGAATACCCATTTCATACATTGAGTGGGCAGTCCTGGAGAGGAGCGTCTGCTGTGATTGGTAGATGTAAAATTTAGGGGAGGTGACACAAGAGAAAAGATCTTTAAATAGAGGAAACAGAGGCACACAAGAATGAATCTATGGATCAATCAAGAATGAAGAAGAGTTACTCAGAAGAAAGACTGGAAGACAGACACTCAGACTTGGAGTGAAGACACTTGGCTGTGGAACTGAATCCCTGGAGGAACTCTTGCAGGAGACCTCAGACTGCTTTCCTTTTAGACAGTCACCATGGTGAGTGAAAGGCTGACTTAGTTTCCTTGCCTTTCTGGAGGTGTGAACCTCTGAGAAAGGCCCATCCTCTTGAGGCTCCTTTTCTCTGGCTGGGGCTTAGAATTTCTAATTAGTTTAGAGGAAGCTGGAACTTTCTCTCCCTCTCCCTTTTTATCTCTTCCTTAATATCTTCCCTCTATTGTAAAAATAAACTGCCATAATTCCATTTACTTTAATAATTCATTTTGGGATTTAGAAATTAAATCCCTGGTGACCACCAATTAAATATTCAAATCCAACCATATAAAAATTTAACAGATGGAATCAGTTGTAAATATTGAGAGATTTCTTTCTTCCCTTCTCTCTGTGGAAATACACTGGTCAGTGATCTTCCCTTATGTTCTTTGGGTCTAAAGTCTGTTGGATTTGAAATGTAGCACCCTCTCTGGACTAATTTTTCCAGCCCCATACTGGCATGCTGGTTCCCCAGAGGAGAACTGACTCCTCGTCCCTCAGAGTTGGAGGTATAAGCTTGAGGAATTATGACTTCTAATACCATTGTACAAGAACCCGCATCCGGTATGATCCCCCTCAATATCAACCAGTTAATATCAATCATCTTTTGTAAGAGAAGATATATGAAGGACAGACATTATAAAAACATCCTCCAAAGCAGACATGCATTCTCGCCTTGCAAATACTAGTGGGAGAGTGGGCTCCAACTAAAAGCACAATGATAAGAGATATATGAGGCTGAAAGACTCCTCGTCCTGAGAATTCCTTTCCCCTTCTAAGAATCTCCACCAAGTTTGCTTTGAACCAAAGTATTGGCAATATGCAAGTCACTCCCTTGCTAATAAATCAGTCTAAGAAGTCACTGCTACCAGTTTCATTTATTGAGGAGACTTCTAATGGCTTTTCCTACCTCTCAAAGGTAACTCAGATCCTGGAAACTAAGCTCCTATGACAAAAAACACAACAGAGATAGAGATGCTTTGTGTTCCTGGTCACCTGACAGCTGGGATGGGAGATGGGACATGAAGAGAGGCAACAAACATTTATTAAGTCTTTCCTGTGTGCCAAGTACTGTACTACAGGCTGGGGATACAAATACAAACAAGCAAAAAGATAGTCTCTGTAATCAAGGGCCTCCCACTTGAATGGGGGAAAACAACTTATAAATAGGGAGCTGAATAGCAGGGAAAGAGGGAAGGATTATCTACCTCTATATATAAGTCCAGAAATTAGTACAGCTGAGAGGAAAATGAAGGTTGACCAACCTGGGTCTCTCCCCCAAATGGAAGAGCCAAGAAGAACTACCAATAGGAGAAGGAGGATAATACTACAGAGGGTTATTCCAGAGTCAGAAACCTATAAGGAAAGATGTAAGGAGGTCCCAGGCACTGAGGTGAGATTGCATTTGAGGTACATATAGCGTAGAGGTCCCAAGAGGTAGAACCATGGTGGGAAGGCACTTTCCCCTATGACAGTAGTTCTCAACAATCCCTTTCCCTCAAATTCCCGACTTTTGCAAAATTATTTTTTCTTCCATATCTCCAAATATCCCACCTCCAGAACTAGTTGACTGCATGGCCCATGGACAAGTAACATAAATATCTCTGACCCTCAAGCAACTCCCTAAGATTGTCTCCTGACAGAGATGGGTTGCATGTTGTGGAAGGAATTCCCAGCTAAGTGAATCACAAACCTTTTGACTATTGGTCTCTAGATACAAGTAGTTAATACCTCTTTCTGCACCCGGCCCTGGGGCTATAGCTAGCAAATGGTAAAGGCCACAGTGTCCACCAGGTATGTTAGAGAGGCCCTAGGATTCAAAATAATCTTTCTCCAGGCCTGTCCAGAAAGAAATACTTTTATAGGTCAGCACTGCAAGCCATTTCTCAGTGCTAGTGGATCTTAAACTGGTCCTAATATTTATTAACAGCAGATGTCCAAGAGTATAGCTAAACAAATAGTACTACTTGAATATAATGGAATAGAATTATGCTAGAAGAAATAGTGAATAGGTTGAATACTGAGAGGCAAGGAAATACCTGACTGGATACAAAATGAAATAAATAAAAGCAAGAAAGTAATCTACACCAATGACTACAATAATGAAATGAGAGAGAATCACTACAAAATAATAAAAAATGAATTTAAAAATATTATAGAGAACTAACACGAGTCCTGAGAAGTATATCAAGACACTTCCCTGCCTCACTTTTACAGTTATGGGGCCTTACAGTGTGGAACATTAGATATATTGTCAAATTTTCTCAATACATTGATTAGTTTTGCCGATTTTTTTTCTCTACCTCATTTAAAAATTTTTTTAAAAAGATGTTTATTATATGGTATGGCTGTCTTAGAGAAGGGGAAGTAGAAAGGAAACATCGGAAATATAGGCCATGTAAAAACAAAGTATATCAATTTAAAACACTTTTAAGGTTAAAACACAGCATTATCCTGTTTGGCTGAAAAAGAAAAAAAATAACATAAACACACGACTACCTATTCAATTAAAGTAACAAACCAAGGCAGCAGAAATGCTGAAAAGTAAACATAGGTTGTAGCCAAGGAAATTTTTAAAAACTTAAATGAATTACATAACTGGGTAATAGAACAAAGCCAGTCTTATCTCAAGGTGAAAAGGAAGAAAAGAGTTAAGATTACCAGCTGTTTCCAGGTTCTTTTTTTTGCAACTTCCCACCCATTTACAAGGTCTTTCTCTGCCAGTACTGGGTGTGTATGGGTCAAGAAGCTTTACCTAGCTCCATTAAATCATTTTTTTTAATTAAAAAAATTCTTTTTACATTTTAATCTAATTTTTAATAATCATTTTCTGACATTTGCAAATCATGTTCTCTCCCTCCCTTCCACCTGTCCCCAACACAGCAGGTAATATGATCAAGGTTGTACATGTGTTATCATACAATACATGTTTCCATGCTAATCATGTGAAAGAAGACATATTGCTTACACTAAAGAAAAATTCATGGAGGAAATATAGTGAAGAATGGCATGCTTCAGTCTGCATTCAGACAGATACTTCTATGGCAGTCCCTCAGAGTTGCCCTGGATCCTTGCGTGGCTGATAATAAAAGTCATTCATAGTCAAAATGGTACATTATTACTCTAACTGTGGACAGTGTTTTCCTGGTTCTGCTCACTTCACTTTGCATCACTTCATATAGGTCTTTCCAGGGTTTTTTGTGATTGTCTTGCTTATCATTTCTTATGGCATAAATAATATTCCATTCCAAGAATATGCCACAACTTGTTTAGCCACTTAATGGAAATCCCTTTGGTTTCCAGTTCTTTGCCACCACAAAAAGAGATGTTATAAATATTTCTGTATAAGTAAATCCTTTCCCCCTATCTCTGTACTCTTTGAGATATAGACCTAGCTGTAGTATTGCTATTATTATCTTTATTTTACAGATGAGAACACTGAGGCAAATGAAGTTAAGTTACTTGGTCAAAGTCACACAATTAATAAATATCTGAGTTCAGATTTGAACTCATTTCTTCCTGACTCTAAGACTATATCTCTAAGGTGCTTCCAGGGTAACTAAATCCTTCTATTAGGGCCACTTATTTGGAGTAAGTCATTGGGTGGTCACCACTCTCCCAATACACTTTATTTCATAGGACCACAAGATCACAGATTTAAATCTGGAAGGAACTTGAAAGTTCACATTTTACAGGTGAGAAAACTGAGGTCCAGAGAAAAATAACTTGCCCAAAGTCACACAACTCAAGTAGTAAGCAGAAGAACGAAAGTTAAAATCTGATTCTTTTGACTTCAACTTCCGGGATCTTTTCCATTTTGTTTTGTTCACTTCCTCTCAGATAGAAATGTTCTTTGTTGTTGCTATTCAGTTGTATACTACTCTTTGTGACCCTCTTTGGGGTTTTCTTGGCAAATATCCTGGAGTGGTCTGTCATTTCCTTTTCCAGCTCAAGAAACTGAGGCAAATAGGTTTAAGTGACTTGCCTAGGGTCACATAGCTAAGAAGTATCTGAGGCCAGATTTGAACTCATGTTTTCCTGACTCCACACCCAGCAATCTATCCACTGTATCACATAGCATTGTTCTTTCTGGAGAAGCCAAAAATTTAAGGAAATCCTTTCCTAGTCATTCTAAAAGTTTCAGAAGAAATCTCAGTAGCACATATTGCCAACTCCCAAGACTTTCCATCTTCATCTTCCTTTCTCCCCTTGCTTCTTTCTCTTCTCCAACTTCTTTGTCTACACCTGAAGATTCTGGCCTACCAATAGCTGTCATTGGCACCTTCCCCTAAGAGTGCTAAGTACCAATCGTGTGTACTTATGTCCAAAATTGTGAAGTCAATAGGTGGCACAGTAGATAGAGCGCCAGGGCTGGAGTTAGGAAGACGGAGGTTCAAATCCAGCTTTAGACACTTACTGTGCAAGCTCAGGCAAGTCATTTAACCCTCTTTGAGTTTCCTCATCTATAAAATGAGCTGGAGAAGGAAAGAGCAAACCACTGCAGGGGCAATGAAGCATCAGGCAAATCTAAACAACAACTTCCTCTTTCATGGTTTGGTATTTTTATAAGTTGAAGTGGGCTCTCCCGATGATCCTAACCCCAAAGTAAGAATCTTAAATTTAGGTTTAGAGTTAGAAACAAAATTAGAATTCTTCACACATCTGAATCACCTATTAGAAAACTGATAAAGTTGAAGGTATGACCCTCTTAGGAGGTATTTGCATTTCAGTAGAGGACTCAGGTTCATCTTTCTTGACCTGGCTTAGAACTAGAGTTAACCTCTTTTCACAGCCTCCTCTTTGATGCTTCTAAAGCAAGAATAACAAATGCTTTCACCTGGGGTGGAGTGTTAAGTGGTGATGGGGCCAGGATGATACAGGGAATAATTAGTCAGGGTAGAAGGTATCCAATGGTTGGTAATGGCTACATATGGAATAAACCAAAAGCAAGGGCAGGAAGGTAAGAATATTTATCTGCCAGAGGAAAAGCCCAAGCCTCATCTTATCTTGTAGGTTGGCTTTGGGAGTGGGCTGGCTAAGGGGGCAGTGTTAATCTTCTTAGGAAAAGCCCCAAGTACATAAAAATCAGGAACAGGAACAGGGGAGTCTTTGTATTGCTCACAGAGAGGAATATATACCCACTGTACATACCTCTCTTCTAGTCAGTGCCCTAGGGCAAAGCCTTATGGACCTGACTCTAGTTACCCTTCTGCCCACTTGTAATTTGTGTTAACTATCATGGAAATTTTCTCACCTAAAATACTCAAAGGACAATTTGCACTATGCCCTCTTTGTTTTTCCCTTTACTGGACTATATAAACCAGATCTATAATCCCTGTAATGTAAGCTGTTATTATTAATATCCTCCCTTATGTCTGAGAAAAAAGTAAAGATGAAAATAGGTGAAACACTGAACTGCTCAAGGGGGGTAGAAAGCCCATTTCTTCATTTTTCCCACTGCATTTTGGATTTCTCATGTACCTGTGGCAGCTGGAAGAGTGGCAGTCTCAAAATCTGACTCCTTCTGAACATGTCAAAAAGGTGCCACATAACAGAAGGAAAGGGTAATTTAATTTTGTGGACCTGAGAAACAGGCAGTCTCCATGTTCATTAGGAGCTAGGAGACTAATGGGTGTGTGGATTACACAATCTTTAACTGGACTTAAATGCAGAGCTGGCAAATTCCTGGGAACAAGAGGAGCCATGGAAGAAGGCCAGCATCTCTAATCATCTTGGCTGCAGTTGTCCCAGGGTTAAATAACAAAAGGATGATTTTTTTTCCTCCAAAAAAGTTTAAGATTTTCTTGCTGACTGAGTCATATGTGGGAAAATATTTGCTTCAACTTGTTAATGTTGTTATTACTCTTATTTTTGTTATTTCTTCTTCTCAGTATCAATAAAGGATTGAGAGAAAGTAGAAAGCTGTACTTCAAGACTAGACCATCACTGGCATTTCACTCTTCCCAGGGTGGTGATTTTCTTAATTTTGCATCTCCTAAAGGGTGTGTGTTTAAATCCTGTTGCCTGTTCTGGAGTTGTTTTGCATTTTGTTTCCATCACCATAATTAAAAAGCTAGGCAGGGAGGGGTGGTGCTGGTACTTTTATCCTAGGAGGTCATAGCAAGTGGAAGAGTTGATTATATGTAGCACCATATGAAATAGAGCGTGGGAACCACACTAGCTGTTTTGACTAGGGGAAAGAGGAATGGACTTTATTTAATCTAATTATTCCTTGGTTCATAATTATATTGTTCTTCTGTTACTTTTGAGAAATTCAAGAATGAGATATGCATTTGGCTGCCTATAATTTTTTTTTGTCCCAAGATGAATACAGTTGGTCCTATTCATATATGAAGCAGGTATCCAACCTACTTGAGGCAACTAGGTGACAAAATATATAGATAAAGCAATAGACATGGAAGAAGTTCAGTCATTTGGTGTATGACTCTTTGTGATCCCATTTGGGTTTGTTTGTTTATTTTCTAAACCTTACCAGTCTTAGAATCAATGCTGTGTGTTGGTTTCAAGACAAAAGAGCAGTAAGGGCTAGGCAATGGGGGTTAAGTGACTTGTCCAGAGTTGAACAGCTAGGAAGTATCTGCGATCAGATCTGAACCCAGGACCTCCTGACTCCAGGCCTGGCATTCTATCCACCATGCTACTTAACTGCCCTTATTTGGGGTTTTATTGGTAAAGATATCAGAATGTTTTGCAATTTCCTCATCCAGTTCATTTTATTGGTGAAGAGACTGAAGCAAACAGAGTGAAGTGCTTTGCCCAGGATCACATAGCCAGTGAATATCTGGAGTCAGGAAGACCTCAGTTCAAATATGGCCTCAGATATAGCTCCTAGCTATGTGATCCTTGGCAAGACATCTAACCTTTGTCTGCCTCAGTTTTCTCATCTGCAAAACAGGGGTAATAATAGCAGCCACCTCCCAGAGTTGTGAGGATCAAATGAGATATTATTTGGAAAGCAGCTTGCAAACCTTAATGCACGATCTATGTAAATGTTAACTATTCTTAATTTACATCTACCTCCAAACATTTCTCCCAACCCATTCCTCCATTCTACCATAGTAGATTGCTTTTCCTCTTACTTGTCCTACAAATCCCCAGCATTTGTCATCACATAGAATGCTAAGTTTTTAGAATTTAGAGTTGGAAGGGTCCTTAAAGTTCCCATAATCCTCTTTTTTTTACATAGGACAAAATGGAGACTTCACAAGGTCATGAAGCCAGTAAACAATGATAACAATAATACTTGTAAAAGAGTTGAGGTTCAAGGTCTTCTGACAGAATTTCAGTACTCTTTCCTGTTTTAAACAAAGATTGAGGCATTCTCTCCAGAATACTTTCCTTCCTTATCTTTCCTTTACCTCCCTTAACCACAGGCTGCTGGTCAAAAAGTCTTAAAGAGACTGCAGTGCAATGAGGGTTGTTGACATGGGTGCTTTGGCCATGGGCTACCCGTTGGTCCACAATTGCCCTTCAGTCTCATCTATATTTAAAAATCCAAGCATAAAGTCAAGACACTACTCTACTTTCTTCTAGGAGACCATGAAATCTTCTTAGCTTCCTGCCTGGCTATGTCAGTGGGTGAAGCCATCCCACTTCTTTATTTCTACCACTGAAACAATGTGCAAACCATTTTTACTTTGTTTTCCTTTATTTTTTGGACACATTTTCTTCACTAATGACCTCTGGGTCTCCTCTGGGACAGGAGAGCATCGCCTAGGGAAGCATATGATAATACTGGACCTGCAGGTAGGAAGTCAGTTTCAAATCTTGCTTTTGACATTCAATATCTTTTTGATGATGGGTTTCTCTGAGCCTCAGTATCTTCATTTGTAAAATGGAGTTAGTAACACTTGCACTATCTCCCTTAGAGGGTTGTTGTGAAGCTTAAATGAAATAAAGTAGAGAAATGCTTTGCCAACTTCCAAGTGTTATATAAATGTCTGCTACTGTTATTGTCAGTACAATGTTCTTCAGGAAAGGAGAGGCATACAATTACAAAGTTATACACAGCAAGTCAGCCTAGAAAGTCAATATCTGAACTTTCTATTTCCTAGCACTTTAAAAAAAATGCGTTTTGAAGGAACAAGAAAGTCTATTTTTTGGCAGTGACTAGCAATGTCATATTCCACAGCCAAGAGTTTATACAACACATAGTCTAACCTTGGAGTTTCTTCCATTACTTTCTGGCTGTTGCTTCTCTAAGTTTCTCAGACTGATTAAAAGTAATGCATAAATCTTGGTAAAAGCTGCTGCCTTTGACCTTGAATTCTAATCTTTTTGGGAGTGGGCGGACTTAGGCCTCTCCAGTCTCAGGCCAGAATTCATTCCTGACAGGGTAGTTGCCTTTTTGGCCCTCAGCCCTGATTCAGTGTTGTCTTGGGTTTCAAAGGATTAATCTTCAATTCACAGCCTGGGAAAGGAAAGTCATATTAAGCCTAGAGATCACTAGTGGAAATACCCACCATCCCCTTCCCCTCTCCCTCATCCTGTTGGAGTCCCCACCCCTCACCCCCATTCTCAGGCTCTTCCCCACCATATTCTCTTACTGTTTTTCTCTATTTCCAGCAATTTTGGCCTTTGGATCAAAGGCACCACAAAATGTGTGCAGGGCAAACAATTGTTTGGAGAGCAGGGACAGGGAAGAAAGATGGGGAGAGAATGGAAAGAAAACGATGGGCAAGGGAAATGAATAGGCAATTTTCAGATAAAGAAATCAAAACTATTAATAAACACATGAAAAAGTGTTCTAAATCTTTTATAATTAGAGATGCAAATCAAAACAACTCTGAGGTACCACCTCACACCTAGCAGATTGGCAGAGAAAAGTAATGAATGCTGGAGGGGATGTGGCAAAATTGGGACATTAATGCATTGCTGGTGGAGTTGTGAATTGATCCAACCATTCTGGAGGGCAATTTGGAACTATGCCCAAAGGGTGATAAAAGACTGCCTGCCCTTTGATCCAGCCATATCACTGCTGGGTTTGTACCCCAAAGAGATCATAAGGGAAAAGACATGTACAAGAATATTCATTGCTGCGCTCTTTGTGGTGGCAAAAAATTGCAAAATGAGAGGATGCCCTTCAATTGGGGAATGGCTGAGCAAATTGTGGTATATGTTGGTAATGGAATACTATTGTGCTTAAAGGAATAATGAACTGGAGGAATTCCATGTGAACTGGAACAACCTCCAGGAATTGATGCAGAGTGGAAGGAGCAGAACCAGGAAAACATTATATACAGAGACTTATACACTGTGGTACAATCAAATGTAATGGACTTCTCCATTAGTGGCAATGCAGTGATCCTGAACAACTCGGGGGGGTGTATGAGAAAGAACACTATCCACATTCAGCGGAGAAACTGTGGGAAAAAAAACACAGAAGAAAAACAATCACTTGATCACATGGGTTGGTGGGGCTATGACTGGGAAAATAGACTCAAAAAGATCACCCTAGTGCAAATATCAATAATAAGGAAATGGGTCTTGATCGATGGCACATGTTAAGCCCAGGGGAATTGTGTATCAGATATGGGAGGGGGTGAAGGGAGGGAAAGGAAGGAATATGAGTCTTGTAACCATGGAAAATTATTCTAAATCATCTAGTTAAATAAAATTAAAATAAAGAAAAGAAAACTATGGGTTTTAGGACATAGGATCCCTTGGAAGGGAAAAATTCCACATCCTCTGCTGAGGAGTCTGTTTGCTAGGAAAGAAAGCAGAGGGTGGCTCACTGAGCTGCCAATCTGAGTGCAGGTATGGTAGGGAGGGGCCATTGGTTTAGGATGGATAAAGTAAGGATCATCTAATAGCTTTCTATTTTAACTACTTTTTGCTAACTGTTCTTGCTTAATAGATGCTAAACTCGGTTTCTGTCCATTGAAGGAGACCACATGCTGTTAGAACCCTCAAAATTTCAGGTACCTTGCTTGGGGCAAAACCCAGGTCTAGTTCATTTCTGTTCATATCCCACTAAGAAAGATTTTCCAGGGACCAGAAAAGAGTAGCAATATGAACAAGGTACTAGAAACTAGCATAGAGCACTAGTTTTGGATTGAAGAAAACCTGAATTCAAATTACAATCAGATGCCATGTTACCCTAAGCAAGTCACCTTCTCTCAGCCTCATTTTCCTTACATGTGAAATCATATATGTAAAAATCTTTTGTAAACTTTAAATCACTATATTATAAATGTTTTATTACTACCCTCTTTGAATAGATAATTCTTAATTCACTATCAAATGCAGGCAACTTTTTCTAGTTCTTAATTTCCTTATATGTAAAATAAGGAGTTGGACTAGATCATCTCTAATGTTCTCTGAATCCATCAACTGAGCAACTTTAGAAAAATAACAACCACCTGTTTATTGTGTGAAAGCCAACAGAGGCTTGGGAATGATGGCAAGGAATGAGATGCCACTAGTATTGGTACTAAATTAGTGCCTTCTCTAAGAATGGGAAAGAAAGGGATTGTGTTGGTAAGCAGGTCAAAGACATACATAGGAAAGGGATGCTTCTTATGTATCCTATTGGTTATATTTCCTGTAGATACCACAGTGTCAAGAAATGAAACACAGTAAGTACTCTGCAAAAAAAAAAAAAAAAATCCAGGCCAACCCAGGACTATTCAGTCCAGAGGACAGTCTTTAAAGATAAATAGTTCAAATTTAAAGCCTTTGTAGTATGCAAAATATTTTGCTCAAAAGGACTCTATAATGTAGGTAGTGTAAGTATGATTATGTCCATTTTCTAGGTGAGAAAATTGAGTCTCTGAGAGATTATGTGATTTGTCCTTGATCATATAATGAGCAAATCAGGCCATCTCCTTTCAGAATGTATGAGTTTGGGAACAAAGAGTTTACTCCAAGTACCCTGTGTTTCCACTTAGCTGGGATCTCTGAGGACATGGCCCAGAGCACAATTGTGTGTGTGTGTGTGTGTGTGTGTGTGTGTGTGTGTGTGTGTGTTAAAAGTGACTAATAGGAGGAGAACTGTCCTAGTAAAACTGACTCTGAGTTCCCCTGCTTTCCTTTGTCCAGAGTCAGTAAAATAGCTTGTTTGATCACTCAGTTCCTATATCTCTACATTACAGCTTCTAACCTCTAGATCCAGAATGTTAATAGTATTAATAGCGAGCTCAGTGCCCTACTTTATAGTGTGTGAGAGGCAAGGAGCCTTCCTGGTACCACATCCCGGTGTAGCTGTTAACAAACCTTTCCACAGGTGAGAATTCTATAGTGTGTTATCTACAGAGAAAAATCTCAACTAATACAACCCTATTGGCCCAAGTGAGCTTCTGGTTGCTATGCACATTGATTTTTCTTTAAGTAGAAATTGTATTGATTATTTTTTTTTCCAGATCTGAGGCTCTGAAAGTTAACCTCTATTATTAGCAGCATCCCTGTTGTCATGTGCTCTAATCAATTTGGATCTGGCCTGAATCTGGCTGGATCCCTGCTTATCGCTGCAGGCTCACATTTTCATTTCAGTTCAGCCCAACAAATATTTATAAAATGCCTACAGCACTAGGGATGGGAAAATGATGTGGTCCAGTTTGCCACTGCTCTCCTGACTCCCTTAAAATGGTGCTTTCGATGCAATTGCTCCAGCCAGAGCAACCTTGCCTGGGTATTCGTGTTATTAACACTAGATAGAATTTTACATATAAGGCAGTGATGTTATTATCTTCTTTATTGTGAAAAGAAATATTTCCTATGATAGTTTATGAATGCAATTGATTCCCAAAGAGATTCTTTGTCCTGAAAGGAAGGCAAAGATTATTTTCCTTGGAATGTAGTTCTAGATGCCCATTTTAAGCGGGACAATGACAAACGGAATTTCATCCAGAAGACTGGGAACAGTTTGGAAAAGATCTAGTGACTAGGAACTCAATAGGAATCAACAGTGTCAATATGGCAACTAAGAAGGCCAAGGCGGAATTAAAAGAAGCATGGCTTCCAGGAGTAGAGAAGTGGTCCCACCCAACTCTATACAGGTATTAGGATCAGTTCTGGGCACCATTTTTAATGCCAGATATTAATAAATTGAAGATCATGCACAGGAGAGCTACCAGAATGATGAGGATTGTAGGATGGGGCTGATGAGCCTAAAGAAGTGAAGACATGAGAGAAGGAAGAGGAACATGATAGCTGCCTTCAGGTATGTGAAAAGCTGTTATGCGGAAAAAAGTTCAGCTTCATTCTGGTTGATTCTAAAGAAAATTAGGGGCATTGGGTGGACACTTCAAAAAGACAAATTTAGTTTGATACAAGGGGAAAATATCCTAATCTTTTATAAGGAGTTTATGTGAAAGGTGATGGTACTATTAATGCAATCAAAGAAAGAGAAAAGGTACCCACATGGACAAAAATATATTCATAGAAGCTTTTTTTTTTTTTGTGGAAGCAAAGAACTGGATGAAAACTAAAGGGGTGGAAATCCATCAACTGGTAAATGATTGGACAAATTATGGTATATGAATATGATGGAATACTATTTTACTATATGAAATAATGATGGGAAAGGTTTCAAAAAATCTGGAGAGACTTGTATGAACTGATGAAAAATGGAGTGAACAGAACTAGGACAATAATTTATATAACTATAACACTGTCATAAAGACAAACAACTTTGAAAATATTAGGAACTCTGGTCAGTACCATGACCAACCATGGTTCCTCAGGGTTCATGATGAAACATGCTATCCACTCCAAATGGAAAACTGATGTATTCAGAGTACAGACTGAGGCATATTTTCTTTTCTTTCTTTCATTCATTTTCATATATGGATAATGCAGAAATTTGTTTCATTTGACTACACTTAGCTATAATGGATTTTGTTCCTCTTGGGTGAGAGAGGGGAAGTTTGGAAATGAAAATAAGATAAAATAAAATAGAGTTCTTAAAACCTCAAAATAGATGTGCCCCTAATGATAAAAATCACACTATGAATAAATAAATGATTGAGCAACATTAATAACATTAAACAGTTACCTTAGCATTATCCAAAAATAGAAAGGGCTAACTTGGGAGGTAGTGGGTTTTCCCTCTTTGGAGATCTTCAAGTAGGTTACACTAATTATCATGTATGGATTGGACTAGAGACCCCTGAGGAACATTCTAACTCTCAAATTCTGTGATTCTATGAAATTCCATGTATAGAGGGATGGTTGTGTTTTTTGTTTTTTTTCAGGAATAGGTTGGATTGACTACTAGGATCCTTGAACTCTGGAATTCTATGATTCCACAAAAATGAAGACTAGAAGCTGCTGGAAATTAGTACCTTTTCCCCCTTTCATCTATACTCAGAAGGGATGACCCTCCTGTCCCCCCTTGCAAAAGTTACTCTACCTTTTCCCTTAATTCCATTTCCTTATGTCTGTTCTACCACTTTGCTCTCTCTGTTTCACACATCTTCAATACATTGTTCTTTACTGGCTCTTTACCCTTAGATCACAAACATGTGAGCTCTTCCCAATCCTAAATGGACAAAACACAACAAAACTCAATCTTTGGGTCATCTGTGTAGCACAGTGCCAGACCTGGAATCAGAAGGTCCTGGGTTCAAATATGGCCTCAAACACTTCCTAGATGTGGATCCTGGGCAAGTCACTTAATTCTGTTTGCCTAGCCCTTGCCCTTCTTGTCTTAGAGTTTGTATAGGGTTTGTTTGTTTTTTCAAAGAATTCAATCCTTCCTTTCATCCTACAATCCAATTATAAGCTACTATCTTATATTTCTCCTTCCATTCACTCTCACTCTTAGAAAGAATAGCATGGCAGTAGAGGCAGTCAGGTGACACAGTGGATAAAGTACTGGACTTGGTTTCAGGAAGACTCATCTTCCTAAATTCAAATCTAGCACTAGATGTGGGCCTTTGGCAAGTAACTTAACCCAGTTTGCCTCAGTTTTTTCATCTGTAAAATGAGTTGGAGAAGGAAATGACAAACCACTCCAGCAGATGAGGTAAAGAAGAGTTGGACACAACTGAAACATCACCTTCACTTTATCATCTTATTGATCTTCAGTATAACAACCTGACTTTTGTCTCCATCATTTACTAAAAAATCTCTCTCCAAAGTCAGTAATCAAATTTTTATCACTAGATTCATCGACCTTTTCCCTCGTCCTTATCTCTTCCATCACTACTGTATTTGACATAAATAGTAGGAAAGTAGACAGAGATTCTTCACAGGTAGGGCAGATGGGACAGGGGGCAGTTGTAGATGAGAACTTGAACTGTTGATTTGCAGATGGAATGGACAGATGCCTGGTGAAAAGGATAGATTGGAACCAGGGAAAGTGAAAGAGTGGTAAGCTAGGGACAAAGCTAAGGCAAGAGAGATTATATAAGAGTTCTACCAGTAGAGTGAGTTACACATACAGGAGTTTATTTCTAAGACTTTCTGAAGTCTTTTTTGAGAAGAGAGCAGGAAAGTATATAAGGTAAAGGAGTGGAGGTGGGGGAAGAATGGAGGAAGTAGGCAGTGTCTGTCAGCTTATTGCCACAGTGATTGGACAAGGGAAAGGGAAGGAGGGAAAGTTGAATGACTCCATCAAGTATTTAAACTCTGGCCCTGGTTAGTATAAATAATGAAGCCTGTGAAATGGTTGCATGCATTTAAATTCACACTATGTTCCATTATAATTATGCAAAATATGGTTAATTTGTTCCATTTCAGTGGAAATATGCTGAGTAAATTTAAGTAATGTAACTTCACAAGATTAGTCATTCCCACTAATTAGGACTTAGTTGTATTCCTTATCCTAGAAACCCTCAATCTTATGCAAGAGGTCATGTATTTCCAGAGTAGATAGAAAGATCTTCTGGGGCTTCCCACAAATGGACCATTTCCCAAGTTACTCAACAATGAAATATGTTTCCTTGGAAAGAAGTGAGCTGCCTATTCAATAGAAGGGTTCAGGATCACACCAAAAGGACTAACTATTAGTATCAGTGCTATTTCTAATATATTGACCTGATCTCTTGAGTACCCATAATTCATTGTTGGTACTACTCATACCCACCATATAGGTTTCCATTATCCTGTTACCTGAAAACTCATAAAACTCTAAACTTCAGGGCTAAAGTACTTATGGAAGGGAGCATAACCAACTTTCCCAAGGTATGATTGGACTCTGAGTAAGAATTAATCATTCAAGGCTGTAGAAGAGAAACCCAAGGAACAACTCAGGAGAAGTTTTCATAATTTGTTATTCCAAAATCGATAGGAGGAACAGCTAGGTAACTCAGTGACTAGAAAGCCAGATTTGGAGATGGGAAGTGTTGGGTTCCAATTTGGCCTCAGACATTTCCTAGCCCTGGGCAAGTCACTTAACACCCCCCCCCCCCATTGCCTAATCTTAGTGCTCTTCTGCCTTGGAAGCAATACTTAGTATTAATTCTAAGAAAGAAGGTAAGGGTTAAGAGAGAGAGAGAGAGAGAGAGAGAGAGAGAGAGAGAGAGAGAGAGAGAGAGAGAGAGAGAGAGAAATCAGCTTTCCACATTTCTGCAGGAAAGAGCAAAGGGGAGTGGATCTAAGCAGTAACATGCAAGAATTAGAATAGATATGTCCATGTAAGAGTAGACTCCCGCCAAGGATAGTTGTTGGAAACTAAAAAAGGTAAGTGATCCAGGGACCAAGCACTAAGTCATAAATTACTACAAGATTTTTCATTTTCTGTGCTGCTGTTTGAGTTTTTAATTTTTTTTCATTTTCAGTGTTGATGAGGATTATGAGAAAGGCAAGTCATTCTGACTATAATGTTTTGTTGAGTTAATGATAGAGGTGTCTAGTAGCAGGCATATTTTAATATATCCAAGAATCTGGGAGCATCTGGGTGGCTCAGTGGATTGAGAACCAGGCCTAGGGATGGAAGATCTTAGGTTAAAATATGGCCTCAGACACTTCTTAGCCTTCTGACCCTGGGCAAGTCACTTAACCCCACTGCCTAGCCTTTACCACTCTTCTGCCTTAGTACTGATATGTGGTACTGAATCTAAGATGAAAGGTAAGGGTTTAAAAAATTATATATCCAAGAATCTGTGGTCTCATCCATGAGGGTAATCCCTCTAATGCTGCAGAGGCCTGCCCCTCTTATATGATTATTCTTTTTTAAAAACCCTTACCTTCTCGCCTTACCTGGGGTAGGGATGGGAGGCAGATAGGTGGCTCAGGAGGTAAAGAGTCAGGCCTGAAGATGGGAAGTCCTGGGTTTAAATCTAGCCTCAGACAATTTCTAGCTCTGTGACCCTGGGCAAGTCACTTAACCTTCATTGCCTAACCTTTATCTCTCTTTTGCCTAGGAACCAATACACCATATTTAGTCTAAGAAGGAAGGTAAGGAAATAAAAAAAAAAGATAATAAGTACTGGTTCCAAGTCAGAAAAGCAGTAAGGACTTGGGCAATGGGGGTTAAATGACTTGCTCAGGGTTACATACCTTTATCATTTCCCTCTCCACTTCATTTTACAAATGAGGAAACTGAGGCAAACAAGGTTAAGCAATTTGCACAGGATCATCCATCAGAAGTGTCTGAGGATGGACTCGGGTCTTCTGTTCCCCAAGCCCAGTGCTCTATCCACTGTACCACCTACTTGCCTATGGGAGACATTTTGAAGACTATCACATTGGTCTAGGCATAGGAAAAAAGTTCACAGTTGGAAGGAACCTGTGAGGCTATCTCCTCCAGCCACCTCATTTTATAAATGAGGAAAACTGAGGCTTAGGATGGTTAAGAAGCTTGCCCAAGGTCTCACAGGTAGTAAGCATCAGAAGCAGGATTTGAACATAGGTCCCCTGCCTCCAGAGTCATTATTTGCTTGTCTTTCTTTTCTTTTCTTTTCTTTTCTTTTCTTTTCTTTTCTTTTCTTTTCTTTTCTTTTCTTTCTTTCTTTCTTTCTTTCTTTCTTTCTTTCTTTCTTTCTTTCTTTCTTTCTTTCTTTCTTTCTTTCTTTCTTTCTTTCTTTCTTTCTTTCTTTCTTTCTTTCTTTCTTTCTTTCTTTCTTTCTTTCTTCCTTCCTTCCTTCCTTCCTTCCTTCCTTCCTTCCTTCCTTCCTTCCTTCCTTCCTTCCTTCCTCTCTCTCTCTCTCTCTCTCTCTCTCTCTCTCTCTCTCTCTCTCTCTCTCTCTCTCTCTCTCTCTCTCTTTCTTTCCAGATGCTCTTGACTCCTGGCCTGGCACTCTATCCACTGGGATACCTAACTGCTCCTGTTTGTTTTACTTTATACCCCATGCCCTTATATATAAGCATCTCTAGAAGTATTCTTTCTCTAAGTAGAGTGCCCTTTCAGGTAGATTCCATATGGATAGCAGCTGAACCCACGTGAAAGTAGGCTGTTGTATGAGGTCTTTAAAAAAAAACAGGCCAAGAAGAAAAGATTTCTGGGGAATTCTTGAAAACAGCAGAAAGTGGGTAATGAGACTCCTACAAAGACCTTATAGGAATAATTACTCCGTTTTTCTATCAGCTTCTCTGTTTGGCAGAAAAACATGCCCCCACCCCTTTGCTTCCTACAAACACACACACACACACACACACACACACACACACACACACACACACACAGAGGCACACATACACATGCACACCTATGCACACACATAGAGTAGTAGTAGTAGTAGTAGTAGTAGTAGTCTCTCAGTAACCGAGGATGACAATTGTCTTTGTGCGTTTTTGTACACAAAGGCACTTGTGCATGAAGGAGATTTAAGTGGAAAAGTCGATGCACAGAGACAGTCCCACTCTCTCGGCGTTGGAAGCCTGGGTCCAGTGGCATGAAAAGTCTTTACACCTGGAGACTTCCTCAGCTGCATTGGATGGCCGTGTTGTCTTTTGTGCTCCAACATGCCCTGAGCACTCCACAGTGCTTTGCTGCATTGCCCTCTCAGCTGTTGAACCTTCTTATTGGTTTCTTCTGCCTGTTCCGCCGAAGCAGTCTTCACATGCTGGGTGAGCAAAGCCCTGGTTCACCAGGGGTCCACGACCCGATGGCTACCCTCACAAGGTTTAGCTGGCCTGTCGAAGCCGTTGCCCGGAGTGTGGCCGCTGCCGCATGCTAGCAGCTACTGGGAGCCACAAGTGAGAGCTGGGTGTCAGGTGAGGGTCTGAGGCTGGAGAGCTGCCCTAGCAGGGCACGACAAGCCCTCCATACCAGAGATACTACCCCTCCCTGAGCACCCCATACACACAGAGGAGGTGCTTACTAAATATTTATTGAATTGACTTGGAATTATATGTATCAGAGCTCTCTTTCCACAAGTGAAATGATAGAGTAGAAGACAAAGTCACTCACAAATGCCTGGATCTTTGTTTACCTTTCACTAAGCCGGTTTGGGCTAAGCTTTCCTGGCAGGGCTCTGTATCTGGAAGCACAGACATCACCCTTATTCTCGTTATCTCCTCAGAGCTGTGGGGAATGGGGAGTGAGGAGGTGCTCATCCCAGCTCATTCTGTCAGGGAGATAAGAAGCTAGATCACTTGTTCCCCTTGCCTGTCCATTTCAGAAAGCAGACAGATACTGTGGGTGTGGGGTCCTTCAGTGTTCCTTTTGGGTGTAACAAAGATTCTGAGGTAATGATAATAGTAAAAATGCCCCACTTAACAGGGACACCATTTAAAAAATACCTTGAAGGGTTTACAATGGAAAAAATTAAAGGTCAGAGAGAAAAAGACCAAAAGAAAAATATCCTCATTACAGGGGAGTAAAATGGGGACTAGAAAAAATGCAGGGCTAGGTAGGAATACTAAGGCATCAAGGAACCCTTCTACAACAGTGCTATAGCTGAAAGGGACCTTAAGGATCACCTCCTCCCACTTCCTCCTTGTGCAGATGAGGACATTAAGGATTAGACAGAGGATGAAGAAACTGAGGCAAACAAGGTTATGTAACTTCCTCAGGGCCATACAGCTAAGTGTCTGAGGCTGGATTTGAACTCTCAGTTTCCTAATTCCAGGTTCAGTACTCTATGACACCACCTAATTGTCCCTGGTGCTATTATTGTCCCTATTTAATAATTTTTTAAACCCTTTCCTTCTATCTTAGACTTAATACTAAGTATTGGTTCTAAAGCAGAAAAGTAGTAAGGGCTAGGCAATTAGGGTTAAGTGACTTGTCCAGGGCCCCCATTTTATAATTAAGAAAACTGAGGCAGACCAAGGTTAAATGACTTAACCAAGGTCACACAACTAGTAAATATCTGAGGTAGAATTTAAATTCAATTCTTTTTTACTCCAGACCCAACACTCTTTCTACTGAACAAATTCTACATGAAAGTATATTTGAATCAGAAACAGTATATACTTTTTTAAAAGTCATTTTCTTATTTATATATTTCTTTACCAACCTGTGAAAAATCTTTTATGGTTCCAACTCCAATCCAACAAGCACTTATTAAATACTTAACATGTTCAGTGTTGGGGATACAAAGACAAAAAGAAAAAAAATAGTCCCTGCCCTCAAGGGACTTATATTCTATTGGGGGAGTTGGGGAGAGATACTACATGCAAACTGATGAGCATCAAAATGATTATCTGAGGATCTAAGAGCAAGGCTATACCTATAACAACTAAGGGGATCAAGAATAAAATCTTCCTCTGGGCCATAGAACCTTAGCTGAGCCCTGAAGAAAACTAAAGATTTCAGGAAACAGAAGAGAGGAAGGAGGAAGCATTACAGGGATAGACAGCAGACTGGGAAAGGCAGGGAGGGTGGAGATAGGCTAGGATGCTAAATTCAGTAAACAGCAAAGGGGTCTTTTTGGAATGAAAGATAAAACAAAGCTAGAATGGCAATGAGATACAGCCATTCTATTATGATGCATTTGTAGTAAGGGTTTGGGAACTGACTGGTATTTGGACATTTTTATTTCAGAGGGACAAGCATTTCATCACAAGCTTAAAAGTGATTTGAACTTGAGGGGGCAGCACAGAGTGAGGTCTGGAGTCTGGAGGACCTAAGTTCAAATCTGGTCTCAGACACTTCCTAACTGTGTGACCATGGACAAGTCACTTAACCCCAATTGCCTAGCCCTTACCTCTCTTCTTTCTTAGAACTGATAACATTGATTCTAAAACAGAAGGTAAGGGGGTGTTGTTGTTGTTGTTTTTAAAGAAAAACACACAGCTTGTGAGAAGGCAGATTGAAAGGAAAGAGCAAAAAAAAAAATGGCATTCCTAGCCCTACCCAGAACTTAATATTAATCACTCCATCTGGGTGGGGATGGTTAAATCTCCTGAGAAAAGGAAATGAGGCAATAGCTAAAGGAAATATATTTTAAGTCTCAGTTCAGTTCAGGGAGAGAGAAGCAAAACTAGTATGGGTTCAACTCAATCCATCATGGGGAAAAGAGTAGAAAGAATCAATTACCATCAAGATAAGCCTACTACCCATGTTGTTGATTGGTCCTATCATTCTCTTTGTGACCCTGTGTCCCCTGCTGTCCATGGAGTTTTCTTGGCAAAAATCCTAGAGTGGTTTGCCATTTGCTTCTCTAGTGGATTTATGGTCGATAGGTCTCCCAGTGAACAGAGCCTTGGGGTCAGGAAGACCTGAGTTCAAATCTGGTTTCAGGCACTTGTTAGCTGTTTGACTCTGTACAAGACACTGAACTCTGTCTCAGGTTCCTCATCTGAAAAATGAGCTGAAGAAGGAAATGGCAAACCATTCTAGTATCTTTGTTCAAAAAAACCCCAAGTGGAGCCAGGAAGAGTTGGATAAGACTGAAAGATGACTAAATAACAACAATCTCCAGTAGATAAAGGCAAAGGGAAGTTATGTGACTTGCCCAGGATCACACAGCTTTAAGTGTTTGAGGTTAGATTTGAACTCAGTGCTTTATCCACTTGGCCACCTAGTTGCCTCCATGTCCTTAGCCTTTTAGTTGCCCTTCATAAAGCCATCCAATGGTGCAACATTATTGTGAAAAGGCATTTTAAAAGAATCAATAAAACAAAACTGTCCCACAAGTAAGTGCATTTGAATCAACTGCAGCAAATGTCACATTTTAATATTATTAAATATTTATAAACACAATATTTAATATCATTTATGTTTTTCTAAGCCAACTCAGGAAAATATTTTTGTTCTAAGCATGAATCAGTTTAATATAAGGTGTTAAGAAAAGTTATATGAAATGAATCTGGAAAGGCAGACTAGAGAAACTGTGAGATTTTAAATGCCAAGCTAAGAAATTTCTATTTTATTCTAGAATCCATAAAGACTTGTTCAAAGTTCTTGAACAAGGTAATGACATGGTTAGATGTGTGCTTTAGGAATAAGGTTCAGCAAACCATGTAGAAGATGGACTACAGAAGAGGAAAGATTGCTATTGTCCTAGCAGTAGTACAAAGGAGTGATAATGAGGACCTGACCTAGTATGTTGTTTGTGCAAATGAAGAGAAGGGAATGAATACTGTTACCCAGATGGGACTAGACAGGGGTCAACTCCTCATCAAGGGATGTATTAAATCTACAAAAGTATAATACCATTGGATGTTACCATGGAAGGTAGCTAGAAACCTTGGAGGCAACTGGGTGGTTCAGTGGATAGAGCCCTGGCTTGGACTCAGGAAGACCTGAGTTCAAATTTGGCCTCAGATACATATTAGCTTTGTGTCCCAGGCTGGACAAGTCACATAACTTCCATTTGCCTCAATCCACTGGAGACTGTTATTGTTCAGTCATAGTTGAATTTGTTTGAAATGGTAGGAGAACAGTGAGTGGCCACTTTGTGATTATAAAAGACTCCCAGGGTTCATGGTGTTATGATATCAGGCAGTGGAGTGAAGGGGAGAGAAGAGTGAGAATAGGGAGTGGAGTTAAATGAATTAAACTCTGTGAAAGACTAAGAAGTAGCCACATGCTACAGCTGAGTGAAGAATGTGAAGAATATGGATCTATTTTATCTCTGTGAGAAAATTCCTTTCCCCAAAGTGTCTGGTGAGGGCCAGTCATGGAAGCAAAGGAAAAGTACAGAAGATGCAGAGTGAATGTGGAACAAAGGTCCCAAGGTAGTAAAGATGAATTCTTGGAGGGCAGCTGGGGAAGAAGGAAGGAAAATGTAGCATCAAAAAGGATTTGTAAACTACTTGAAGGAAGGAACTATTTTTTGCCTCTTTTTGTATTCACAGTGCCTAGCACATAGTAGGAGCTTAATAAGTGCTGACTTGGGACAGCTTGATGGGAGGTCCCGAATTTAAATCTACCCTCAGACACTTCCTAGCTATGTGACTGTGAGCAAGTCACCTAACCCCTCCATTACCTAACCCTTATTGCTCTTCAGCATCGGAACCTATGTGTGTGTGTGTGTGTGTGTGTGTGTGTGTGTGTGTGTGTGTGTATATATATATTCTTATTTTGTATTGATTCTAACAGAAGGTAAGGGTTTTAAAATTATTTTTATTTATATTTATTTATTTCATTTATATATTATTTATTTATTAAAAATAAAAAAAAAACAAGTGTCAACTGATTGATTGGAAGCATAATGTTGAGTTCAGTTCAGTAAAGGGATTGGGATATAAGAGAGACTGGGACCAGATGCCCACCTAGAAAGGTGTAGAGTTAGGAAATATCAATATTGGGGGGAAAGGAGATGAGGAAGATCCAAATGTTTCACAGAATCATAGAAACCTAGAGTTTAAAAAAAATTAGAGATCACTTAGTTTAGAAGTATCAAACTCAAGGTATTTGATGGGCAAAACTCCACAGTGCAGCTGGGAACTAAATTAAAATGTAGTTGGGAAATGTTTAACAAGATAAAAAAAAATACAATTTGACAGAGATAATGTTAATTTGTGGTTCTCTAAGTCACTATAGAGATTCCATTTCTATTTGAATTTGACACCTGTAGTCCATCTTCCCACTTTTCACAGGAATACTTTCTACAGTCTTTTTTGACAAATGGTCAACTACTTTAATGTAATAATAATAACTAACATTTATATAGTACTCTAAAGCATACAAAGTATTTTACAAATATTATATCTCCAGGGATTGGAATCTCCCTATCTTATTGGATAAATTTCAAGTACAAAATGTAATCAAAAATAGGAAGGAGTAAATAAGCACTCTGAGTTGAGGCAAACAAGTCCAGAGTCCAGAGGTCAGGTAACAAGAACAGGAATTTAGATTAGGAGCCTTAAGAGCAAAGGATATCAACAACAAAAGATCAGAACCTAGGCAAGGTGTCTGGGTGAGAAGCAAAAACCAAAAACATTAAGAAGGTGATACTAGACAAAGAACTTGTTTAAAAAACAAAACAAAAAACAGGACATGTCATATACTTCCTGCCCAGACCAAAATATGTCTCCAAGTGGGATACAGGGACAGTAAATATGTAAGTGGAAGCAATAGTGAAGGATCAAAGAGCAGGCAGTTGCTGACAGGAAGAGAAGCACGCTTTTTAAAATTTAAAGTTTTCTCTAAAAACATTTCCAAAAAGGGAAAAAATCACAGAATGATCTATGTAGATCTGAAGGAATTGTAAACACCATCTAGTTCAACCCCCTCACAAGGTAAAGAGGGGCAAAATGTCGATGATGCATCTGGTTTTCACATTTTGATGTTTCAAAGAAGAATAATGTATAATCAGAATGGAACAGGGCTATGTTAGGGAGCACTAGAAGACTGGTACTTTTAAAATCATACATTACTTTGCTGGCCCTGAAAAGAAGTCTTTCTAAGGAAAAGCTACTGAGATGAATGAAATGATGTTGCCAATGCAATCTGAATGACTCTGAAATAGATAGTATATGTACCGTGGATGCCATTATTGTTTTACTCTAGTTAAGCATCATTGGTGTTTGGGGTTCTCCACAAATATTGTGACAGCAAAATTCTAGCCTGTAGATATTAAGCATTCGAAAGAACACAGTCAAGTTGTTTCTGTCATTCATATAATACTTTGAAAAACTGAAGTGCTTGAAACTATTTCACTGATTAGTCTTTCCTAGTATTGAGAATACAGTCATCCTTAGCCTGTGTGACTGAAGAGAAACTAAGACTCAGAAAAGTCAGTTGATTGGCAAAGGTTCACTTAGTCATTCAACAGCTGAGTCAAGAGGTAGAGGAAAAATTAAGCACCTATTATTTATAGGCACTATGCTAAATGTCTAATGAATAACTTATTTAATCCTCATAAGAATCTTAAGAAATAGATACTATCATTATCCCCATTTTACAATTAAGGAAACTGAGGCAAAAAGAGATTGAATGACTCAACTACTGTCACATAAGTAGGGTCTAAGGTCACATTTGAATTCTTGACTTTCTAATTCCAGGTCCTGTGCTCTTACATCTAACTACCTCTAGGAAAGGTTCAGAATCTCATTGGTGCCTTTATGTACATTATTTGTGATAAGAAATAGCTGGAAATAAAATATATGCCCAATGACTAGAGAACCAAGTGAGCTTTAGGGTATATAAATTCACTAGACTGTAAGGAATGATGTTTAAAGACTGCAGAGACACCCAGAAGATAATGTGAATAAACAAATGCAGAGAAAAAGACAGCAGAGCCTGAACAACATCTACAATGACGCCATTAATGTGAAAAAACAAAAAATGATGGGCAATATTGTTGGCTAAGTTATTATTGATCAAGCACATATCCTTCCTTAAGGTTGACAATGATGAACTACAAAAGTCGATATTAGCATGTATTATCAGTCAAGTAGTTTTACTTAGTGATTTTTGAAGAACAAACTGAAAAGATGGTGACATAGGAAAAATGTATGATCTTTTAGTACCTAGAATTGCTATTTCCAGCTTACATTCTGCAGAACCCTCAGTTTAATGGGCAGGCACCAGGAGTTCTGGAGAAACTTCAGTATTGACAATGACATTCAGCATCATATTTGGGGAGTGACAAAGAGTTTGGGGAGCATCACAAACCTGACAGAGACCTGTTAGAGTGGGAATGGGAGACCTTAACTATCCAGGCATTTGCCGACGTCCTCTCTTGTTGCCAAAAGCAAACCAGTTGATGGATACTTGACATGCTTTAATTATCACTTCATGCTTCTAAAGGTAGTGGAAATGTTTGAATAAAACTGCTACTCTGGATCTAATTCTTTTTAGCAAGAATTATTTGCCTGACAAAATGATAATAATGGAAAACTTGGGAAGAAGTGAACAAACCATCTTTGATTTTGTAATGTCAGAAGAGGCTAGACAGTCTAATACACACTTTAAATTTATAAAGAATAGTTATCAAAGGGATCAAAATATAAGATTTAGGCAAAAAGAATGACATCATAAGCAAATTAGAGGAGCATGAAAAGAATACCTTTAAGATCTATGGATATGGGAAAAGTTCAAGACTGATCCAGAAATAGAGAGGTTCACAGGAGATAAAATGGGCAATTTTGCTCATCTAAAATTAAAAGCATTTTTCACAAACTAGAAGAGAAACAGGAAATTTGAGGGGGGTGGGATCTTTACAAATTTCTCTGATAAAAATCTAATTTCCAAGATACATAGAGGATGGATTAAAATTTCTAAGAACAAGAACCACTCTCCAGTTATTCAGAGGAAGAAAGTCAATATGGAAAAGTTCTCTAAATCACTAAGAATTAAAGAAATGCAAGTGAAAATAACTGTGAAGATACTACCACATGTCCATCAGATCGGCATAACTGACCAAAAAAAGAAAACAAGAAATGAAAAAACAAGTGCATTAATGCATTGTGAGTGGAGCTGTGAACTGATCCAGTATTCTGGAAAGCAATTTGGAACTATGCCACCAAAGCTATTAAACTGTGTATACTCTTTGACCTTCTGATACCACTACTAGATCTATACCCTAAAGAGATCAAAGAAAGAGAAAAAAACCATATGGATAAAAATATTGATAGTAGCTCTTTTATGGTAGCAAAGAATTAGAGAATGAGGGAGGCATCCATCAATTGGTAGATGATTGAACATGTTATGATATATGAATGTGATGGAATACTATGTGTTATAAGAAATAATGAAAGGGATAATTTCAGGGAAACCTGTGAAGACTTGCAAGAACTGATACAAAGCAAAGTGAGCAGAACAAAAACAAATTCTACAAAAATAATTAATTCTGTAAAGACAACTTTAAAAGACTTAGGAACTCTGCAAGGATTTAAAAAAAAAAATCCGCTAAGTCCCATAAGGGGATAAGTGAGTAAGGAGAGATGGTAAGGAAATGAAATAAGCATTTATATAGCATCTGCTGTACCAGGCATTATGCTAAGTGTTTTGACAAATATTGTCTCATTTGATCCCCATAACACTGCAGAATGGATGCTGCTATTATCATCATTTTAGAGTTAAGGAAACTAAGGCACTCTGAGTGACGTGTCCAGGGCCATCTAGCTAATAATAATAAGTGTCTGTGGCTGGAGAAAAATTTTTTTTGGTGTTTAGCCTGAAGAAGAGAAGACTTGGCAGAGATAGAACATTTGTCTCTAAGTATTTGAAGGGCTAGAAGAAGATTTGATTTCTGTTTGGCCCCAGAAGACAGAACTAAAAGCAGTGGGAAGAAATTACAAAGAATAGCCTAACCATTTCAAATCTTCCAAGGTGGAATGGGCTGACTTGGGAAACAGTGGGCTCCCTCCTTCATTTAAGCAAAGGATGAAGGACCACTTTTTTCAAGGAATTGTTGAGGGGCTTAGGGGGCAGGTTTGGATTGAACCAGATAGCCTCTGGGATTGCTTCTGACTTTGATACACTGAACTCACCATCATACTTCCTCTCAATCATCACCATTTATGAAGCTTCTACTATGGAGCCAGGCACCATGCTAAGCCCTGGGAATACAAAAAAGAGGTAAGATAGCCCCTGCCCTCGAGGAGCTTACAATCCCCTCTAATGACTAGAAATAAAACCAAGAAACAAAAAGACAATGTTGGGATTTCTTCTCCTCTTATTTCATCCCTGAAGTTCTGAACTAGTTAATTTTTTTTCCTACTACACCTTCATTCCTAGACAAGTACTGGCCATGAAGACCAAAGCGCTTGTGTGTTCAAACCTGCCCTCATTCAACAAATAAACTATTCGAAGAGCTCTGAGTAGTGCAAACAAGTCTCTCTTCATCATAAATGCTTTAGTTGGACCAGACCTTGGAATAACAGCAGGCAAGAACCCTCCCCCACAAATTCTATATCCGTGTTATTTATTTATACAGAGTCTTGAGTGTACGCAATGCCTCCCAAGAGAACTTGCCAAGAACGAGAACACAATCTCTGCCCTTTATAAGACAGCTTTGCTTCTTTCCCACAGGCCTCCTGAATAGCTGGGTAGGTATGATATTGTGAAATCCTTTGGCCCAAATACAGGAAGGAATTAGAAGGGAACAACAGGTGAACAGCTGGGGTGTTCAGCTATTGTTAAAAAGAAGAGGAAGAAGAAGAAATGCTCCTTCTCTCCCCTCTCTTCCCCCTTTTCTGAGCAAGAATGTCAGATACCTGAATAAATTCTCATCAGTAAGCCCAAGGGAGATTAACCATAATAAATCTTACTGTCATATTCCTATTGACAAGTAACACCTAGTCTGCTTAATTCCATTCTTTTTTTTTTGGAGCTTTCCATCATCTCTAGTTAGCCTTCCCTCTCAAAACGCCTTTAAAATGAAAGTACTATTGCCTCTCCTAACGTGGGGATGCTGTAATCCAAAAAGGAAATACACTGAAGGGAGGAGCAGAGAGGGAGAGAAAGAGGGGGTGGGAGAGAGAGAGGAAGGAAGGAAGGAAAGAAAGAAGGAAGGAAGGAAGGAAGGAAGGAAGGAAGGAAGGAAGGAAGGAAGGAAGGAAGGAAGGAAGGAAGGAAGGCAGGGAGGGAGGAAGGCAGGGAGGGAGGGAGGAAGAGGAAGATGGATAAAGGAAAAGGGGAAGGGGGAAGAGAAATGAGGTAGAGGGAGGGAAAGGGGGGAAGAGGGAGAGAGAGGGACAGAGGCAGTCTGAAAAGGGAGGACAAAGGGAGGGAGAGGAAAAAGACAGACTGTCAGAAACAGGCAGGAGAGACAGAGACAGAAAGGGAGACAAAGAAGGGAGAGAAAAGAAAAAGGAATAGCAGCTTGCCTTGGTCTGATGTTGCTCTTTAGGAATCTGAAAAATTATGCTATGTCCATTTTAAAGAAAGCAGTGAGCCAAGCAGAGTTGGACCAGAGGGAAAAGAAGGAAGGACAATTTGCTCCCTTCTCTTTAATCAGCCTTTTTTAGTCTCCAGTACCTTCTCCATAGTATTGATACTTTCTCCTCATCAACAAGTGTTAATTTTAAAATACATTCCAAAGTCAAATCTGTTCTTTTTGGAAGGCACTGCTTATTTGATTGTACATTATTTGTGCTATCAGTGCAAAGGTATCCTAAAAAGATATCATTTGCAAAGATAACCTAAAATTCACTGTTTAGGATTCATGGTCCCCAGGGTCTAGCCAGGAATTGGACAGCTCTGCCTGATGAGAAGTGTGATTTTCTATGATTTTTGAGGAGCCAAGTTATGAGGAAATGGAGGGCCTTTTTACCTATTCCTTGAATCCTCTTGATTTAGGTTCCAGGTGCAATTTTTAAGTGCTGCATATGAAATAAGGATTTTTGTTATCCTTTGGGTATTTAGGAATTAGGCTTGCTTAAGGATATTTAATTGGGTAGATTCCTTTTTCTAAAACACTGCTTTGAAATAAACAAACAAATATAACACTACTTTTCCTGTCAATTTTCCTATTCACCAAAACCTTACCAAGCCAAATTTCAGTAGCTTTCCATTTCTCCCAGGATGGTATCCCACATCTACCACTTATTAGCCTTGTGATCTTGGGAAAGTCATTTTACTTTCATGACCTCTAGTTCCCCCATGTTACAATGTCTAGATTGAACTAGATGATCTTTCAGGTGAATCTAAAAGTTCAAACTTTTTGGCTTAGCATTTAAGGTCCTGTACTATCTTATTTCATGCTAATCTTATTCTAATTTTATACCCCACTCCTCCCCAGCATGAAATTGATTCAGTTGGGTTTCTCCAGCTCCTAGAACACATTTGACTCAAATTTGCCTGTAGGTCTTTGTCCTTACTGGCTAGATTGCCCTAAACTTACTTTTATCCAAATTGCATCCATCCTTCAAGCTTAGCTGAATTCTTATCTCTACCCAAACTCTTCCCAGGACATCCTGATTTATACAATCATAACCCCTTCACTTTACAAATGGGAAAATTTAGAATCTGAGAAGTTAAGTAATTTATCTTAGATCACAGAGATAAGAAGTTGAAGAGCTGGGATCCAAATGCTGGATATCTGACTCCAAATTCTATATTACTTCCCCCCCATACTCTCTTAGCATTTGTTATACAGAGCACTCTCATTAGCATTTCATCATAATATTATAGAATCAATCATCAAGTGTCAGATTTAGAGTTGAAAGGGACCTTAAAAGTCTCCTAGTCCACTCCCTTCATTCTTTAGCTACCAAAAGAGAAGGGAGCGTGCGCGCGCACACACACACACACACACACACACACACACACACACGTCTTCTAAGAGACTGCCCCAAGGTCACACAAGTAAAAAGTGGCAGTATTGGAATTTGAACACAGATCTTTATATTCCCAATCTAGCCTGCTTTTCCACTATGATGACCACCTTGTTTTGCCATTTAACCAACTCTTTCAGGAAGAATTTTGAGTGATGTGAGAGGAAGAGGGAGAAAAAGAAGAGGGAGCTCTCAAGAAAATTTTTAAAGTAAAATACAAGGCAAGGTCTTTTGCTGAAAAGGTGGATAGAGGAGGTGCTGCTGTTGCTGTTTATCCTTCATTTTTGAAAGAAGACCCATGACATCATAGGGTGATGACTTGACTTGAAGGAGGAGGTTCTATGGGAGGTATAAAGAAGGATGAAAAGGTTTGGAACAGTGAATCAATAAGGGAGGTGTAAAAAGATTGCCTTGTTGCAGTGGCCAATCCATGAGGGATATGAGCAACTTTTGTAAAAGATTATAAGCTCCTTAAGGGAAAGAATTCATTAAAACATGGATCCATTGAATGTTCAGCAAAGAAGTGATGTTAGAGATGTTTTCTCTTAATTTATAGATAAAGAAATGAGGGTGGTACATTCATTCTTTGATGCATTCTGTTGGGAATATAGACCATTTCTCCAGTCAAGAACAAAGACAGATTCAAAGAATAAGAAAATACTTGAGTTGCATTCTCCTGATTAGAGAGCAGGGCAGCCATTATTCAGTGGGAAGAATACTAGCCTAGGAGTTAGTCAAAGACTTAAGTTTGAGTCTTATATACACTTAATAGGGTTAGCTAGGTGATGAAGTGGATAGAGCACTGGCCTGGGAATCAAGAAGATTCATCTCTCTGAGTTCAAATCTGGCCTTAGGCACTTACTAGAAATGTGATCCTGGGTAATTCACTCCTATTTGCCTCATTTTCCTCATCTGTAAATGAACTAGAGAAAGAAATGGCAAAGCACTCTAGGATCTTTGCCAAGAAAACTCTAAATAGGGCCACAAAGAGTCAAATACAGCTGAAGAATCTAACTGATGAAGGGACTGAACGAACAATAACAAAAAGTGTGAGAGGCAATAGTATGAAACAAGGCTGAAAGGGAAGGTAGAGGAGGGCATCAAATACGAGGCTAAGGAGTTTGTTTTATTCAGTATGCAATAAAGAATTTAAAA